>NC_041384.1:206130758-206187228 GCF_002162155.2 Triticum dicoccoides | reverse complement strand
TTTGATTGGTTTGGCCTCTATCCACTTAGTGAATTTATCCACCATGACCAGCAGATACGTTTTCTTATGGCTTCCTCCTTTAAGGGGTCCGACCATATCGAGTCCCCAGACTGCAAAAGGCCAAGTGATGGGGATTGTTTGTAAGGCAGTGGGGGGCATATGGCTTTGGTTGGCGAAGAGTTGGCATCCGATGCAACGTTGGACAAGGTCCTGTACATCTGCTCGGGGCCGTCGGCCAATAAAACCCTGTACGGAAGGCCTTGCTAACAAGGGCCCGAGCTACGACGTGGTGACCGCCGAGTCCGGCGTGAATCTCGACCAAGAGTTGCCGCCCCTCTGCCTCGGAGATACATCTTTGAAGAACTCTTGTAGCGCTTTTCTTATAGAGCTCTCCGTCATGAACCTTGTAGGCCTTTGAATGCCGGATAATGCAGCGGGCCTCATTCTGGTCCTCAGGAAGCTCCTTCCTATTAAGGTAGGCCAAGAAGGGTTTGGTCCATGGGGCAATGACTGCCATGATGAGATGCGCCGACGGTGTTATTTCGGTGGTTGAGCCTCCGATGATGTTGGTATTTTCGGAATCTGGGGTTATCTTCGGATCTGGACTAGTGTTGCCTTTCCCCCTACCACAACACGGATGGCTTAAAAAGCCTCTCCAGGAAGATATTAGGTGGAACAGGGTCGCGCTTCGCGCAGATGCGAGCAAGAACGTCCGCCGCCTGATTACTTTCTCGAGCCACGTGGTGGAACTCGAGCCCCTCGAACCGGGCCGACATTTTTATGACGGCATTACGGTAAGCTGCCATATTTGGATCTTTGGCATCGAAGTCCCCATTTATTTGAGATATTGCAAGGTTTGAGTCCCCGCGCACTTCCAGGCGTTGTATGCCCATGGAGACGGCCATCCGGAGACCATGCAATAAGGCCTCTTATTCGGCTGCATTGTTGGAGTCTGTGTATAATATTTGGAGTACGTACTGAACAACGTCTCCAGTTGGTGACGTTAAGATGACGCCCGCCCCTTGCCCTGCCAGCATTTTGGAGCCATCGAAATACATAACCCAATTGGAATATGCGCCGTACTCTTTGGAGAGTTCGGCCTCTGTCCAGTCGGCGACGAAGTCAGCCAGTACTTGGGATTTAATAGCTCGATGTGGTTTGTATGTAATATCAAACGAAAGGAGCTCAATGGCCCATTTGGCAATCTGGCCCGTGGCATCGCGGTTGTTTATAATGTCATTGAGTGGTACTTCGGAAGCCACCGTGATCGAGCACTCCTGGAAGTAGTGACGGAGCTTTTGGGATGCCATGAAGACCGCGTATGCTATCTTTTGATAATGGGGGTACCGGGATTTGCATGGTGTAAGGACAATGGATACGTAGTATACTAGCTTCTGAAGTGGGAATTTGTGTCCATCCTGTTCTCGTTCGATGATGAGCACGGCGCTCACCACCTGATGTGTTGCCGATATGTATAACAACATCGATTCGCCGATGTTTGGCGCGGCCAGGATTGGGTTGCTCGCAAGAAGGTTTTTTATTTCCTCCAGTCCGGCTATTGCCGCGTCCGTCCACTCGAAGTGATCGGTTCGTCGTAGAAGGCGATAGAGTGGCAGGTGTCGGATTTCGGGTTCCGGCGGACCTTTGAGGTTCGAACACTGGGGTGCGCGCGGAGATCTCTCCCCTATCGATCTATGTCTAATCTCCTCACGTGATCTAAACTAGAAACAACGAACAACACAAGGGACACAAGGTTTATACTGGTTCGGGCCACCATTGTGGTGTAATACCCTACTCTAGTGTGTGGTGTGGTGGATTGCCTCAGGGGCTGATGATGAACAGTACAAGGGAAGAACAACCTCGTGAGAGGTGTTCTTGAGCTGGTGCGATGAACTGCTTGGGTGAGTTCAATCGCCTCTCTCTCTCTGCTAGGGCTCTATCAGATCTCTAGCCCTCTGGGTGTGTTGATCTCTCCGGGGTGTTTATCTACTCTGTGGTGGCTAGCTCTATTTATAGAGGCCCTGGGCCTCTCCCCAAATAATGAGCGGGAAGGGCACCAACAATTGGCCATTTTGAAGGGGAACATCTAGTACAAGTTATCCTGACCAAAGGTGGTCTTCGGCTGCCAAAAGCCCTGGTGCTGACGCCGTCTTGGGCTCCACGGTGACCTCCATCCTGCCGCTCTGTTGGTCTTGGTCTCGTTGCACCGGAATGGTAACCTTTGCCCGGTGCCTTGGGCTGTGCTTGCCCCCTTTGCACCAAAGGGGAAACAAGGACACTGCACAGGCCGGCGCCCGCTTGGCGCCCGCCTGGTCTCGATCGTCATGGCTTGCGTCACGGGCTCCTCGCGAGGTACCCTTGCCTTGATCTCTCCACCTCCTCGCGAGCCTGCCTGATGAAGCTGCCTCTGAGGAAGCTTCCTGTCGTCTGCCCCGCGAGGCTTGGCCCTCGCGAGGGTCTTGAGCTTGAGCTGATGAAGATGGGCCGTGCTGGGCCCCCACTTGAGCCATGCCGTAGGCCGCAGGCAGGCAAGTCTGGGGACCCTCGTTCCCAGAACGCCGATAGCAGTGCCTTTTCTCCCTATCTGGAGATAAAGCGGCTTAGAGCTGCCACGCAACCCATGAGCTTTTGGACTTGTTTGAGGTCTGTTGGCGTAGCCAATTGTGACAGAGCTCGGACTTTGGCTGGATTTGCTTCAATTCCTCTATTGGAAACGATGAAGCCCAGCAGTTTTCCGGTGGGGACGCCGAAAATGCACTTTTCTGGATTGAGCTTAATGTCATACGCGCGGAGGTTATGAAATGTGAGACGTAAATCATCTATTAATGTTTCGACGCACCTGGTTTTGATGACGATGTTGTCCACGTAAGCTTCAACTGTCTTGCCGATTTGTTTCTCCAGTCATGTTTGAATCATGCGTTGGTATGTGGCGCCGGCGTTCTTGAGCCCGAAGGGCATGGTGTTGAAGCAGAATGGCCCATATGGGGTAATGAATGTTGTTGCAGCTTGATCGGACTCTTTCATTTTCATTTGATGGTATCCGAAATATGCATCCAGGAAACACAGTGAGTCGTGTCCTGCGCTAGCATCGATTATTTGATCAATGCGGGGGAGGGGGAAGGGATCCTTAGGGCAGGCCTTATTGAGGTCTTTGAAATCGACGCACAACCGCCAGGATTTGTCCTTCTTTGGTACCATCACCAGGTTTGCCAGCCAGTCCAGATGTTTTATTTCTCTGATGAATCCGGCCTCAATTAGCTTGGCTAGCTCCTCCCCCATAGCTTGACGTTTGGGTTCAGAAAAGCGCCGCAGTGTTGTCTTGACCGGTTTGTATCCCTTTAATATATTGAGGCTGTGTTCGGCCAACTCACATGGGATTCCTGGCATATCAGTAGGGTGCCAGGCGAATATATCCCAATTCTCACGCAAGAACCATTGGGTATAATTTTGCTCCGATGGATGCTGTCTTCTTGGGGACCATTGGATGGACTTTGAATTTGAGTATTTCTTCTGCTGGTTTGAAGGAGGTGGATTTGGGTCGTTTGTCTAGAACCACATCATCCCTGTCCACCGTGGAGTGCAGCGTGGTTAATTCTTCGGCCGCAAGGGCTTCGGATAATGCCTCAAGGGCCAAGGATGCGGTTTTATTCTTAGCATGGAGTGCTATGTCTGGATCACTAGCTAGAGTGATTATACCGTTGGGCCCAGGCATCTTAAGCTTCATGTACCATAATGGGGTACCGCTTGGAAGCGCGTAAATGCATCTCGCCCTAAGAGGGCGTGATATCCGCTGTTGAAAGGGGCCACTTGGAAGGTTATTTCTTCGGACCGATAATTTTCCGGCGTGCCGAATACCACGTCGAGTGTTATTTTTCCCGCACACCGCGCCTCTTGACTGGGAATAATTCCTCGAAAGGTCGTGCTGCTTTGCTCAATGCGGCTCCTGTCTATTTCCATTTTGCAGAGTGTATCTTCGTAGATGAGGTTTAGTCCGCTGCCGCCGTCCATGAGGACCTTGGTAAGCCGAAAGCTGTCCACAATTGGACTGAGGACCAAGGCGGCTGGTGCTCGGACTGTCCTGTATTTTGGTTCATCGCCGAAATTAAAAGTTATAGTCGTGTCGTTCCAAGGTTTTATTGGTACTATTTGACAGACTTCGGCGAGTCCGCGTAGTGCTCTCTTGCGCCTATTGTTTGTGGCGAATGTCTTGAAGACCATCAGTACTTTGGGGTCGTTGTCCTCTGGGGGATGTTGTTCTGGGTTATTCTTGGTGAGGATATCCTCGCCGCTCTTGGCCACTTGCCGGAGTATCCAACATGCTCTAAGGCTATGTGTTGGTATGTTATCCGGTGTTGCATGTATTTTGCCTGGCCCATCGAGCCATCCTTCCAGAACGGTTCCGCGCCCCATACTGGACTTGTATTTCTTTACTATTGAGTCGGGCATGTTGCAAGGGTGCACCCTTTTCGCCTGAATGAGGGGTTGAGTGGGGACCGATGAGTCCCAACGAGCTGCTTGAGTTTTCCAGGCGCTTTCCATTGCACTGTACTTCTGTACGATAGTTGCCAAGTCAGCAAAGTGTAGGATGTGACGACGTTTGATGGTGTTGAGGACTCCTTCGTCGCTGCAATTGTTGTTGAACACTAAGATCACTTCCTCGTCGCGGCAATCTTTAATCTTGTTTTTGACAAGAAGGAATCTGGCCCAGAAGTGGTGGATCGTTTCCTGAGACTGTTGTTTTATGCTCATGAGAGCGCTTGTATTCGAGTGGGTGGGTGGATTTAAATCTGAACCCTGCCCCAGTTTTGGATCCGGAGTCCGAGGGTCTTCTGAACTTAGCAGATCGGGCTCCGGGATGCCCACTACTTTCTTAGGCCCATCGTCTGATTCTATGTTCGGAGGACAGGATGCTTCACCTCACGGGCAAGTGTCCGGCTCTTCGAGACCGGAGATCCAGACATAGTCCGTCCTTAATATGGAGGAAGAGTTATCGACTCGCTCCTTGACTACCGCTATCTGGTGGGTGATCGGCGGAGATTTGATTTCTCTCTGATCGGGTTTAAGCCCAATCCGATCATAGTCTGTAGCGACCCCCAGGGCGGCGATGCGATCTAGGAGCTCGTTTAAAGACGAAAGGTCCGCTGGATCCATCTTCTTGGAGTGTTCAGAGTCGATACGAAGGGGGTTTTCGATGACCCGAGAGGTCATCGTCGGCTTAATGACCGAACGGGCAGTCATGGTAAAGCCGCCCAGCCGGAGGGTTTGGCATGGAGGCAGCGTTCCTCCGGTGGTGATATTATCCTTGAGGACAAGGCGAGACATCGATCTTGTTGTCGACAGCACAGTGGAACTCTTAATGAAAGCACCAATGTCGGTGTCAAAACCGGCGGATCTTGGGTAGGGGGTCCCGAACTGTGTGTCTAAGGTTGATGGTAACAGGAGACAAGGGACACGATGTTTACCTAGGTTCGGGCCCTCTCTATGGAGGTAATACCCTACGTCCTTATTGATTGATATTATTGAATAGGAGTATTACAAGAGTTGATCTACCTCAAGATTGTAATAGCTAAACCCTAGAGGTCTAGCTCGTATGGTTATGATAATGAGTCTCCCCTATCCGGACTAAGTTCTCCGGTTTATATAGACACCGGGAGGATCTAGCGTTACACAAGGTCGGTCACAAAGAAAGGAATCTACATATTCGGTCGCCAAGCTTGCCTCCCATGCCAAGGAGAGTCCCATACGGACACGAGTGCAGTCTTTGGTCTTCGTATCTTCACAGCCCATCAGTCTGGCCCATGGTTAATAGGCCGGACGCCCGAGGACCCCTTAGTCCAGGACTCCCTCAACCACCACAACTTTTTCCACCATCAAATCCACCAAAGCAGGAGTAGGGTTTTACGCATTGCGATGGCCTGAACCTGGGTAAACTGCCCATGTGATCTCTGACGCATTGCCCCACGCTCGTCTGCTCTTTGTGCAACGCGTCGTCCCCCTGCCGAACCAGCAAGGAACCTCCTGGTCCCATAGGTGGTTGTAGTTCCCCGCGACAACAACCCACCAGGGTGCGCCTGGAGGCCCAGGCGCGCCCTGGTGGGTTGTTCCCACCTCGGGTGCCCCCCGGACCGCCTGTTTGCTCTATAAATACCCCAATATTCTAGAAACCCTAAGGGAGTCGATGAAAATCAATTCCAGCTGCCGCAGAGTCCAGAACCACCACATCCAATCTAGACACCATCACAGAGGGGGTTCACCACTTCCATTGGTGCCTCTCCGATGATGTGTGAGTAGTTCTTTGTAGACCTTCGGGTCCGTAGTTAGTAGCTAGATGGCTTCCTCTCTCTCGTTTCATTCTCAATACAATGGTCTCTTGGAGATCCATATGATGTAACTCTTTTGTGGTGTGTTTGTTGGGATTCGATGAACTTTGAGTTTATGATCAGATCTATCTCTTTTTATCCACGTAAGTTATTTGAGTCTCTTTGATCTCTTATATGCATGATTGCTTATAGCCTCATACTTCTTCTCCGATATCACTAAAAAATACACATCCGTGATGATATGTGTTTGTCACAGTAGGTCATGTTTTCTGTCATGCATGTACATCCATGATGATTTTATGACAGAATCAAGATAGTCATACTTGTGCTGTCGTAGAAGTGTTCCATGACATTACCAAAATTATCATCATAGAAGTGTTCACTTCCATGATGATAAATGCCGCGTCATGGAAGTGCTTTCGTCAATGGTGACCGACACGTGGCATCCACCATAACGGGTCGCCGTTAAGCTATCGGGTCTGGTTTTGGATCCGATAACCCGCTAACAGCCATGACCAATGCCGATTTTCCATGTGTAAAATTCTCATTGGCCGACGAAACCACGTGCCAGCTCCACTTTGGCACAGGTGTCACTCATCCAATGGGTGAGATGCGACTATGATATGTTGACACGTGCACCGGCCCAACAGTGGCCCATTCAGGTTAAAAGGTCGAACCTGTCAAAATAAGCGGGCCGGCCCATTAGCGGCCTACTTAAGTCAGGCCCATATACAAGCATGACCCATACAATTCACACAGAATCGGCCCATCAAAGGCCCATTCTAGATTTGACAATTTCCAGCCCATCGCCAGTTTTAGCCCGTTAACGGCCCACTACGTCTTTGGGCCCAATTGCGGCCCGAGCTTCTTTCGGCCTGTTAGCAGCCCATCGTTAGTTCTAGTCCGTTAATGGCCTGGAACGTCTTTTGGCCTTTTCTCAGCCATTCTGCAGTTGCGACAATTCTAGCCCGTTGTGACTTTACGCCTGTCCTTGGCCCATTCGGTTAATGGGCCAACTCCTAGCCCATTTTGTCTCTCAGCCTGTTAACGGCCCGCACAATAGTTGGGCCTTTGACTTTAGGTCCATTAGGGGCCCATGTTCCACAGGGCATCATTTCAGCCCAACGCGACTTTCGACCTGTTAAAATCCTAGTTTGCAGATTGGGCCTCCTCTGGCCCATAACACTTTCGGTCTCTTACTGTCCCGTAAAGTAAAAGGGCTGAGACAAAATTGACATGTATTTCGGCCTGCTAGAGGCCCGCGGGCCATTTCAATGTATACGGCCCTATCGAGCTTTTGGCCTGTTAACGGCCTCCTAAGAGCCATTGTTACGATGGGCAACATCATTTGGGATCCACTTAATATTATTTTGACCAGCCCAATTAAGGCTCACTTTGACTACACATGTTTGTTCATTTCTATGGCGTCCAGGAAATGTTTGGGCGTGTTGGCCCCATTTCAACAATATAGCATATTCAAGAATTATCTTACTCTATACTATCGCCTCTAAAAGACGTACACTGTACAATAAAAAGACTAAGGCATATAAACATAGAATAATCCTACACTATACAGTAAAGAAACTACAGCCGAATATACCCACTGGGCATTATAGTTCGGCACCAGTGATAATAAAGAGTACACAAACAGCAAATTACATACATTGGACAAATAAAGCTCATACATCATGGACACGCATCAACAGAACTTACCATTTGAACTATAATCTCTTCACAAAATAGGATTGGCCGGATTCAGATAGCACAAATTTCAGTCTACAAAATCTCCAATTCCTTCGTGGTTACCTTAGTGTCTTGTTTCATTTTTTGACTCCTGCATCTAATACCTGCATGTCCAGTCTCAACTTGTTGATTGTATGTTGAGAATCAAGTACACGTTTTCTTGACACCTCTAGTTGATGCTCGAGAACATCAGCACATTCCAATTCCAATCCATAATCACTCGGTAATGACCATGTCGCACTACTCGCAGATCTTTGTGTTGATGTCACTTCATCCTGAAATGTTTCTGTAAGTACACATGACTAGGGCAAAAATATAGTTACAACAGTGAAGCAAGCAAGACAGACTATTCTGTACATGGCAAGACAAGACTAACAATAATGTTACATGTCATGAAGCATAACCAGGTGATATTTTAAAAATTATAAAAATGGTAGTCTGTGCAGCCTGCATACAGAAATTTCTCTTAGCTCACTAGAGGAGCATGATGTTGGGGCCAAATCCAAAACACAAACAAGTTACAAATTTAGACAACACATTGCGTAAATTAAGCAAGCAGTTGGACATTCTGTAGCTCAATTAAAGTCTTAGGGAGCATAATGAACAGCAGAGGGATTCATACAAACGTACTACATCAAGCAAAACTATGCAATCATTAGCCTAGTATAAACTAGATTGTGAGCCTCATGCAGTAATAGTTGGTTAATAGAATTCAAAGCTTCAGTCCCACTTTGCCAGAGTAATTAAATGGTAAGGTCTTTAATTATGTCAACTCATAGTTATACAAGTAACCAACATCAGGCATCATTGTTTGGGCATCTCATTAACCGAGGAAAAATAAAGCAATTGAAAAGAGGAAATTAACTATGCCTGAAACAAACAAGTATTTGAATTGTTGAGTTGGATACAGTGACTTACCTTAACTGGTTGAACAAGATCAGTACTGCTCCTACTTCTCTTTCAAGGTGATAACCCACAAGTATATGGGATCGCAACAGTTTTCGAGGGTAGAGTATTCAACCCAAATTTATTGATTCGACACAAGGGGAGCCAAAGAATATTCTCAAGTGTTAGCCGTTGAGTTGTCAATTCAACCACACCTGAAAGACTTAATATCTGCAGCAAAGTATTTAGTAGCAAAGTAGTATGGAAGTAACGGTAACGGTGACAAAAGTAACAGTAGTAGTTTTTGTAGCAATCGTAACAGTGGCAACGGAAAAGTAACTAAGCAAAGATCAATATGTGAAAATCTCGTACGCAATGGATCAATGATGGATAATTATGTCGGATGCGATTCCTCATCCAACAGTTATAACATAGGGTGACACAAAATTAGCTCCAGTTCATCAATGTAATGTAGGCATGTATTCCAAATATAGTCATACGTGCTTATGGAAAAGAACTTGCAAGACATCTTTTGTCCTACCCTCCCGTAGCAGCGGGGTCCTATTGGAAACTAAGGGATATTAAGGCCTCCTTTTAATAGAGTACCGGACCAAAGCATTAACACTTAGTGAATACATGAACTCCTCAAACTACGGTCATCACCGGGAGTGGTCCCGATTATTGTCACTCGGGGTTGCCAGATCATAACACATAGTAGGTGACTATTGACTTGCAAGGTAGGATCAAGAACTCACATATATTGATGAAAACATAATAGGTTCAGATCTGAAATCATGGCACTCGGGCCCTAGTGACAAGCATTAAGCATAGCAAAGTCATAGCAACATCAATCTTAGAACATAATGGATACTAGGGATCAAACCCTAACAAAACTAACTCGATTACATGGTAAATCTCATCCAACCCATCATCGTCCAGCAAGCCTATGATGAGATTGCTCACGCATGGCAGTGAGCATCATGAAATTGGTGATGGAGGATGGTTGATGATGACGATGGCGATGGATTCCCCTCTCCGGAGCCCCGAACAGACTCCGGGTCAGCCCCCCGAGGAAGATTAGGGCTTGGCGGCGGCTCCGTATTGTAAAATGCGATGAATCCTTCTCCCTGATTTTTTCTCCTTGAAAGTGAATATATGGAGTTGGGGTTGAGGTTGGTGGAGTCCTAGGGGAACCACGAGGAAGGGGCGCGCCCTGCACCCTCGTGGACAGGGTGTGGGTGAGGGAGTCCTGGACTAAGGGGTCCTCGGGTGTCCGGCCTGTTAGCCATGGGTCGGACTGATGGGCTGTGAAGATACGAAGACCGAAGACTGCACCTGTATCCGAATGGGACCCTCCTTGGCGTGGAAGGCAAGCTCGGCGTCGAATATGTAGATTCCTTTCTTTGTAACCGACCTTATGTAATCCTAGACCCTCTAAGTGTCTATATAAACCGGAGGACTTAGTCCGGATAGGAGACTCATCATCATAGCCATACAAGCTAGGCCTTTAGGGTTTAGCCATTATGATCTCGAGGTAGATAAACTCTTGTAATACTCCTATTCATCAATATCAATCAAGCAGGACGTAGGGTATTACCTCCATAGAGAGGGCCCGGACCTGGGTAAACACCTTGTCCCTTGTCTCCTGTTACCATCGACCTTACACGCACAGTTCGGGACCCCCTACCCAAGATCCACCGGTTTTGACACCGACATTGGTGCTTTCATCGAGAGTTCCGCTGTGTTGTCGCCAAAGGTTTGATGCCCCCTTCAATCGTCAACAATGACGCTGTCCAAGGAGAAACTTTCCTCCCCGGACAAATCTTTGGGTTCGGCGGCTTTGAATTGCGGGCCAATTCACTTGGCCATATGGAGCAGATCAAAAGCTACGACCCTGGCCATCAGGTTGGACTTGGGAGCTTGAACTACGTCACAGACATCCATGGAGACTCGATCTTTGTCGGATTCGCGACCGCGATGATCATGACCTAAATCTGTCATGACCTAAATCGCGATGATCATGACCTAAATCTGTCATCAGGCCGCATCCAGGAGATTGCTCCTGTAACCGCTCCGGACCTAGATCCGGAGCAAGTTGCGCCATCCAAGGATGGGAGGATCAACCCCACCATGCAGGCCATAGATTCCACGGCGTTGGAGCCGCACATAGACTTCATCTCTCACAACATTTTTGTCAGCGGAACTCCGGACTCGTCTCCGGTCGTAAGTTCCGAACCACGTGCGCTTGCGGACGCCGAGCTTGATCGTTTATCGATCTTAGAATTCAGCGCCACAGACATCTTCCAGCACTCGCCCTTGGGCGATGTGCTAAATTCCTTAAAGAACCTGTCCTTGGCGGAGGACTCATAGTCGAACTATATCCGGCTTGAACCAGGGGCTGACGGTAGTGAATTTTGCTACCCACCCACCACCCACTTCATAGCCATGGTAGAGGATTCGACCGGCACACTTGATTACGACTCCGAGAACATTGACGGTATGGACGACGATGCCGAAGACAACGAAGACCCCGTTAACATAGCTAATAAACAAAGATAAACGGGAAGATGGGTAGGTCAGCCCTGGTAAACAGACCACACACGAAGATTCGGAGGACGACAATTACCTTCCGCTCTGTGAGGATGAGGTGAGCCTTGGCACCGAGGATTTCATCTTGCCTGAGGAACCTCTTGAGCAGGAGCACTTTAAGCGCCAACTAATAGCCACTGCAAGGAGCCTGAAAAAGAAACAGCAGCAGCTTCAAGCTGACCAAGATTTGCTCAATGATAGATGGCCCGAAGTCCTAGCCGCCGAAGAATACGGCCTTAGTGGCCCAGCCAAAAGCTACCCGAAGTGTAGATTGCTACCCCAAGGCAATGATAAGGTGCTCAAGCAAGTTCCATCATTGCACAAGGCGGCAGGTCGATGACAACTTGGTCCGGGTAAAGCGGCAACTCAAGCCGAACACCAGACCGCCCCACCTCGCCATAAAGGCAAGAACAAAACAGCTCAGGGTTGTACATACGACCTTCAATAGGACTTGGGTAGTAGAGCAGGACACTCAAGAGCAATCTATGGATCGCGAGGACATACCTCGACACGTGACGACGGCCACCTACTCGGACGTGACAAACCTAGCCACGCCCGGGTCGAAAACCGCAAATGGAATCCATCAGAGGTACGTCGCAGTGTGGCCCAACATAGAGGTGCCGCACACCCCCTTTGCTTCACAGACGAAGTAATGGAGCATGAATTCCCAGACGGGTTCAAACATATAAATATTGAATCATACGATGGAACAACGGATCCCACGGTGTGAATCGAGTACTTCCTCCTCCACATTCACATGGCCCGTGGAGACGACCTTCATGCCATCAAATACCTACCACTAAAACTCAAAGGACCAGCTCGGTACTGGTTAAACTGTCCGCCGGAAAATTCTATTGGCAGCTGGGAAGATTTGGAGGACGCCTTTCGTGACAGCTTCCAAGGAACATATGTCCGGCCACCGGACGCCGATGACTTAAGTCACATTGTCTAGCAGCCCGGAGAGTCAGCCAGGAAGCTCTGGACTAGGGTCTTAGTTAAAAACAACCAAATCATCGACTGTCCGAACGTGGAAGCCCTTGCGGCCTTTAAACACAGCGTCCGGGATGAATGGCTTGCACGCCACCTCGGTCAAGAAGGACCTAGATCCATAACAGCCCTTACCACTCTAATGACCCACTTTTGCGCAGGAGAAGATAGCTGGCTCACTCGTAGAAGCAATAGCGCCAGCGACTCGGGCACTTCAAAACTCCGAGACGGCAATGGCAAACCACGACAAAGCAAACACAACAGTCGCAATGATAATAAAAGATCACGTGATACAGCGGTCAACGCCGGATTCAGAAATCCCAAGCCCGGTCAATGGAAAAAGCCATTCAAGGCAAACAGGGACGGACCATCCAACCTAGACAGGATACTGGACCGACCCTGCCAGATTCACGGCCACCCCAATAAACCAGCTAATCATACCAACAGAAGTTGTTGGGTCCTCAAGCAGGCTGGCAAGCTCAATGCCGAACACAAGGGAAGGGGGCCGCCAGGAAATAGGGACGACGGAGTGGTTCACCAGCCAAATGCCAGGGGTCAGAAGCAACTTCCCCCCGAAGATCGATCAACTCCGGAGCAGAAATAGTAGTTCGACTTCCGTTGCCCATCTCACATACCCGTTAAAACTATACCGCGTATACATAACTACGCACTTAAAATACCATGGGCATTGGCGGAAGCATAATACGAACAAATCTGCAAGCACTCCGGTAACATTTGTATTTACTTTCCATTTTCTTTCTTCATTATCTCTTAAAAACAGGTGGCGCACAGGAGAAACATCTAAGACCGACTCCATTGGAGTTCAGATCCGTACACTCACCTACGGGGCTACTCCCTTCAAGGATTCCCCTTGCCGAGGAGAGGCGTCGCAGACGTGCGACAGGAGGTCCAAAATAACTTTTTGTAGACTGCACTCTTTTTCAAGCCTGTAACATGCCTTTTTCCTCTGCCTTCGACCCAGGGCATATCAAATAGCCGGGGTCATGGCATTTATATATATCAAGTAATTTTTGGCATATCTCTCAGGTCCCAGTTCACATTACCTGAATTAATCATCCACGTCTTCACGCAAATGAATAAGCCCTCTATGGTTGTTTCACAGATATACCCCGGGCTTAACTTGCCAGGGGCTCGGTACGAGAACTAATGAGTTGCCAACAAAGTCCAAACAACTTTTACAGCATACTTTGGCGTCGCAAGTTTGGCCTTATATGCATCAGCTCCGAATCATGTCTTGGGTCAATAGTTTGGTTGCCCGACTCCTGTGCTTGCTATCGTACGTTCCGCTCTATCGGCTAGGGTAGTAAAGGGAGAACTACTGCGATTGTGCTGCCGGTTCACCTGGATCAGCACCTCAGTAGAGAAAGCCGAAAACTGACTATCATGATGTAGCGAGAGCTGGTCAACCACTCGATGACTTATCGGAATCTCTAGCGATTCCTCCGTGTCACACGAAGGACCTCTTTCCGGTCAAATATGTACACGCGGCGTATGAATAAGCCGCATACATACCAGGGGCTATGTCGTAGACCCACCATAAAACTCATATGGCTAAGTGAAAGTGTTAACGCCCTATAGTCTGGTTGCCTGGTTCACCACATTGACAGCTCCTTCACGAACCAAGGCGTTGGGTCAAGAGTGATCAAATGCTTTTCTGAACACCCCCGTACTTCCTACGAGGGGGCTTAAGCTGACGACTGGAAAACTTTCAAATTATATTAAAATGGTCGCACAGGAGGAATACAAACTTTCGAGCAATATATAAAAACAGATTAACTATAAAATTGTCTCGTACAATTCTCATACACCTCACTCAAACATTATGTCTTTCGAGCATTGACCCTTTATCAAGCGGGCGGCCACTAGGACGTCTTCAAAATAATGCTCCGGTTTGTGGCGGTCCTTGCCCTTGGGTGGATTCTTCACCGCAACATCGATGGCCTTCATCTTCCCCCAGAATGTCTTGACTCGGGCAAAGGCCATCCGTGCACCCTCGATGCACACCGACCGCTTCACAGCGTCGATACGTGGCACCGCGTCAACAAGACGACGCACCAAGCCGAAGTAGCTATTCGAAATAGGATCAGTTGGCCATAACCGGATTATAATGTTCTGCATGGCAGTGCCGGATATCCTATGAAGCTCGGCCCACTGGGACATCTACTCATTCAGCAACAGGGGGCGCTTCGATGCGCCGAATTGTGACCAGAAAAGCTTCTCCGTTGCATACCCCTCTCGTGCCTAGTAAAACTGCGCTGCATCGGAAGAACTCTTCGGCAAGTCTAAAAACTCATCCGGAGAACTCCACAATTGGTTAAGCTGAACATAGTTTGGATCGCCGAACTTAGTCTGCAGCAAAAATGGCTCACCAGCCGCAATCTCCCTAGCTTGCCGGATCTCCTCACGGGCGGCTCTGGATTCAGACCGCGCTTCTCTCGCCTCTCGTAAGGCCTTGTCAATTCTCCTTCTCAAGGAGTTCACAGCGGCTAGCAGCATTTTTTAGTTCGAGCGCCATCGTGGATATCTTCTCCTCGTCTTGACACCGAGCAGCTCGTTCGGCTTTTAACTCAGCCGATGCCTTTTCGGCAGCCGCAATACTACACCGGGCCTGCTCCTTGGCCCGGGCCTGCTCCGCCCGAAGAATTTCAACAGCGGAAGCACCATCTGCAGCCACGCATATTACAGTATATAACTTTCAACATCATGCTTATATCACAACAGTGTATGTGAAGGGACTGCCCCGAATACATACCTTGCGATTCGTCAAGATGCATATTGATTAGCGCAATGTCATCCCCGGCCACGTCAAGCTTCCGTTGCAGCTTGGCCATATCCGTAGTCTGGGAAGTAGCCAGGGGGAAGCAGCCTGTGTTCAAGTTAATCAGATTAGTCCTTGAATATTTCTTCTTGATCCTCCGTTCACCTCCCATGGGAAGCCAACCCGAGTCTCAGGGGCTACTATCTATACACAGGTGTATTTTGCGAATAAAACACAATTGCACATATTACAGTACAAACCTCGAAGCCTCTTAGTAGGCTCGCAAAGGCCTCATCCAATCCGCTCTTCACGGACAGGACCTTTTCAACCACCGTGCCCATCAAGGTACGATGTTCCTCTGAGACGGACGCCTGCTGTAGCATGTTCGTCAAGATATCCAGCGCCTCTGGGTCTCCGGAGTCCGCCATAGGAGTACGGCCACCCTTTGAAGGGATCCATTCATGAGTATCTGGCTGTATACCGGATTGTTCGGGGCCCTCGTTGTTGTTCCCCGGACCCTAGGCCACTGAAGTAACACCTTCGGGTAACATCTTCATCATCCCTTGCACCGCTTGTTGGTCGGGGGAGACCCTCCGTGACGACACCTCGAAGTCGTCCGCCCTATTGGACGGAGAGGCCGGTGGGGGCGTCTCGCTTTCCATCATCTCTGTGAGAAGGTCCTCCGAGGAAGAGGATTGTTGGGGAAGATTGTGTGTTGAGCTGCAAAAAATATATATCCCAGGCATTATAAGAAAAGAACGGGACATGTTTAAAACAGCCTTGTTCACTAACGATTTGGCCTGAGGCTTGTCCTCGTCATGAGACTGCGCTTCGACGTCCTCCAAGCCCGAGCCACCCACCTGAGACATCTTGCCTTGCTTAGGAGCCCATTTCTCCCAATCTTCGGAGGCGGCCCTTTTCTTCCTAGGAGGGAAGGAGACAGTGGCCCCCCTTCACTTTTGTCTTCGGGTGAGGGGATTTTGATTCCTCTGGACACAAATTCCGATGCACCCTTGGAATAGGGGCCATCTTTGGTCCTCTCACTCTCCGCCTCGCCCTCCTTCACAGGCATCTGGTACGATGCCAGGGTCAGCATCCTTGTTAGAATAGGATTCGCTGGGCCCTCGGGTAGAGGGGCCGAACACATAATTAGTTTCGCCTTCTTTGTCCAGCCCTGGAAGAAGATAGCTTGCTCAGTACCATATTTCGTATGCATAATTACAAAGTGTTCGGGAGCCAAGTGCTTATCGGGGTATCCGAACGATTGCAGTTAAGGCCAGCATCCTCGGTAGTGTCCGGCCAATGTTGCTTCCTGAAAAATAACTTCCACATCCCTTCGTGTGTGGTGCCGAAGAAGTGTTGGAGGGTTTGTGGTCCTTCTGGATTAAGCTCCCACATGCGGCGAGACCTGCGCTAGCATGGCAGGATTCAACGAACTAACATCACTTGGATCACGTTGACAAGATCGATGTCTCTCTCGAGGAGGGTTCGGATGCGGCTCTGTAAAGTCTGCACTTCATCAACTGATCCCCGTCCAGCCCCTTGTTGACCCATGATGCAAGCTGTAATGGTGGCCCAAGACGGAATGTGGGTGCAGCTACCCACTTGGTGCTGCGGGGCTCCGTAACGTAAAACCACTCCCGCTGCCAGTGATTGGAAGTTTCGGCAAAAGAACCTTTTGGCCAAGGAGTGCTGGTGAGTTGGCTGATCATAGCACCGCTGCACTCCACCTGTTCCCCGTCGACTACCTTCAGCTTCACACTGAAGGTCTTGAGCCATAGGCCGAAGTGTGGGGGGTTCAGAGGAAGGCCTCGCATGTAATGATAAATGCCGAAACATGGAGAATAGCACCCGGGGCTAGATCATGAAAATGTAGTCTGTAATAAAACATTAGCCCCCGGAGGAAGTGGGGGATGAATACGACCCTCTCGCCAGATCTGTGGGTCGGAATAACCTGTCCTTGGGCAAGAAGCCTGTGGTGGACCTCCGCAGTCAAATATCTGTCTGCCCGAAGCTTTGCGATATCCTCCCTTGTAACGGGGGAAGCCAACCATAAACCTTGAGAGCAGGGTCCGAACATGATGGGGAGGATTGAAACAATGAAGTCGAACCTTGGGTGCTGGAGCTCGAGGATGGGAAGGCCGAGGAGAGGTTTGGCATAAAAGGACGGCCCTTGGTTCCTTTGTAAAGGCCGCGTGTATTGAACGCCTCCTGCCAAGCCTAAGAACCTGCCTATTCCTAAGGGATCTTTCCCGCAGGACGGTTGGGTTGCCCACGCTCGTATTGATGAAAATCCCGCAATAAAGGGACACGATCTCTGCTTCGACAAGACGTGTCAAGGAAAACCACGCCCCGAAACATGGAACGGTGAGACGGGAAACGGTTCGAAATAATGGCTGAGAAGCGTGACATCACATTACTAAAGTTGTCATCAGATTGGATTCGTGGAATACTATACTCTCTGCGGCTGTGTGTTACAGGTCCGGACACGATCAATTCGTCCGAAGACTATTTTGAAGTTCGGAAGGAGGAACCCGCCTTGCAATGCTGAAGACAGATCTACGTGTCGGATACCTTGTCATTGAAGCCAGGTTCAGGGGCTACTGAGGGAGTCCTGGACTAAGTGGTCCTCGGGCGTCCGGCCTGTTAGCCATGGGTTGGACTGATGGGCTATGAAGATACGAAGACCGAAGACTGCACCCATGTCCGGATGGGACTCTCCTTGGTGTGGAAGGCAAGCTCAGCGTCTAATATGTAGATTCCTTTCTTTGTAACCAACCTTATGTAACCCTAGACCCTCTCGGTGTCTATATAAACCGGAGGAATTAGTTTGGATAGGAGACTCATCATCATAGCCATACAAGCTAGGCCTTTAGGGTTTAGCCATTACGATCTCGAGGTAGATCAACTCTTGTAATACTCCTATTCATCAATATCAATCAAGCAGGACATAGGGTATTACCTCCATAGAGAGGGCCCGAACCTGGGTAAACATCGTGTCCCTTGTCTCCTATTACCATCAACCTTAGACGCACAGTTTGGGACCCCCTACCCGAGATCCGCTAGTTTTGACACCGACAGTGGGCCCCCTGATGCTGATTCTTTCGCCAATATCTTTCATTAATTCCAAAACGTGTCTCCGTGGATTTTCAGGTCATTCCGAGAACTTTTATTTCTGCACAAAAATAAAACCATGGCAGTTCTGCTGAAAACAACGTCAGTCCGGGTTAGTTCCATTCAAATCATGCAAGTTAGAGTCCAAAACAAGGGCAAAAGTGTTTGGAAAAGTAGATACATTTGAGACGTATCAACTCCCCCAAGCTTAAACCTTTGCTTGTCCTCAAGCAATTCAGTTGAGAAACTGAAAGTGATAAAGAAAAACTTTTACAAACTCTGTTTGATCTTGTTGTTGCAAATATGTAAAGCTAGCATTCAAGTTTTCAGCAAAGATTATGAACTAACCATATTCATAATAACATTTAGGTCTCATGTTTACTCATATCAATGGTATAATCAACTAGTAAGCAATAATAATAAATCTCGGATGAAAACACTTTCTCAAAACAATCATAAAATGATATAACAAGATGGTATCTCGCTAGCCCTTTCCGAGACCGCAAAACATAAATGCAGAACACCCCTGAAGATCAAGGACTTACTAGACATTGTAATTCATGGTAAAAGAGATCTAGTCACAGTCATACTCAATGTAAATTAATAGCAATGCAAGCGAATGTCAGCGGTGCTCTCCAACTGGTGCTTTTTAATAAGAGTATGATGACTCAACATAAAAGTAAATAGATAGGCCCTTCGTAGAGGGAAGCAGGGATTTGGCGAGGTGCCAGAGCTCGAGTTTTGAAATAGAGATAAATAAAATTTTCAGTGCCATACTTTCATTGTTAACATAATAACCAAGAGATCTTGATATCTTCCATGCTACACACATTATAGGCGGTTCCCAAATATAATGGTAAAGTTTATACTCCCCCACCACCAACAAACATCAATCCATGGCTTTTCCGAAACAACGGGTGCCGACCAACTAACAACAATCCTGGGGGAGTTTTGTTTGCAATTATTTTGATTTGATTTGAGCATGGGACTGGTCATCCCAGTTACTGGCCATTTTCTCGTGAATGATGAGTGGAGTCCACTCATCGTGAGAATAACCCACCTAGCATGGAAGATATAGACAACCCTAGTGGATACATGAGCTATTCGAGCATACAAATCAAAATTTCATTTGAAGTTTTAGAGTTTGGTACATACAAATTTACTTGGAACGGTAGCTAAATACCGCATATAGGAATGTATGGTTGACTCATATGGAATAACTTTGGGGTTTATGGAAGTGGATGCACAAGCAGTATTCCCGCTTAGCACAAGTGAAGGCTAGAAAGAGACTGGGAAGCGACCAACTAGAGAGCGACAACAGTCATGAACATGCATTAAGATTAATCAACAATGAGTGCAAGCATGAGTAGGATATAAATCATCGTGAACATAAATATCGTGGAGGCTATGTTGATTTTGTTTCAATTACATGTGTGAACATGTGCCAAGTCAAGCCACTCGAAACGTTCAAAGGAGGATACCACCCTATCATACCACATCACAACCATTTTTAATAGCATGTTAGCACGCGAGGTAAACCATTATAAACTCCTAGCTAATTAAGCATGGCATGGGCAACTACAATCTCTAATTGTCATTGCAAACATGTTCCATTCATAATAGGATGAATTAGGAACGATGAACTAACCATATTTCCAAAAACAAGATAGGTCGAGTTCATACCGGCTTCTCTCATCTCATTCAGTCCATCATATATCGTCACTATTGCCTTTCACTCGCACGACGGAATGGTGTGGATAATAATAATAGTGCACGTGCATTGGACTAAGATGGAATCCGCAAGCATTTTGTACAAGGGAGAAGACAAGGTAATATGGGCTCTTGGTGAAATCAACAATAATGCATATGAGAGCCACTCAACATTTTCATCATGGTCTTCTCCTCTCGACCCCAAATAATAAGAAAGGAAATAAAACTATTTACACGGGAAAGCTCCCAACAAGCAAAAGAAGAATGAGAAATATTTTTGGGTTTTCTTTTAATTACTACTACTACTACAGGCATGGAAAGTAAACTAACTAAAAGCTACAACTATTTTTTTTGTTTTTCTTAAGGTTTTTCAAACACACAAGAAGAAGGCTTAGAAAATAAAATAAACTAGCATGGACAGTACAATGAAAAAGTATGAGCACCGACAACTAGAATGAGTGTGTGAACATGAATGTAATGTTAGTGAGAAATACGTACTCCCCCATGCTTAGGCTTTTGGCCTAAGTTGTTCTATGGCCACTGCTGGCCTGGCGGATATCCAAAGTCGTAGCTGGGGTTGTACTGAGATGCAACAGCTACTGTCTGAAGAGCTGCAACTTGGAGGCGAGCTATAGCTTGGAGGCGAGCTGTAGCATGGAGGGGAGCTCCAGCTTGGAGGCGAGCTACCTCCATCCTCCTCTCATACTCGTTTGCCTCCTCCCTGGTTATAAAGTATCTCCTTTTTGCCTGAAATTTAAAGAAAGTAGGAGCAGGGAGGGCAACACGGACAGTGCGCTGTCAGTCAAATATTAGTCGGTACTGGAGGAACTGTTCATTCCTCTCAACAAACTGATGGCGAACCATAGCACTATAATCTAGGTAAGCAGGAGGCAACTCCATATCATTTACATGTATGGGTACACCAAGATAATTAGCTACACGAGTTGCATAAATTCCACCAAACAAATCTCTACATGTACCATTAAGATGCAACCTTCGTGCAACAATGGCCCCTAAGTTATATTGTTTATCACCTAATACCGCACTCTTGAGGACACTAAGATCTCGAATGCACATGTGACAAGCCTCATCTTTACCGTTAATGCATCTACCTATAAAGAGAGCAAAATAATGTATGGAAGGGAAATGAATGCTCCCTATGGTAGCTTGTGTGATTTACCTAGATTCTCCCATGGTGATACTAGCAAGAAAGTCTTTATATTCAGATTTGCGAGGTTCGGTAACATTGTCCCACTGTGGGAGTTTACAAGCAGTATTAAAATCTTCTAGGTCCATGGTATATGATTTATCATAAAGATCAAATAAAACAGTGTGAGATTTGGGCGAGGATGTAAATTTAAACCTCCTCACAAAGGAATTAGTTAGGTAGTGGTACTTTAGGCACTTATCTGACACGAAGTCCTCAAGATCAGCATTACGCACATACACATCAAATTCATCCTTGATGCCTGCCTGGACAATAAACTCCTCTGACGGCCATTCACAAGGCTGCACTTGAGCTTCCCTAGATAGTTCATCGTCTGGCTCATGTATCGCGAGCCTTGGTTCTTGCTTCCTTGAGGGACCAGCTTCGTACATTTTCCTATGCATTTTTATTTCTCTGAAAAAATTTCTGAAATTTTAGAGACTCAAAATAAAAGTGAACCAAACTCAACAAGATTGATAGCAACTACTCCCACAAGTGCCTAGAACATATATCATGCATTAAAACTACTTTTGACCATATAAATTTGACATGCAAGCTCAAGAACAGGTTCACCTTGGCAGCAAAAATTTGCAATAAATAAAGCACTAGAACAAAAACTAATTGGACCATTGGAGGAGTCACATACCGAAGAACAATCCCCCAAAACATTTTTGTCAATGGAGCTTTGAGCGAAAAGGTTGAAAATGGCAGCAAGATGAGCTAGAACACGGGTTTGAGCTATGGGAGGATTTTTTCTGGAGCAAGACGAAGTGAGTGGGTGCTAGAGTAAGTGGAGGGGGTCCATGTGGGGCCCATGAGGCAGGGGCGCGCCCTGTGCCCTCGTGGCCAAATGGTGGGGCCCCCTGGTGTGTTCTCAGTGCCATAAATTCTTAAATATTCTACAAAAAATCATATTTCATTTTCAGGACATTTGGAGAACTTTTATTTTCGGGGTATTTTTATTGCAAGGATATTTCAGAAAATACTATTTTTTCTTTATTTAATCTAAATAACAGAAAGTAAAAGGAGGGTACAGAGAGTTGTGCTTTCTAACTTCATCCATCTCGTGCTCATCAAAAGGAATCCACTAACAAGGTTGATCAAGACTTGTTAACAAACTCTTTCCGAACAACATGAAACCGGAAAATTTTCGAATAATACTAGGTTACCTCAACGGGGATATGCATGTCCCCAACAATAAGAATATTATATTTCTTCTTGACAGTAGGAAGAGGGAATTCAAAACCTCCAATAGTAATCGTTGAATTTTTTCCAATAGAATTGATACTGTGGACTTGAGGTTGTTTCCTCGGAAAGTGTACCGTATGCTCATTACCATTAACATGAAAAGTGACATTGCCTTTGTTGCAATCAATAACAGCCCCTGCAGTATTCAAAAAGGGTCTACCAAGGATAATCGACATACTATCGTCCTCGGGAATATCAAGAATAACAAAGTCCGTTAAAATAGTAACATTTGCAACCACAACAGGCACATCTTCACAGATACCGACAGGTATAGCAGTTGATTTATTGGCCATTTGCAAAGATATTTTAGTAGGTGTTAACTTATTCAAATCAAGTCTACGATATAAAGAGAGAGGCATAGCACTAACACCGGCTCCAAGATCACGTAAAGTAGTTTTAACATAGTTTCTTTTAATGGAGCATGGTATAGTTGGTATTCCGGGATCTCCTAGTTTCTTTGGTATTCCACCTTTAAAAGTATAATTGGCAAGCATGGTGGAAATTTCAGCTTCCGGTATCTTTATTTTATTTGTAACAATATCTTTCATATACTTAGCATAAGGATTCATTTTAAGCATATCAGTCAAACGCATACGCAAAAGGATAGGTCTAATCATTTCAGCAAAGCGCTCAAAATCCTCATCATCATTTTTCTTGGATGGTTTAGGAGGAAAAGGCATGGGTTTATGAACCCATGGTTCTATTTCTTTACCATGCTTCCTAGCAACGGAGTCTCTCTTATCATAACGATGATTCGTTGATTGTGGGTTATCAAGATCAACAGCAGGTTCAATCTCTACATCATTGTTATTGCTAGGTTGAGCATCAACATAAACATCATCATTAACATTATAACTAGGCTCATGTTCATTACCAGATTGTGTTTCAGCATCAAAAATAGAAATACCATTGGGATTCTCAGGTGTGTCAACAACAGGTTCACTAGAAGCATGCAAAGTCCTATCATTTTTCTTTTTCTTCTTCTTAGAAGGACTAGGTGCATCAACATTAGTTCTCTGAGAATCTTGCTCAACTCTTTTAGGGTGACCCTCAGGATACAAAGGTTCCTGAGTCATTTTACCACCTCTAGTCACAACTCTAACAGCATTATCATTTTTCTTATTATTTAATTCATTAAGCAAATCATCTTGAGCTTTGAGCACTTGTTCTACTTGAGTAGTAACCATAGAAGCATGTTTACTAATAAGTTTAAGGTCACCTTTAACTCTAGACATATAATCACTCAAGTGTTCAACCATATAAGCATTATGTTTCAATATGCTACCAACATAAGCATTGAAGTTTTCTTGTTTAATAATAAAATTATCAAATTCATCCAAGCATTGGCTAGAAGACTTATTATGAGGAATATCACCTTCATCAAATCTATAGATAGAATTTACCTTTACTACCTGTGTCGGGTTATCGAGACCATGCATTTCTTCAATAGGTGGTAAATTCTTAACATCTTCAGCTTTAATACCCTTTTCTTTCATAGATTTCTTTGCCTCTTGCATATCTTCAGGACTGAGAAATACAATACCCCTTCTCTTCGGAGTTGGCTTAGGAGTTGGTTCAAGAAGTGTCCAATCATTATCATTACTCAACATATTATTCAATAGCAATTCATCTTGCTCAATAGTTCTTTCCCTGAAAACACAACCAGCACAACTATCCAGGTGGTCTCTGGAGGCATTGGTTAGTCCATTATAAAAGATATCAAGTATTTCATTTTTCTTGAGAGGATGATCAGACAAAGCATTAAGTAATCGGAGAAGCCTCCCCCAAGCTTGTGGGAGACTCTCTTCTTCAATTTGCACAAAATTATATATTTCCCTTAAGGCAGCTTGTTTCTTATGAGCGGGGAAATATTTAACAGAGAATTAATAAATCATATCCTAGGGACTACGCACACAACCAGGAGCAAGAGAATTAAACCATGTTTTAGCATCACCCTTTAATGAGAACGAAAATAACTTAAGTATATAGTAGTAACAAATTTTTCCTCATGAGTGAATACGGTGGCTATATCATTCAATTTAGTAAGATGTGCCACAACAGTTCCAGATTCATAGCCATAAAAATGATCAAATTCAACCAAAGTAATTAACTCGGGATCGACAGAGAAATCATAATCCTTATCAGAAATACAGATAGGTGAAGTAGCAAAAGCAGGGTCATATTTCATTCTAGCATTCAAAGACTTTCTTTCACCTTAGCTAACAGTTTCGTAAGATCATATCTATCTTTGCAAGCAAAAAGGTCTGTAGCAGTTTCTTCATCCATAACATAACCCTCAAGCACATCAGGCAATTCATATCTAGGGGGAGAATCTTCATCATCACTTTCATCAATATTATATGTTTCAATAATTTCATTTTCTCTAACCCTAGCAAGTTGTTCATCAAGAAATTCACCTAATGGCATGGTATTATCAAGCATAGAAGTAGTTTCATCATAAGCATCATGCATAGCAGAAGTGGCATCATCAATAAAATGCGACATATCAGAATCAATAACAGGTGTAGGTGTCACAAATTTACTCATAATAGAAGGTGAATCAAGTGAAGAGCTAGATGGCAGTTCCTTACCTCCCCTCGTAGTTGAGGGAAAAATCTTAGTTCTTTCATCTTTCAAGTTCCTCATAGTGATCAACAGATATAAATCCCAAGTGACTCAAAGAATAGAGCTATGCTCCCCGGCAACGGCGCCAGAAAATAGTCTTGATAACCCATAAGTATAGGGGATCGCAACAGTTTTCGAGGGTAGAGTATTCAACCCAAATTTATTGATTCGACACAAGGGGAGCCCAAGAATATTCTCAAGTATTAGCAGTTGAGTTTTCAATTCAACCACACCTGAAAGACTTAATATCTGCAGCCAAGTATTTAGTAGCAAAGTAGTATGGAAGTAACGGTAACGGTGACAAAAGTAACAGTAGTAGTTTTTGTAGCAATCGTAACAGTGGCAACGGAAAAGAAACTAAGCAAAGATCAATATGTGAAAAGCTCATAGGCAATGGATCAATGATAGATAACTATGTCGGATGCGATTCCTCATGCAACAGTTATAACATAGGATGACATAGAATTAGCTCCAGTTCATCAATGTAATGTAGGCATGTATTCCGAATATAGTCATACGTGGTTATGGAAAAGAATATGCATGACATCTTTTGTCCTACCCTCCCGTGGCAGCGGGGTCCTATTGGAAACTAAGGGATATTAAGGCCTCCTTTTAATAGAGTACCGGACCAAAGCATTAACACTTAGTGAATACATGAACTCCTCAAACTACGCACCAGGAGTAGTCTCGATTATTGTCACTTCGGGGTTGCCGGATCATAACACATAGTAGGTGACTATTGACTTGCAAGATAGGATCAAGAACTCACATTTATTCATGAAAACATAATAGGTTCAGATCTGAAATCATGGCACTCGGGCCCTAGTGAAAAGCATTAACCATAGCAAAGTCATCGCAACATCAATCTTAGAACATTATGGATACTAGGGATCAAACCCTAACAAAACTAACTCAATTACATGGTAAATCTCATCCAACCCATCACCATCCAGCAAGCCTACGATGAGATTACTCACGCACGGCGGTGAGTATCATGAAATTGGTGATGGAGGATGGTTGATGATGATGATGGCGACGGATTCCCCTCTCTGGAGCCCCGAACAGACTCCAGATTAGCCCTCCCGAGGAAGATTAGGGCTTGGTGGCGGCTCCGTATGGTAAAACGCGATGAATCCTTCTCCCTGATTTTTTTTCTCCCTGAAAGTGAATATATGGAGTTGGGGTTGAGGTCGGTGGAGTCCCATGGGTCCCACGAGGCAGGGGGCGCGCCCCATGGGGGGCGCCCTGCACCCTCGTTGACAGGGTGTGGGGCCCCTGATGCTGATTCTTTCGCTAGTATTTTCCATTAATTCCAAAATGTGTCTCCGTGGATTTTCACGTCATTCCGAGAACTTTTATTTCTGCACAAAAATAACACCATGGCAGTTCTGCTGAAAACAGCGTCAGTCCGGATTAGTTCCATTCAAATCATGCAAGTTAGAGTCCAAAACAAGGGCAAAAGTGTTTGGAAAAGTAGATACGTTGGCACGTAACCCAAGGCTCCTTCCTAACATCTTGTACTTGCAAATCCTCAATCTTATCTTCGTTGCACCCCCTCTACAAGGAGACACAAACTAGTTACTCGTCTCCTTGGAAGACAAATATGCATACTTTCCAGTCTATGAACAACACAAAAGGATGAGATTATAACAAAACAACACCACATAATGAAACATGCCACATCTATTGCACTTGCACACAATGAAATGAGCATTTACTATGTGTGCACTATGTAAAAACTAGGCATACCTTCGAACTGGATCTCCATGTACTCTTCGAGAGCCTACTTTAGTGTACAACCAAACCTTTATGTCACCTATGAGTTAGACAAGCCCCCACTACAGCAGCCCTTAGTGTTTAAATTGTTGACAAGCTCTGTTAGAGTGTTAGGTCAAGAACAGCAAGTAATCAAAGCAAACAGTCCTGGTATGGCTGGTTGATGCAAACAAGCAATTGAACAGATATGTGAGCAAATCTTACATACTCCCTCCTTCCATCTATATAGGGCCTAATCATTTTTTGAGGCTAACTTTGACCAAGTGTTAGAGTAATAATATATGGCATGCAAATTACACAAAGCATACCGTCAAATTGGTACGTGAAAGGAGCTTCCAATGATATAATTTCCACATTATACATCTCATGTATTATTAGTCTTATCAATAGTAAAAGGCGGTCTTGAAAAACACATTAGGCCTTATATAGATGGAAGGAGGGGGTATCAAAAAAAGAATCAAAGAAGGAGGCTTAAAGACCATCACTTGACTGACCAGATTTAAGGGGCATTTAAACATCATGTGCAATGTATGAACTAACATAAACATTGCATATCCAGATTCTACAATGGAATGCACATGTATCAGGTTGTGCCATGTATGATGATGCCTAAATGTACACTATAGCAGGCAGGAGTGATTCACCATTGCACGCACAATTGAATTGCAGGTTAAGGGCTGCTATCTCTTGAGCACTGCGTTGGTTTTCCCTTGAAGAGGGAAGGGTGATGCAGTAAAGTAGCGTAAGTATTTCCCTCGGTTTTTGAGAACCAAGGTATCAATCCAGTAGGAGATCATGCTCGAGTCCCACGCACCTACACACACAAATAAGAACCTCGCAACCAACGCGATGAAGGGGTTGTCAATCCCTTCATGGTCACTTACGAGAGTGAGATCTGATAGATATGCTAAGATAAATTTTTTGGTATTTTTATGATAAAGAGAAATAAAGATGCAAAGTAAAATAAACGACAATAGAAATACCCAAGTGTTGGAAGATTAATATGATGGAAGATAGACCCCGGGGCCATAGGTTTCACTAGTGGCTTCTCTCAAGAGCATAAGTATTACGGTGGCTAAACGAATTACTGTCGAGCAATTGATAGAATTGAGCATAGTTATGAGAATATCTACGTATGATCATGTATATAGGCATCACGTCCGCGACAAGTAAACCGAAATGATTCTCCACACATCGACCGCTATCCAGCATCCATCTAGAGTATTAAGTTCATAAGAACAGAGTAATGCTTTAAGTAAGATGCCATGATGTAGAGGGATAAACTCATGCAATATGATATAAACCCCATCTTTTTATCCTCGATGGGAACAATACAATACGTGCCTTGCTACCCCTGCTGTCACTGGGAAAGGACACCGCAAGATTGAACCCAAAGCTAAGCACTTCTCCCATTGCAAGAAAGATCAATCTAGTAGGCCAAACCAAACTGATAATTCGAAGAGACTTGCAAAGATAAACCAATCATACATAAAATAATTCAGAGGAGATTCAAATATTGTTCATAGATAAACTTGATCATAAACCCGCAATTCATCGGATCTCGACAAACACACCGCAAAAGAAGATTACATCGAATAGATCTCCAAGAAAATGGAGGAGAACTTTGTATTGAGATACAAAGAGAGAGAAGAAGGCATCTAGCTAATAACGATGGACCGGAAGGTCCGAAGTAAACTACTCACACATCACCGAAGAGGCCATGGAGTTGATGTAGAGGCCCTCCGTGATCAATGCCACCTCCGACGGAGCTCCGGAAAAGGCCCCAAGATGGGATCTCTCGGGTACAGAAGGTTGCGGCGGTGGAATTAGGTTTTCGTGGTGCTCCTGGATGTTTGGGGTGGTACGTGGATATATATAGGAGGAAGAAGTAGGTCTATGGAGCAACGAGGGGCCCACGAGGGTGGAGGGCGCACCCAGGGGGTAGGCGCCCCCCTACCTCGTGGCCTCCTCGATTGTTTCTTGACGCCCACTCCAAGTCTCCTGGATCACGTTTGTTGAGAAAATCATGTTCCCAAAGGTTTCATTCCGTTTGGACTCCGATTGATATTCCTTTTCTACGAAACACTGAAATAGGCAAAAACCCAGCAATTTGGGTTGGGCCTCCGGTTAGTAGGTTAGTCCCAAAAATGATATAAAAGTGTAAACTAAAGCCCATTAACATCCAAAACAGATAATATAATAGCATGGAGCAATCAAAAATTATAGATACATTGGGGACGTATCAAGCATCCCCAAGCTTAATTCTTGCTCGTCCTCAAGTAGGTAAATGATGAAAAAAGAATTTTTGTCATGGAATTCTTTCTAACATATTTCTCAATGTATTTTTTCTTTATTGTGGCATGAATGTTCAGATACGAAAGATTCAAGATAAAAGTTTAATATTGACATAGAAATAATAATACTTCAAGCATACTAACTAAGCAATTATGTCTTCTGAAAATAACATGGCCAAAGAAAGTTATCCCTACAAAATCATATAGTCTGGCTATGCTCTATCTTCACCACACAAAATATTTAAATCATGCACAACCCCGATGACAAGCCAAGCAATTGTTTCATACTTTTTATGTTCTCAAACTTTTTCAATCTTCACGCATTACATGAGCGTGAGCTATGGATATAGCACTATATGGTGGAATAGAATGGTGGTTGTGGAGAAGACAAAAAGGAGAAGATAGTCTCACATCAACTAGGCGTATCAACGGGCTATGGAGATGTGTAGGATCTAGAAGTAGATGTGTCTAGAGGGGGGTGATCAGACACATAATGCTCAAGTTGCAATTTTTAAGCCTTTTCGGTTTAAGTGGAGTTTAGGCACAATTTCAACACACACAATACATATCAAGCAAGCATGCAAAGAGTATATGAGCAGCGGAATGTAAAGCATGCAACTTGCGAGAATGTAAAGAGAAGGGTTTGGAGAATTCAAACGCAATTGGAGACACGGATGTTTTTCCCGTGGTTCGGATAGGTGGTGCTATCCTACATCCACGTTGATGGAGACTTCAACCCACGAAGGGTAACGGTTGCGCGAGTCCACACAGGGCTCCACCCAAGGGTAACGGTTGCGCGAGTCCACACAGGGCTCCACCCACGAAGGGTCCACGAAGAAGCAACCACCCACAAAGGGTCCACGAAGAAGCAAACTTGTCTATCCCACCATGGCCATCGCCCACACAGGACTTGCCTCACTAGCGGTAGATCTTCACGAAGTAGGCAATCTCCTTGCCCTTACAAACTCCTTGGTTCAACTCCACAATCTTGTCGGAGGCTCCCAAGTGACACCTAGCCAATCTAGGAGACACCACTCTCCAAGAAGTAACAAATGGTGTGTAGGTAATGAACTCCTTGCTCTTGTGCTTCAAATGATAGTCTCCCCAACACTCAACTCTCTCTCATAGGATTTGGATTTGGTGGAAAGAAGATTTGAGTGGAAAGCAACTTGGGAAAGGCTAGAGATCAAGATTCATATGGTAGGAATGGAATATCTTGGTCTCAACACATGAGTAGGTGGTTCTCTCTCAGAACATATGAGTTGGAATGGTGTATGCGTTCTGATGGCTCTCTCATCGAATGAGGAGGAGGTGGAGGGGTATATATAGCCTCCACACAAAATCCAACCGTTACACAGTTTTCCAATCTCGGTGGGACCGAATCAATAAACTCGGTCGGACCGAAAATGTAAACCTAGTGACCGTTAGAGATTTTCGGTGGGACTGACATGCAACTCGGTAGGACCGATATGGTTAGGGTTTGGGCATAACGTAATCTCGGTGAGACCGATTACACAAACTCGGTGAGACCGAATTTGGTAATTAGCTAACCAGAGAGTTGGTCAGGCAAACTCGGTGGGACCGATTTGCTCTTTCGGTGAGACCGAGTGGAACTCGGTGAGACCGAAAAGTTACAAAGGGGAAACACTGAGTTTACATTGCAATCTCGGTGGGACCGATTGCATATCTCGGTGGGACCGAGAATATTGCAATAGGTAATAGAGAGTTTGCAATCCCATCTCGGTGAGACCGAGATCCCTATCGGTAGAACCGAATTGCTAGGGTTTGGCAGTGGCTTATGACAAGTGAAACTCGGTGGCGCCGGATAGGAAGAATCGGTAGGACCGAGTTTGACTTAGGGTTTAGGTCATATGTGGAAGTGGGAAAGTAGCTGAGGATTTTGGAGCATATCATTAAGCACATGAAGCAAGAGGCTCATTAAGCAACACCTCATCCCTCCTTGATAGTATTGGCTTTTCCTATGGACTCAATGTGATCTTGGATCACTAAAATGTAAAATGAAGAGTCTTGAGCTTGAAGCTTTAGCCAATCCTTTGTCCTTAGCATTTTGAGGGTTCCACTTTCACATCCATGCTGTGCCACTCCATTGTTGAACTTATCTGAAACATGCTAGATTGAGATGTTAGTCCAACAAGAGATATGTTGTCATCAATTATCAAAACCACCTAGGGAGCACTTGTGCTTTCAAGATGCACATCAATAGATATCGATGTGAGTGAGTAGGGATTGCCATGCAATGGATGCACTAGAGCTATAAGTATAAGAATGCTCAACAAAAGAAACTAAATGGGTGAGGGGGTCCTGGATTAGGGGGTGTTCGGATGGCCGGACTATACCTTCAGCCGGACTCCTGGACTATGAAGATACAAGATTGAAGACTCCGTCCCGTGTCTGGAAGGGACTTTCCTTGGCGTGGAAGGCAAGCTTGGCGATATGGATATGAAGATCTCCTACCATTTTAACCGACTTTGTGTAACCCTAACCCTCTCCGGTGCCTATATAAACCGGAGGGTTTTAGTCCGTAGGACAACATACACATCAACAATCATACCATAGGCTAGCTTCTAGGGTTTAGCCTCTTCGATCTCGTGGTAGATCTACTCTTGTACTACCCATATCATCAATATTAACCAAGCAGGACGTAGGGTTTTACACCCATCGAGAGGGCCCGAACCTGGGTAAAACTTCGTGTCCCTTGCCTCCTGTTACCATCCGGCCTAGACGCACAGTTCGGGACCCCCTACCCGAGATCCGTCGGTTTTGACACCGACATTGGTGCTTTCATTGAGAGTTCCTCTGTGTCGTTGCCATCAGGCTCGATGGCTCCTACGATCATCAATAGTGATGTAGTCCAGGGTGAGACCTTCCTCCCTGGACAGATCTTCGTCTTTGGCGGCTTCGCACTGCGGGCCAATTCGCTTGGCCGTCTGGAGCAGATTGAAAGCTACGCCCATGGCCGTCAGGTCAGATTTGGAAGTTTAAACTACACGGCTGACATCCGCGGGGACTTGATCTTCGACAGATTTGAGCCACTGCCGAGCGCGCCGCACTATCACGACGAGCATGATCTAGCTCTGCCGCCGAACAGTGCCCTGGAGGCCGCACCCGCATCGGCTCCGACCCTTAATTCGGAGCCAACTGCACCGATCGAGGATGGGCGGTTGGACGCCACCTCGGGGCTGCGACCCCAACGGCGATTGAGCCGAACACCAGCCCCGTACTCTGCGAGACTCGTGACTCCAAGGAGCCGGACTCCTCTCCGGACTCTGAACCCTCCGCGCCCCTCTCGATCGAATCCGATTGGGCGCCGATCATGGAGTTCACTGCCGTGGACATCTTTCAGCACTCTCCTTTCGGCGATATCCTGAAGTCACTGAAGTCTCTCTCTTTATCAGGAGAGCCCTGGCCGGACTACGGTCAGCAAGGTTGGGGTATGAACGATGAAGAAATTCAAAGCCCACCCACCACCCACTTTCTAGCCACTGTCGATGACTTAACCGACATGCTCGACTTCGACTCCGAAGACATCGACGATATGGACGCCGATGAAGGAGATGATGAAGAACCAGCGCCTACTAGTCCCTGGAAAGAAACCTCATCATATGACATATACATGGTGGACACCCCAAAAGAGGGAGATGTCGATGGAACAGCGGAGGATGACCCTCCAAGAAACAGCCTAAGCGCCGGCGTCAGCGGCGCCGCTCAAAATCCCGCCAAAACAAATACGGTGATTCCAGCACGGGAGATAATAATAATCTGGAAAGCGCCGAGGAAAACCCCCTCCAGCAAGATTTAGCACAGGAGGATGGAGAAACCAGCCCTCATGAGAGAGCGGCAGACAAAGAGGTCGAGGACGATAATTATATGCCTCCCTCCGAAGATGAGGCAAGCCTCGACGACGACGAATTCGTCGTGCCAGAGGATCCCGTCGAGCAAGAGCGTTTTCAACGCAGGCTTATGGACACGGCAAGAAGCCTCAAGAAAAAACAGCAACAGCTTAGAGCTGATCAAGATTTGCTAGTCGACAGATGGACTGAAGTCCTTGCGGTTGAAGAGCATAAACTCGAACGCCCCTCCAAGAGCTACCCAAAGCGCAAGTTGCTACCCCGATTAGAGGAGGAAGCACTTGATGCGGCCGACCGGCCACCTCATGGCCGCGACAGAGAGGCCTCTCGGCCCTCCACTCAAGCCGCACCCCGTACCAAGGCACGGGAGTATGCGCCGGACTTACGAGACATGTTGGAGGACAAGGCAAGGCAAACAAGATCAATCTACGGATCGCGTGGGCTCCCCACGGCTCGAGGCGGTAACCATCACGCCGGCCACAAATTCGGCAGGGCCGAACACAGTAGACAAGGCTCATTGGAGCTACGTCATGATATAGCCCAGTACAGAGGCGCCGCACACCCACTATGCTTTACAGATGAAATAATGGATCATCAAATCCCCGAGGGTTTCAAACCCGTAAACATTGAATCATATGATGGCACAACAGATCCTGCGGTATGGATCGAGGATTATCTCCTTCATATCCACATGGCCCGCGGCGACGATTTCCACGCCATCAAATACCTCCCACTCAAGCTTAAAGGACCAGCTCGGCATTGGCTTAACAGCTTGCCAACATGATCAATCAGTTGTTGGGAGGACCTAGAAGCCGCATTCCTCGACAATTTCTAGGGCACTTATGTGCGACCCCCAGACGCCGATGACCTAAGTCACGTAATTCAGCAGCCAGAGGAATCGGCCAGGCAATTCTGGACACGGTTCCTAACAAAGAAAAATCAAATAGTCGACTGTCCGGACGCTGAGGCCCTAGCAGCCTTCAAGCACAATATCCGTGACGAGTGGCTGGCCCGGCACCTTGGACAGGAAAAGCTGAAATCTATGGCAGCACTCACGACACTCATGACCCGCTTTTGCGCGGGAGAAGACAGCTGGCTTACTTGTAGCAACAATATGACCAAGAACCCTGGTAATTCGGACACCAGGGACAGTAGTGGCAGGTCGCGTCGCAACAAGCAGAAGCGCCGCATTAACGGCGACAATGCTGAGGATACGGCAGTTAATGCCGGATTCAGAGGCTCTAAATCCGGTCAGCGGAAAAAGCCATTCAAAAGGAATCCTAGGGGCCCGTCCAGTTTGGACCGAATACTCGACCGCTTGTGCCAGATACATGGCACCCCCGAAAAGCCGGCCAATCACACCAACAGGGATTGTTGGGTGTTCAAGCAGGCAGGCAAGTTAAACACCGAAAATGAAGACAAGGGGCTGCATAGCGATGACGACAAGGAGCCCCGGCCGCCGAACAACAGTGGACAGAAGGGTTTTCCCCCACAAGTGCGGACGGTGAACATGATATACGCAACCCACGTCCCCAAAAGGGAGCGGAAGCGCGCGTTAAGGGACGTATACGCGGTAGAGCCAGTCGCCCCAAAGTTCAACCCATGGTCCTCCTGCCCGATCACCTTTGATCGAAAGGACCATCCCACTAGCATCCGCCATGGCGGATTCGCCGCATTGGTTCTAGACCCAATTATTGACGGATTTCATCTCACTAGAGTCCTTATGGACGGCGGCAGCAGCCTGAACCTGCTTTACCAGGATACAGTGTGGAAAATGGGCATAGATCCCTCGAGGATTAAGCCCACCAAAACGACCTTTAAAGGCGTAATACCAGGTGTAGAGGCCAACTGTACAGGCTCAGTTACACTTGAAGTGGTCTTCGGATCTCCGGATAATTTCCGAAGCGAGGAGTTAATCTTCGACATAGTCCCATTTCGCAGTGGTTATCACGCACTGCTCGGGCGAACTTCATTCGCTAAGTTCAATGCGGTACCACACTATGCATACCTTATGCTCAAGATGCCAGACCCTCGAGGATTAATTACGGTCAATGGAAACACCGAACGCTCCCTCCGAACGCAGGAGACACGGCGGCCCTTGCAGCGGAAGTACAAAGCAGCCTCTCCAGGCAGTTCTCCAGTCCGGCCACTAAACGACCAGACAGTGTCAAGCGTGCCTGGAGTAACCTACAACAAGACCGCCTGGCACGATCGGAGCAGGCGTAGCAATGCGGCCCCAACCCCAACCCTCGCAAAAATGCAACGCCAGTACTTCGCGTACATAACTACGCTCTAGAGATACCATGGGTACAGGGGGAGGAGCACCATCACGGCACGCCCAAAACACGGCTTAAACCGTACCAGGGGCTGCCGATTTTTTAATTTTCTCTTACTTTCAGGACTCCATCCTTCGGAAGGCCTGTTCGGCAGTTCAATTGTCGCACAAATGATGCAAGAACCAGGGAAGTAGACAAGCCACGCCGCATTACGAAACTCCCAGGTGGTCTCTATCACGAGCAGTATACCTGTTCCGCATACTATTCCGCAGCTTGCCCCTAGAACGGACATGTTAACTAGTCCAACCTTCCGCTTATCGCATTATTTGTATCATTCTGCTTCGATCGCAGCCCTTTTTAATAAACAATGCATAGCTTTCGTCTATTTTTGCATTACCTTTTTTTTCTTTATATATGTTCCTTAATGACATGTTGCACCCGTACACGTTGGTACGGCCAAAATATGCCAGGGGCTTTAGTACCCCTCAATATGGTGTGAGAAGTCCGAACACTTTAACAAGTGCGGCACCCCGAACTTATAGCATTATATGCATCGGCTCCGAATCATGTCTTGGGTAAATAGTTGGGTTTGCCCGGCTCCTATGTTTTGGCGCCTTACATTCCGCTATATCGGCTAAGGTAGCACTAGGAGAACCACTGCGATTGTGCCCCAGTTGAGCTGGGTCGAGCACCTTAGTGGAGAAAGCTAAAACTGACTGTCATGATGAAGCGAGAGCTGGTCGCTGTTCAAGAGGTTTTTCGAGTCCCTAAAGACTTATGCTGCTTAGGGCGAGGAGTCGCTCTGTCCGGCCAAGGCGTGGATAGCACCCCGAACTCGGTCTTCCGAATACCGGGGGCTTCGCCGAAATTTAAAATTATAGAATTCTATGGCTAAGTGAGAGTGTTCACGCATTATAGTCCGATTGCCTTGTTCGTTGGGCTGAGCGCCTCCCTCGAAGGACCCAAACATGGGAAAAAGAGCGCTCAGGTTTATCCCCGAACACCCCAGCACTAGCGGCACGGGGGCAGATGCCGACGACTCGCCATCTCTCAGAATTGATAAACAGCCGCACAGAAGGTAATATTTTAAAGTCCAACATCATTGCTTAGCGCATATAAACAAGTTTTCAGTGCACAGGACAAGCAAGTTTCACTCAAAAATTACATCCCTAGAACATTCATCCGCCACAAGGCAGGCACCCTTCAGAACATCCTTATAGTAATTCTCGGGCTTGCGATGCTCTTTCCCCGGCGGTGGCCCGTCCTTCACAAACTTCTCAGCATCCAGCTTGCCCCAGTGCGCCTTAGCACGGGCAAGGGCCCTACGGGCACCTTCAATGCAGATGGAGCGCTTGATGACTTCGACTAGGCGTATCAACGGGCTATGGAGATGCACATCAATAGATATCGATGTGAGTGAGTAGGGATTGCCATGCAACGGATGCACTAGAGCTATAAGTATAGAAAGCTCAACAAAAGAAACTAAGTGGGTGTGCATCCAACTCGCTTGCTCATGAAGAACTAGGGCATTTTGAGGAAGCCCATCATTGGAATATACAAGCCAAGTTCTATAATGAAAAATTCCCACTAGTATATGAAAGTGATATCGTAGGAGACTCTTTATCATGAAGATCATGGTGCTACTTTGAAGCACAAGTGTGGAAAAAGGATAGTAGCATTGTCCCTTCTCTCTTTTTCTCTCTTTTTCTCTCATTTTTTTATTATTTTGGCCTTTTCTCTTTTTTGGCCTTTTTTATTTTATTTTCTTTTTTAATTTTCATCCGGAGTCTCATCCCGACTTGTGGGGGAATCATAGTATCCATCATCCTTTCCTCACTTGGTACAATGCTCTAATAATGATGATCGTCACACTTTATTTACTTACAACTCAATACTTAGAACAAAATATGACTCTATGTGAATACCTCCGGCGGTGTACCGGGATGTGCAATGATGCATGAGTGACATGTATGAAGAATTATGAACGGTGGCTTCGCCACAAATACGATGTCAACTACATGATCATGCAAGCAATATGACAATGATAAAGCGTGTCATAATAACGGAACGGTGGAAAGTTGCATGGCAATATATCTCGGAATGGCTATGGAAATGCCATAATAGGTAGGTATGGTGGCTGTTTTGAGGAAGGTATATGGTGGCTTTAAGGTATCGGTGAAAGTTGCGCGATACTAGAGAGGCTAGCCATGGTGGAAGGGTGAGAGTGCGTATAATCCATGGACTCAACATTAGTCATAAAGAACTCACATACTTATTGCAAAAATCTATTAGTTATCGAAACAAGGTGTTATGCGCATGCTCCTATGGGGATAGATTGGTAGGAAAAGACCATCGCTCGACCCCGACCGCCAGTCATAAGGAAGGCAATCAATAAATAAATCATGCTCCGACTTCATCACATAATGGTTCACCATACGTGCATGCTATGGGAATCACAAACTTCAACACAAGTATTTCTCAAATTCACAACTACTCAACTAGCATGACTCTAATATCACCATCTCCATATCTCAAAACAATTATCAAGTATCAAACTTCTCATAGTATTCAATGCACTTCTATGAAAGTTTTTATATTATTCCTAAAAGCAAATTTCCATGTTGTTCTAAAGGACCCTCGAAATAATATAAGTGAAGCATGAGAGATCAATTATTTCTATAAAAAAAATCCACCGCCGTGCTCTAAAAGATATAAGTGAAGAACTAGAGCAAAAACTATATAGCTCAAAAGATATAAGTGAAGCACATAGAGTGTTCTAATAAATTTCAAATCATGTGAGTCTCTCTCAAAAGGTGTGTACAGAAAGGATGATTGTGGTAAAATAAAAATCAAAGACTCAAATCATACAAGACGCTCCAAGCAAAACACATATCATGTGGTGAATAAAAATATAGCTCCAAGTAAAGTTACCGATGGACGAAGACGAAAGAGGGGATGCCTTCTGGGGCATCCCCAAGCTTAGGCTTTTTGGTGTCCTTTAATTTTACCTTGGGGTGCCATGGGCATCCCCAATATTAGGCTCTTGCCACTCCTTGTTCCATAATCCATCAAATCTTTACCCAAAACTTGAAAACTTCACAACACAAAACTTAAAATAAAAAATCTCGTGAGCTCCATTAGCGAAAGAAGAAAAAATACCACTTCAAGGTACTGTAATTAACTCATTATTGATTTATATTGGTGTTAAACCTAATGTATTCTAACTTCTCTATGGTTTATAAACTCTTTTACTAGCCATAGATTCATCAAAATAAGCAAAGATCACATGAAAAACAGAATCTGTCAAAAACAGAATAGTCTGTAGTAATCTGTAGCTAACGCAAACTTCTGGAACCCCAAAAATTCTAAAATAAATTTATGGACGTGAGGAATTTATCTGTTAATCATATTAAAAAAGAATTAACTAAATATCACTCTCCAAATAAAAATGGCAGCAATTCTCGTGAGCGCTAAAGTTTCTGTTTTTTACAGCAAGATCAAAAAGACTTTCCCCAAGTCTTCCCAACGGTTCTACTTGGAACAAACTCTAATCAAACACAAGAAATACAATGAAAACATAGGCTAGATAAATTATTTATTACTAAACATAAGCAAAAAGCAAGGGATAAAAATAAAATTGTCTTGCCTCCCAACAAGTGCTATCGTTTAACGCCCCTACCTAGGCATAAAAGCGAAGATAGATCTAGGTATTGCCATCTTTGGTATGCAATCCATAAGTGGCTCTCATAATAGATTCATATGGTAATTTAATTTTATTTCTAGGAAAGTGTTCCATGCCTTTCCTTAATGAAAATTGGAATTTAATATCCCCTTCCTTCATATCAATAATTGCACCAATCGTTCTAAGAAAAGGTCTACCAAGAATAATAGGACATGAAGGATTGCAATCTATGTCAAGAACAATGAAATCTACGGGAACATAGTTCCTATTTGCAACAATAAAAACATAATTAATTCTTCCCATAGGTTTCTTAATGGTGGAATCCGCAAGATGCAAGTTTAAAGAACAATCATCAAAATCACGGAAACCTGGCAAATCACACAAAGTTTTTGGAATCATGGAAACACTAGCACCCAAATCACACAAAGCATAGTATTCATGATCTTTAATTTTAATTTGAATAGTAGGTTCCCACTCATCATAAAGTTTTCTAGGTATAGAAACTTCCAACTCAAGTTTTTCTTCATAAGATTGCATCAAAGCATCAACGATATATTTAGTAAAAGCTTTATTTTGACTATAAGCATGAGGAGAATTTAGCATGGATTGTAACAAGAAAATACAATCTATCAAAGAGCAATTATAATAAGTAAATTCCTTGAAATCCAAAATAGTGATTCATTGCTATTTAAAGTTTTGACCTCTTCAATCCCACTTTTACCAATTTTTGCATCAAGATCTAAAAACTCCGATTTTTTGGAACGCCTTCTAGGTAAAGGTGGCTCATATTTAGTCCCATCATTATCAAGATTCATATTCCAAAACAAAGATTTAATAGGAGACACATCAATAACTTTTAGATCTTCATCTTTATTTTCATAGATACTAGAAGAACACGCTTTCACAAAGCAATCTTTCTTAGCACGCATCCTAGCGGTTCTTTATTGGCACTCCATCAATGGAAATTCTCATGGCTTTGAGAGACTCATTGATATCATTCTTAGGTGGAATAGATGTAAGTTTCAAAGAATCAACATCAAGAGAAATTCTATCAACGTTCCTAGCCAATTCATCAACCTTAAGCATTTTTTATTCAAGCAAAGCATTGAAATTCTTTTGTGAATTCATAAACTCCTTAACACTAGTCTAAAATTCAGAGGGCATATTATTAAAATTTCCATAAGAATTGTTGTAGGAATTACCATAATTATTAGAGGAATTACTAGGAAACAGCCTAGAATTAAAATTACCTCTATACGTGTTATTACCAAAATTCTTCCTACCAACAAAATTCACATCCATAGATTCATTATTATTCTCAATCAAGGTAGACAAAGGAACATCATTAGGATCAGAGGAAACACTCTTATTAGCAAACAATTTCGTAAGTTCATCCATCTTTCCACTCAAAACATTAATTTCTACTATCGCATGCACTTTTTTATTAGTAGATCTTCCGGTGTGCCATTGAGAATAATTAACCATAATATTATCTAGGAGTTTAGTAGCTTCTCCTAAAGTGATTTCCATAAAAGTGCCTCTTGCGGCCGAATCTAAAAGATTTCTAGAAGCAAAATTCAATCCGGCATAAAAAATTTGTATAATCATCCATAAATTCAAACCATGTGTAGGGCAATTACGTATCATTAATTTCATCCTATCCCAAGCTTGTGCAACATGTTCATGATCAAGTTGCTTAAAATTCATAATATCGTTTCTAAGAGGGATGATTTTAGCAGGATGAAAATACTTAGGGATAAAAGCATCTTTGCACTTATTCCATGAATCAATACTATTTTTAGGCAAAGACGAAAACCAAGCTTTAGCGTGATCTCTAAGGGGAAAGGGGAATAGCTTCAATTTAACAATATCATTGTCCACATCTTTCTTCTTTTGCATATCACAAAAATCAACAAAGCTATTTAGATGGGTAGCGGCATCTTCACTAGGAAGGCCGGCGAATTGATCTTTCATGACAAGATTCAACAAAGCAGCATTAATTTCACAAGATTCAGCATCGGTAAGAGGAGCAATCGGAGTGCTAAGAAAATCATTGTTGTTGGTATTGGTAAAGTCACACAATTTAGTATTATCTTGAGCCATCATGACAAGCAGGAAATCCAACACACGAGCAAACAAGAAGCGAGCGAAAAAGAGGCGAACGGAAAAAGAGAGGGCGAATAAAACGGCAAGGGTGAAGTGGGGGAGAGGAAAACGAGAGGCAAATGGCAAATAATGTAATGCAAGGGATAAGAGTTTGTGATGGGTACTTGGTATGTCTTGACTTGTGCGTAGACTCCCCGGCAATGGCGCTAGAAATGGCTCATTGTCGGGAGTCAAATCTTGACTTGACTTGGCGCGAATCTCCCCGGCAACGGCGCCAGAAATCCTTCTCGCTACCTCTTGAGCACTATGTTGGTTTTCCCTTGAAGAGTAAAGGGTGATGCAGTAAAGTAGCATAAGTATTTCCCTCAGTTTTTGAGAACCAAGGTATCAATCCAGTAGGAGATCACGCTCGAGTCCCACGCACCTACACAAACAAATAAGAACCTTGCAACCAACGCAATAAAGGGGTTGTCAATCCCTTCACGGTCACTTACGAGAGTGAGATCTGATAGATATGATAAGATAATATTTTTGGTATTTTTATGATAAAGAGAAATAAAGATGCAAAGTAAAATAAATGACAATAGAAATAGCTAAGTGTTGGAAGATTAATATGATGGAAAATAGACCCGGGAGCCATAGGGTTCACTAGTGGCTTATCTCAAGAGCATAAGTATTACGGTGGGTAAATGAATTACTGTCGAGCAATTGATAGAATTGAGCAAAGTTGTGAGAATATCTAGGTATGATCATGCATATAGGCATCACATCCGCGACAAGTAGACCGAAACGATTCTGCATCTACTACTATTACTCCACACATCGACCGCTATCTAGCATGCATATAGAGTATTAAGTTCATATGAACAGAGTAATGCTTTAAGTAAGATGACATGATGTAGAGGGATAAACTGATGCAATATGATATAAACCCCATATTTTTATCCTTGATGGCAACAATACAATACGTGCCTTGCTGCCCCTGATGTCACTGGGAACGGACACCGCAAGATTGAACCCAAAGCTAAGCACTTCTCCCATTGCAAGAAAGATCAATCTTGTAGACCAAACCAAACTGATAATTCGAAGAGACTTGCAAAGATAAACCAATAATACATAAAAGAATTCAGAGGAGATTCAAATATTGTTCATAGATAAACTTGATCATAAACCCACAATTCTTCAAATCTCGACAAACACACCGCAAAAGAAGATTACACCGAATAGATCTCCAAGAAAATCGAGGAGAACTTTGTATTGAGATCCAAAGAGAGAGAAGAAGTCATCTAGCTAATAACTATTGACCCGAAGGTCTGAAGTAAACTACTCACACATCACCGAAGAGGCCATGGAGCTGATGTAGAGGCCCTCCATGATAAATGCCCCCTCCGGCGGAGCTCTGAAAAAGGCCCCAAGATGGGATCTCTCGGGTACAGAAGGTTGTGGCGGTGGAATTAGGTTTTCGTGGTGCTCCTGGATGTTTGGGGGGTACATGGATATATATAGGAGGAAGAAGTAGGTCGGTGGAGCAAGGAGGGGCCCACGAGGGTGGAGGGCGCACCCAGGGGGTAGCGCGCCCCTGCCTCGTGGCATCCTTGATTGTTTCTTGACGCCCACTCCAAGTGTCCTGGATCACGTTTGTTCAGAAAATCATGTTTCCGAAGGTTTCATTCCATTTGGACTCCGTTTGATATTCCTTTTCTGTGAAACACTGAAATAGGCAAAAAAACAGCAATTTGGGTTGGGCCTTCGGTTAGTAGGTTAGTCCCAAAAATGATATAGAAGTGTAAAATAAAGCCCATTAACATCCAAAACAGATAATATAATAGCATGGAGCAATAAAAAATTATAGATACGTTGGAGACGTATCAAAGGCCAGTTCTATTCCGCTTTTTCAGAGCTTATTCTCAAAATAAGCCATAAAAGATGTAAAGAAGTCATTTTTGAGTTATGTGCTTGGACTTAACTTATTCATCTTTGCAGGGGGGTGTTTCGGGTAGAAGCTCACTAAAAATTGATGGGAAGGGGAATAGTGGAATGACTCTGTTGTCTGCCTATATTACACTCAAAATGCAACTGATCACGCCCGCGTCACACCTGACCCTCAAGTAAAAAACAAACACGCAAGCGTTCATTGCCCTGCCCGCTTGCATCTCCTCTCCCCTTTCCCTCCACCTCAATCGCCTGCCTGTAGCGCTAGGGTTCCTCCAACGAGTTGTCGCCACTGGTCCCACCTGGCCTGGTCCTCGACGATGCTTTGTCCAACTAGGCTACATTGCCGGCGGGTAGGGCCAAATCTCCCCGGCTGCTCCTCCCTCTGCCGCCGCCCCTCATTCTCATGGTCTCCAGCAGCTACTCCACAATGGTCCATCCAATGCATGACAATCCCCAAGTGTAGGGAATCATCGTAGCAATTCCCAATGGTGGAAGTGATAAGTATGGAGTGTTGAACCCACAAGGAGCGAAAGGTAAGATCAATATTCTCTCAAGCCCTATCTGCCACTGAAACGACTCTACGTACACCAAACGTTTGCTTCCAACTAGAAACGAGAAATAAAACTACGTTGTGGGTATGAAGAGGATAACTTTGCATGATATCGGAAAGCTAAACTATAAAAGTAGGTACTGTTATCATGAAGTTATAATGTATTACTAGATATTTTAAATAGCGAGTGTGGAATAATGATGGATCAGTGTGCGGAATTGTCTTAGGCAATTGTTAACAAGACCGATAGTCGTCAATGCAATTTCATATGAGGGAGAGACATAAGCTAACATACTTTCTCTTCTTGGATCATATGCACTTGTGATTGGAACTCTAGCACGCATCCGCAACTACTAAAGATCATTAAGGTAAAACCCAACCATAGCATTAAAGCATCAAGTCCCCTTTATCCCATACGCAACAACCCCCTTACTCGGGTTTATGCTTCTGTCACTCAAGCAACCCAGTATAAGTGAATCATGAACGTATTGCAACACCCTACAGCGAGAATCCCTCACGCTTGCCCGACACGGAGGGCACAATAGGACAACACCAAAATAAAACATACAACTCGTACCAATCTAGATCATCAATCAACGCAAAGACAAAGGATATCTACTCAAAACATCATAGGATGGCAACACATCATTGGATCATAATATGTGGCATAAAGCACCATGTTCAAGTAGGGATTACAACGGGTTGTGGGAGAGTGGACCGCGTAAAAGAGGTGATGATGGTGATGTTGATGAAGACGATCACTGCTACGATGATTCCCATCCTGATGGCACTCCGGTGCCACAAAGAGGGAGGAGAGGTTCTCCCCCTTGTGCTCCCTCCTCCATGGCCTCCCCCTGGATGGGGAGAGGTTCCCCCTCTGGTCCTTGGCCTTCATGGTGATAATGGCCCCTCCGGGATCCTCCTCCATGCCCTCCGGTGATGGTGCCCCCTCCGGCAGGGTGCGAGAGAGGGCCTAGATTGATTTCTCGTGGCTACAGAGGCTTGCGGCAGAGGAACTTCTGATCTAGATTATTTTCTGGGGGTTTCTATATTTATAGGAATTTTTGGCGTCGGTTTCACATCAGGTGGTCTCCGAGTCGTCTCGTGGATAGCCCGGGACTCTTCTGGCCCAACTCTTTTACTCCAGGGGCTTCTTTTGGTCCATAAAAATCATCAAAAGTTGGCACATCAATTGGACTCCGTTTGGTATTCCTTCTCTGTAAAACTCAAAAACAAGGAAAAATAGAAACTGGCACTGGGTTCTAGGTTAATAGGTTAGTCCCAAAAATCATATAAAATAGCATATAAATGCATACAAAACATCTAATATGGATAATATAATAGCATGAATACTTCATAAATTATATATACGTTGGAGACGTATCAGCATCCCCAAGCTTAATTCATGCTCGTCCTCGAGTAGGTAAATGATAAAAGAAATAATTTATAAAGTGTGAATGCTAGCAGGTGCACAAGTTTGATCAATGATAATTTCAATCACCTTTTCTAGCATCATTATATGTCATAACAGTAGCTCATCTCATAAAACTTTTCATGATCAAGTAACAAGCTATTCACATGTTAAAGTATAGATCATAAACTTTCTTGAAAACTAACAAACAATGCTCTTAGTCATCAAACAATTGCAATTCATCTTATTTTCCTGAAGGTTCTATGTAAGAGCTTTGATTCAGGCAACTCCACATACTCAACTATCATTTAATCTTTCACAATTGCTAGAGTCACGTGATATTTATGGGTTCAAAGTTTTAATCAGACACAGAGAAAGATAGGGGCTTATAGTTTCGCATCCCAACCTTTTACCTCAAGGGTAATGTCAAAAATAATAATTTATGAAAACCTACATCCAAGTGGATATATATATTGGGATCGCTCCAACACAAAGTGCTTGCCAAAGGAAAAAGTGTAAAAAGGGAAAGGTGATGATCACCATGACTCTTGTATAAGGGTAGAATCTAAAAGTAAAAGGTAGGCCCTTCGGAGAGGGAAGCAGAGGTTGCCATGCGCTTTTATGGTTGGATGCACAAAATCTTAATGCAAAAGAACGTCACTTTATATTGCCACTTGTGATATGGACCTTTATTTTGCAATCCGTCGCTTTTATTTCTTCCACATCACAAGATCATATAAAGCTTATTTTCTCCACACTAATAAATCATACATATTTAGAGAGCAATTTTTATTGCTTGCAACAATGACAACTTACTTGAAGGATCTTACTCAATCCATAGGTAGATATGGTGGACTCTCATGGGAAAACTGGGTTTAAGGATATTTATAAGCACAAGTAGTATCTCTACTTGGTGCAAAGAATTTGGCTAGCATGAGAGGGAAAGGCGGGCTCAACATGTTGGATGATCCAAGACAATATAATGTTTCGGATATAGGAAAACATAACCCATTAAGTTGTCTTTCTTGTCCAACATCAACCTTTTAGCATGTCATATTTTAATGAGTGCTCACAATTGCAAAATATGTCCAAGATAGTATATTTATATGTGAAATCTCTCTTCGTTCAATATTCTTCCATGAATTGTTCAAGTGACCAATTCTGCGTTTGCTAACTTCCAATAAGTTTACTACCTATACTTATTATGTGTCAAGTCATTACTCCCCATGTTGTAAGCATATGAAACGTATTCAGATTTATGATATTCAATTCATTCAACCATTTACTAATAGGATATATGTGAAGCACGTGAGTAAATGACAAACTACTCCAAAAAGATATAAGTGAAGAATACTGAGTAGTCAAATAATTAAATAGCCATGGGAGGATTCTTTTTCATTCAAGATTTCAGATCCAATGATTTTATTCAAACAGCAAGTAAAATTTAAAATACGCTCCAAGCAAAACACATATCATGTGACGAATAAAAATATAGCTCCGAGTAAGGTATACCGATAGTTTTGAAGACAAAAGAGGGGATGCCTTCCTGGGCATCCACAAGCTTAGGCGCTCGAGTCTTCCTTGAATATTGCCTTAGGGTGCCTTGGGCATCCCCAAGCTTAGGGTCTTTCCACTCCTTATTCTCCTCATATCGATATTTCACCCAAAGCTTGAAAACTTCAATCACACAAAACTTAACGGAACTTCGTGAGATAGGTTAGTATGATAAAGATACTGTCAAATAAAAGGTTCATAATTGTTCTCACACAATGCCTACTGTACCAAATCATTTCTACAATTTATATTGAGAAATATAAGCCATAGAAACTAGAAAACAAGCAAACTATGCAATGGAAACAGAATCTGTCAGAAACAGAACAGTCTGTAATGATCTGAACACCAACCATACTTATTCTACTCCAAAAATTATAAAATAAATTGGTGGACGTGAGGAATATTCTGTATTAATCTTCTATAAAAAGAATCAACTCAATCACACTCTTCTGTAAAAAAAATGATAGCTAATCTCGTGAGCGCAAAGTTTCTGTTTTTTACAGCAAGATCACATTAAATTTCACCCAAGTCTTCCCAAAGGTGTTAATTGGCACTTTATTGAAACAAAAGCTATAATACATGATTACTACAGTAGCTTAATCATGAGAACACACAAAAACAGTAAGGGTAAATATTGGGTTGTCTCCCAACAAGCGCTTTTCTTTAATGCCTTTTAGCTAGGCATGATGATTTCAATGATGCTCACATAAAAGATAAGAATTGAAACATAAAGAGACCATCATGAAGAATATGACTAGCACATTTAAACCTAACCCACTTCATATGCCTAGGGATTTTGTGAGCACATAATTTAATGGAACAAGAATCAACTAGCATAGGAAGGCAAAACAAGTATAACTTCAGAACTTTAAGCACATAGAGAGGAAACTTGCTATTATTGCAACTCCTACAAGCATGTATTCCTCCCTCATAATAATTTTAAGTATCATCATGAATGAGTTCAACAATATAACCAGCACATAAAGCATTCTATTCATGATCTAAAAGTATAGAAATTTCACAAGTCTCCACATAAGCAAAATTCTCCTCATTCGGAATAGTGGGAGCAAACTTCTTCTAAATCCACTTTAGATGATAGTATTATTCATACTCCAAATATATATAAGTGAATTTCATGGATCATTATACAATTAATATAGACTAACCAATATCCAAACTCAAAATATATAAGTGAAGCACACAAAGCATTCTATAAAACCATACTCAAAAGATTTAAGTGAAGCACAAAGAGCAATTCTATAAGATCATACTTAAAAGACATAAGTGAAGCACATGAAGTATTCAATAAATAAATGAAGGGATGTCTCATACTATCATGGTTCTAAAAGAAAAAACAAAAACACAAAGGACACAAATCATGTGAACAAAACAAAAACCAAGGTATACCGATAATTGTTGAAGAAGAAAGATGGGATGCCAACCGGGGCATCCCCAAGCTTAGATGCTTGAGTATCCTTGAAATAGTTACTTGGGGTTCCTTGGGCATCCCCAATCTTGAGCTATTACCTCTCTTTATTCTTCTCATATTGATAGCTCCTCGATCTTCGAACACTTCATCCACACAAAACTTTAACAAAAACTTTGTGAGATCTGTTAGTGTAATAAAGAAAATCACTACCTTTAGGTACTGTTGCAAACTTATTCCAATTTCATATTAGAACTATATCTACTTTATTACAACTTCACCATGGTTTATACCCCCGATACTACCCATAGATTCATCAAAATAAGCGAACAACTCATAGAAAATAGAATCTGTCAAAAACAGGTCAGTTTGTAGTAATCTGGAAGTTTAGTACACTTCTGTAACTCCAAAAAATTATAAAAGAATATTACAATTTAAACAATTTGTACATAAGTAATGTGCAAAAAGTTTCAGACCCATTTGACTTTCCAGTAAAAAATGTAAAATCACGTGCTACAGCCAAAGTTTCTGTTTTTGTACTGCACAAAGTAAACAAGCAATCTAATCATCCTAAAACCAAGGCTTGGCACATTTTTTTTATAATAAAATGGATATATACAAGTGGATAATTATTTTCGGAGAATCTTTCATGAATTTTTTTACATTGTTTCCATGAGCATGAACACAGGTGTTCAAGGTCGACCCTCATTTCTCCAATGCATAACCTTCCAATCACTTCTCTTATTGAAAAACTTTTTAGGTATGAGAGGCAAGTATTTTTTTTGTATTTTTATTCTTTTTATAAAAAATATGTTTCACCCACAACTAAATATAAAATAAAAATAAAAACAAAATCTACTTAGTGAAGAAATCAAACAAGCATACACACGAATATCAACCCCATGCTATTGCTCCCCGGCAACGGCGCCAGAAAGAGCTTGATAATCCCCAAGTGCAGGGAATCATCGTAGCAATTCCCAATGGTGGAAGTGATAAGTATGGAGTGTCAAACCCGCAAGGAGCTAAAGGTAAGATCAATATTCTCTCAAGCCCTATCTGCCACTGATACGACTCTATGTACACCTAACGTTTGCTTCCAACTAGAAACGAGAAATAAAACTACGTTGTGGGTATGAAGAGGATAACTTTGCATGATATCGGAGAGATAAAATGTAAAAGTAGGTACTGTTATCATAAATTTAGAATATATTACTAGATATTATAAATAGCGACTGTGGAATAATGATGGATCGGTGTGCGGAGTTGTCTTAGGCATTTGTTAACAAGACCGGTAATCGTCATTGCAATTTCATATGAGGGAGAGGCATAAGTTAACATACTTTCTCTTCTTGGATCATATGCACTTATGATTGGAACTCTAGCAAGCATCCGCAACTACTAAAGATCGTTAAGGTAAAACTCAACCATAGCATTAAAGCATCAAGTCCCCTTTATCCCATACGCAACAACCCCCTTACTCAGGTTTATGCTTCTGTCACTCAAGCAACCCACTATAAGAGAATCATGAACGTATTGCAACACCCTACAATGAGAATCCCTCACGCTTGCACGACACGGAGGGCACAATAGGACAACACCAAAATAAAACATACAACTCGTACCAATCTAGATCATCAATCAACCCAAAGACAAAGGATATCTACTCAAAACATCATAGGATGGCAACACATCATTGGATCAAAATATGTGGCATAAAGCACCATGTTCAAGTAGGGATTACAGCGGGGTGCGAGAGAGTGGACTGCGTAAAAGAGGTGAGGATGGTGATGATGATGGTGATGTTGATGAAGACGATCACCGCGGCGATGATTCCCCTCCTGATGGCACTCCGGTGCCACCGAGAGAGAGAAGGAGAGGTTATCCCCCTTGTGCTCCCTCCTCCATGGCCTCCCCCTGGATGGGGAGAGGTTCCCCCTCTGGTCCTTGGCCTTCATGGTGATGATGGCCCCTCCGGGATCCTCCTCCATGCCCTCCGGTGATGATGGCCCCCTCCGGAAGGGCGCGAGAGAGGGCCTAGATTGATTTCTCATGGCTACAGAGGCTTGCGGTGGTGGAACTTTCGATCTAGGTTATTTTTTGGAGGTTTCTGTATTTATTGGAATTTTTGGTGTCGGTTTCACATTAGGGGGGTCTCCAAGTCGTCCACGAGATAGGGGCCCATGCCCAGGGGGTAGGGCGCCCCCCACCCTCGTGGACAGCCCAGGACTCTTCTCGCCCAACTCTTTTACTCCAAGGGCTTCTTTTGGTCCATAAAAAATCATCAAAAATTGGCACATCAATTGGACTCTGTTTGGTATTCCTTCTCTGTAAAACTCAAAAACAAGGAAAAACAGAAACTGGCACTGGGCTCTAGGTTAATAGGTTAGTCCCAAAAATCATATAAAATAGCATATAAATGCTTATAAAACATCTAAGATGGATAATATAATAGCATGAATACTTCATAAATTATAGATACGTTGGAGACGTATCAACACACTACTTCGGCGGGCGCCACACAACTTCGACTGATGCCACCTACGGTAGAAGGCACCTTATTCCCCCTCCCTCCTCCCAGGTTGTGGCCTTGAGGTGCCGTTGAAGGATGACTCATCCAACAAGCTGAGGATCTCCTCTGATTTTTTGCCAAATTTTCATTCTGATCCACTATACAATGAATTGCTATGAGCTGCTTCTGCTGCTGCTATATGATGCATTGCTATGAGCTACTCCTACTACTGCTATATGATGAATTGCTATGAGCTGCTAGTACTATATGATGAATTGCTATGAGCTGCTGATACTATATGATGAATTGCTATGAGTTGTTGCTGCTGTTATATGATGAGTTGCTATAAGCTGCTCCTGCTGCTGCTATATGATTAATTGCTATGAGCTGCTCCTGCTGCTGCTATATGATGAATTAGTATGAGCTGCTCCTGCTGTTGCTATATGATGAATTGCTATGAGCTGCTGCTGGTATATGATGAATTGCACACTACTGCTGATGTTGTATGATGAGTTGCTATGAGCTGCTGCTGCTATATGATGCTTTCAGGTGGTGCTGCTATATGATAATAGCCAACCACTTGGACCATCGAATTCCAATAAATAATTGTTCTTCATTTAAATGTGGGTCATGTGTTCTTCGTTTAAATTAGGCAATGGGATCTCTATGGAAGACATTGACCAAAGTAGATTGTGCCAAGTAGATGGTGTCTTTGTATTTGCATTTTGAACAAATAGTGATGGTTTGTTTTCCTATCATATTAATTACTGCACTGGGTTCAATTTGTGATGTTTGCAAGTCAAATTAATTTTCATATGGGCAGCAAAATGAGAAAATATAATGCAATCTAGACTTTTCACTGATCATACCAAAGATAAGCTAAAAAGGAAGGCAATGAAAAGAACTGGTTGGCTTATTACCTGGAGCTTATATTCACAGGTGCTTATTTTCTTAGGATAACTCATAATAACTGTCCCTAAGAAACTTGACCAATAGAACTGACATACAACTAACATGTCACGATGATTGCAATGGAGGAGTGACCTATCATAGCACACTATATAGGCTCACCGCTGCCTCTCCTTTTTTGTGATGTTCCATGAAATTGCCACATACATGTTGTACTTTTTCATTGTGTAACCCTATCTGCAAGTTGACACGTCTAATTTCATACATCTCTACATGATAATACATCGCATATCCCTTGCGCGTTTTTAAACCACCAATTAATGATTGTGTACGTAGCATAAACTAGCCATGATTCTGTGTGCTGGACTAGCAGGCACTCTAAGGGAGCCTAATGTAGTGCACTGGAATTCCTACATGCCACCTACGATTTTGTGTAATGTACTACCTTTGTTCCTAAATATATGCCTTTGTAGAGATTCCAGTATGGACCACATACAGATGTATATAGATGCATTTTCAAGTGTAGATTCACTCATTTTGCTCCGTATATAGCCTATAGTGGAATCCCTAGAAAGACTTAGAAATCATTGTCTGCACAAAGGGATTACTGGTCGAAAATCCTAGCAAAGCACGCTGGCAGGCACACAACAATACAAGAGAGAGACGCACTTACAAGATCATACCAATGCCTCAGTCCAGGATCTTGGTTGGCCAAGTAGTTAGATCCAGAAGAAACATCATCCTTGTAGTTTTTGCCAGCTGCATAACAGGTAACAACGACCTGTTAGTATATTTGAAGTACATCGGGCAGGTGATGCTGGACAGGTTTTAAGGTGAAAAGTACCTAGGCCGTGGCGGGTTCTTGGCATCTTGCCAGACGGTGGGAATCAGGTTAGAAACATCAAGGGTGATGACATTGTGCTGGTTGTCGGGGTCTGGTAAGAAGATCTAGAACCATCAAGTAGGGTGTTTGTGGAGCGGCTCCGGTAGGGTGGACTACGGTGTGGGCGAAGCGGATCTGTGGCCGTGGACGAGGCCGTCGGTGAAGCTGCTCCGGTGGTTGGGTTAAGGATGGTGTCGACGATGCTGATCTGCGGTCGTGGACGGGGCGTCAAAAGCTGCTCCAGTAGGTTGGATGAGGGTGCAACGAAGCGGATCTGAGGCCGTGGACTTATGAGTTGGCAAAGCAGCCCCAGTAGGGTTGAGAATGGTATAGGAGAAGCTACTCCAATAGGGTTGACGATGGTGTCGGTGAAGCAGCTCCGGTAGGGTTGAGGGAGGTGTCGGCGAAGAGGACTAGAGGCCGTCGACAGGGGCGTCGGTGGGGCGGCTCCGAGGGGTGTGGATGAAGAGTCTCCAGTTGGAAGTATGAATGAGCCACTGCAGATGCATTGCGGTTGAAGAGAGTACCGGCGAAGCAGATCCGACGCCATGGACAAGGCTGGCACTGAATGGGCTGTGGTACAGTGGTGGATGAGCAGTCTACTTGTTTCTAGGGGAGGTGGGAGGAGTAGATGCGGCCCCAGAAGCAGATCCGGCGAGGTGGACGCCACTGGTAGTGAATGGGCTCTGGTACGCCGGTGGATGAGCAGTCTAGGGTTTCGAGAGGGGAGGGGTAGAAAGGCCGATGAAGTATGAACGACATGATGTAAGATGCTCTGGTGTTGTGGAGTTAGTCATTTTTGTGGGAGGGGGAGAGGAAATGGGGGTGTCGTGTGGTGGGAGGAACCAGAAGTTACCAAAGCAGCCCCGACCTATTATGTAGATGAGGGCGGTATTGTAACTGTTGTTCTCCGTGCACCAAGGACAAAAGGGGAATTTCCCATGCTAAAGACTAGGTAGCGGAAATTTTAGAAGGAGGCGGGAGATTTTGCCGCCCACGGGATCGTTCGTATCCAGTTTCAACTAATTTTGGACCGTGCTAGCGGGAAGGTCATGGGAGACTGTGTACACGGGGCACGCGTCAGTAGTTAATAACTGGTGTGAAGTCCACCCCAGAAAAAATACAATAACTCGGGATGATGCGCTGATAAGTTGGACGTTCACACGGGTGCAGCCAATCGTACGGGTATAGAGGCGCGTTCATAAAAAAGGGATCAAACGCTCAGCCTATGTCTTTCTCATGTAAATAGATAATTTAGTGCCATTCGTTATTTACTTTAAACATAATGCATTGATGTGTTAGTATAGAGGCACACAACAAGAAATGGATATTGTAGCCCCACAAAAGAAATGGATATTGGAGTCCGCTACTTAAAAGTGTTACCTCATATGATTACATAGCCTCCATTTCATAAATTGCGTACCCGTTGAATTCATATATGAATATTGCATATATTACTTCATAATAGAACCTTAAATCATCCAAGACTAATGAATTTGAATGCAAGAGTAACAATGGTGCATGTACATGATAGCTACATTGGTTGTTTGAAGAAACATCACTGTAACTTTGGCATGCACAATTTAAAAGGTTTATTTAGATAGAAAAAATGTGATATGTGAGTGTCCAATCTTTATAGCATTGAATCGATATTGTACCTTTGGCCACGATACGAAGTAGATATTTATTTATGTTCAAGCGATGCACGTCCACGATCGCTAGATAGTGATACGTGAATGAATTGTGCAATCTATCTCACACGCATACATATCTCATTTCCCCGTGGGCATCGGAATCACACACGCGCACGTCGTGTATTTCTCTCCCTCCGTCAAGGTTAGAATTTGTCTTTCTACCCCGTCCTACAAGTCTCTCACACAGAAACACACACGCTCTCTCTAGCGAACACGCCCACCCCTTTAATTCCGCCCACCCACAACCACTAATGTCTCAAAGTATAATTATGTATCTCACACATATGCCTAAGGTTAACTCGAGTTCTGGAACCATATGAATACATACAATGGGATTCCAGCAGAGCGCCTTTTGTTTTGAGATCTCTCTCTCTCTCTCTCACACACACACACACAAACACACACGCGCGCGCACGCATAGACATTGTTTCTCGCTTCATTTTTTCCGGCATTTGCATGCATACCGTTTGTTTATCTCCTGATGCTTTATGTATGCCTCGCACACATGCTATCTACCTATCCCTTAATATAGATATGTGTCACACAAACTCCTTCTCCATACTAGCAAGATGCCCATGCGTTGCATGGAACATCAAGATGCATGTGTATGAGTAGTTTATATTGTGGGAGAAAAGGATGAACGACGGAATGCCTTATTTGCAAATGTGGAGAGGGGTGTGGGTATCTTTTTGTGAAATTGACATAGTCTCCTTCCTATATGTCGGATATAAATTGGATGGCATATATTACAGGATGGCCGGAACACCATCATCACAACTCTGTTTTTTTATAAGAGTAGAGACATGTAAGTGTCACTGCCCCCCCCCCCCACACCCACACCCGCACACTTCCCGACACCGAAGGAGTAGGGTGACACCTCGATCTTGATACTAATTGTCACGGGATGTCCGCGGCCACCTATGGGACCGGGTGGACCCTTGTTGGTTCGGCAAGGGGGACGGCGCGTTGCACAAAGAGCAGACCGGCATACGGCCGCGCGGCGGAGAGCAGACAAGCAATTTACCCAGGTTCAGGCCGCCGTGAGGCATAAGACCCTACTCCTACTTTGGTGGATTGATGGTGGAATGAATGGGGTGGTGCATAGTACACTTTGCCCGGCAAGGTTTGCCTAGGGGCTGCAGCGACTACACGCGTATGGTGGCTTGGGTGCGTCAGCTTTCCAACCTTCTAACCCCTCCTATGAGTGCCATGGGCCTCCTTTTATAGGTTAAGGGGTCACCACAGTGGCAAAGTGGTCATTATCCACTGATATGATAGCGAACAGTGCTATCATAGCTAACTCTGCGGGCTGATAGGGTGCATTAAATGCGCCGCTGAGTGTCACATCACTGGTCGCCTGACGAGGCCTGCCGGGCTATCCTACCAGCTCCACACCTATTCTCTTGACATGTCACAGGACGGGTGTCACCTGTAGGTTTCTTCTATAGGAAATGGCTGCCATGTGGCGAACGGCTGCCACTTAATCATCTTGCGGCTTGACACCGTACTGATTGACGACGTGAGACGCGCTTGAGTGGTTGGTGGGGTGATTCTGCCCCGCGAGCCCCGGCAGGCTCTGCCAGGGAGCCTCGGTTACTTACTTCTGGTGGTGGCCTTGCCCCTCACCGGGCTCGCCTACCCGGCAAGGGAGGCCCTTCTCTTGCCGATATTTTGCTCCTTAGGCTCGATCTTTGTCCCTTTGAGATGCATGTTGGTTCTTCAAATCTCTTGGTTCTTCAATCTTTGACCTGTCCCGGGCTTGTTCGTGCATGAGTCAGGGGAAAATGTCTGCCCCTATAATAAGCGCCCGGGCCTGAGCCATACGTGTCGCGTGCCACGTTGGGTTAGGCCCCAAACAGTGCGTGAACACGTGACGGGAGAGGGCTGTGCGTGACGGTTTGCCACAATGACTAGCCAATCCAACATTCACTTTGCGCATTTACCGCGCGTCATGGGGTCGTGGGGCGGTTGCAGTTATGGTAAAACGGTAACTTTCTGAAGCGTAGCGCCTCTGTCCCACTTTCCTCCTCTTAAGAGCAGGCTAAATCGGAGTGGCATGATTCATCTGTCTCTCGCCCTGCTCCCCCATCTTCTTCCTCCACAAGCCAAGCGACAGTTCCCCATCTCACTTCTCCTTTTGCTGCCATCCTCTCCAATGAATCCTTCTCGCGTTGCTGCAGCAATGGGGAAGAGAACCGCGGACAAGAAGAAGTCGAGGACCGTGGTGAAGGAGCCCGCCGCCGAGGGGAACAAAAGGTCGGCGGAGCTGAACAAGAAGTGGAGCGAGGACATCGTATTCGTTCCATCCACCTTGAGTGGCCCCGTCCTTCAAGCGAAGTACGGGTATTTGTGGGGGCGGCCCATTGAGAAAGGGCACGGAGCGCCTGTG
>NC_041384.1:206106642-206130683 GCF_002162155.2 Triticum dicoccoides | reverse complement strand
CTTACTTCATCAGCGGTATGTGTCCTCCTTTTTCTGAGTTCTTTGAGGCAATCATGAACATCTATGGATTTCACCTCCTTGATTTCTCGCCGAATGCAATGGCGACCATGGCCACTTCGCGCATTTGTGTGAGAACTTCGTCGGGGTGAAGCCCAATGTGGATTTATTCCGGCATTACTTCGTCCTGCAGGTGGAGAGCGGAGTTAACCGCTCTGGGATCATCATTTGGATACCACGGTCGAAGAAGAATTACCTCCCGGGGTACCAACACGAGAGATGGGATGAATGGAGAGGGGATTGGTGTTGGATCCAGGACAAAGAAGCCCCCGAGTTTTGTGATGCGTAGCAGGAGTGCATTGAGCGCGGCAAGGATTGGAGCACCAAGGGCCTTTATGATGATAGGTTGCGCCCAGCAATTAATAGGATCATCCGCCTGGCGGCTGCCGGGTTAACCATTGAGCATGTGGGAGCAGATTTCCTCCTCCGCCGCATCTCATGGCTGCGGGAAAGGGATAGGCCTGCGTGGTTGTATGGCGGCGCTGCGGATAGGATGAGATTGCTGCCGGGGCTGGCCAATAACTTGTTAGTTCATGGACATGCTTGGTTGTGCGATCAGCTATTTGGTCGCTTCGAGATGTTCAAGCTCCCAGAAACCGTTGTTCCCCTGAACATCAACTCTGCCCAGGATCAGATACTGAAGTGGATGCCGGATTGCAACACTGAGGGAGTATCGGGCACTTGGCAACTCCCTTCTCTTGATGAAGAGCTCCAGTGGTCGAGCACCTTGGTGGAGAAGGCCAGCAGGGCCGAAGAGGGAATGTATAAACGCACCTCTGCTGCGGAGGTAGCATACATTCTGAAGAGGGTCACGAAGGACAAAGATGGACGCCGCGAAGAGATGGAGAAGGCCGCAAAGGCCGGGAAAAGCAAAGGGAAGGCTGGGAATGGAAGCTCTTCCCAGGGCGGCAGCGAGGCGCAAACCACGGAATATACTGCCGGGGGAAAGCTTGCCGGGGATAACTTCACCGGGCTAGACGCTCTAGCCACGACAACAAAGGAGCTCCAGGAGGGAGAGTAGGCGAAGAGGGATGAGGGCGCGGCAGCGACCCCTGAAGAGGAATGAATTGCGGCAGGACCACAAGCCCCTGCATCGGACCTAGACCAGCGTACCCGTAGGTGCGCCGCTGGCCGAGGAGCGGCGACCTCCAACCCGGCACCACCCACCAAGACAGTGAAGAAGATCTCCACCAAGTCTTCCAAGGCCGAGGTGGCGTGTCGCCAATCTCCTCGCCTTGCTCAGGCCAAAGCACCTTTGGCCAAACGGCCGGTGGCCATGGAGGCGGAGTCTGGCTCCTGTTCTGGCTTGATCTCCTCGCAGAGCTCATCTCCCCCGGAGCCCTTGACGTCACGGCAGGCACCAATGCTGCCGGAGAGCTCCACCCTTCCGTATCTAAAGATAAGACGAGAGTCCCCTCATCGCACGGAGTTCAACTTGAAATCCATGCTCATTGCGGAAGAGTAAGGAGGATTTCTCTTTGTGGTTAACATCTTCCTAAGCGGATTTGAATGCTTTTGTTGACTGGCCTCTTGTTCTTGGTGTCGCCAGCAGGGAAGTGGAAGAGGAGACGGAGACCCTCATCCATCATTCCCGGAGGAAGCTCCATCACCTCGGGTCGCTGGAGGGCGTCGAGAGCTCGGCTTCGGCGGGGAAGGATGTACAAGACCTCGTGTCGAGCCCCCAACCCAGCCCCGGCCTGGGAGCAGAGACTTGACCTTGCCCGCCGGAGGTGTTGGAGACAGCCTTTCCGCCCCTTCACGTGGAGGAGGGGGCGAGGTAACGCAGGACGAGCCCTCCTAGAGGAGCACGTGTCCCCTACCGCTCAAGCTGAAGATGTCGTCATGGAATCCTCCACAGCAGAGATAGCGCAGAAGGCTGCCGGGTCTTCCCCGACAGAGGGCGAGGCTCGTGACCCAGCAATGACTGTTGCCGGGCAAACAGAGACCCCTGCCCGGCAGACTTCCCAAGGTATCTAGCTTAACTCTTCTTCCCTTTCACTCTCTGGCTTTCTCCACTGGCTTCTTTATTCACTTTGAGATTTCCGTTCCTTCGTTTGTTCACTGGCCCTTCCATCTATAGCCCCCCAGGCCGAAGAGCCAGACTTGTTGGAGGTGGTGGCGGACATAGGGAGGTCCACCAAAGATGAAGCCGCGAAGGTCGCGGCTACTAAGGGGCAGGATCTGGCTGTCGGGGGAATGTAAGGTTCTTTGGCAGTGGTGGAGCATTCCCTAGAGAGCGCCTCGGTAGAGGTGGTGGTTGTCGAGGCGAAGATTCCTCTTAAAACCATGGGTCCACTCCCTTCTTCCGGGGGCGCAGCTGATGCCCCGCCATCTTCTTCGAACATGCTGGCCGTGGTGCCATTGTTGCCTGATATCGGACCCCGACCCGTCCTTGACAGACGCAGAGCTTGATGAAGAGCTTCGGCGTCTTCTGGCACCGCTGCATCTGGGATGTGGGGAGGTCGACGACTCAGCTGCCATCACCATTGTTTTGTCCTTCATCGAGTCCATGGCGGTGGGCTTGAAGGAACTGCAGGCCCGACACAAGCAGAAGTGGCAGGAGCTGAAGGAGCGGCGCGAATCCACCGACAAGGTGGATCAGAAGCTGAAGGACAAGTGCATGGAATTGCGTGAATGGCACGACAAGCAATTTAAGGCACTCATGAGGCAGCAAGAGATCCTTCAGATGATGAGGGAAGATGTCGTGGCTCGGGAGGGGCGCCTGGAGGACCACAAAGCATCTTTGGATGCCAGGGAGCGAGAGATCATCCTTCGGGAGGAGAATCTTGAAGCTACCCTCCGCGCCAAGGATGAAAGTTTGGAGGCCTTGGTGCAGCTAGGCACCAAGGAATTGAAGGACAAGCATGGGGCTGCTCTGGACACCCTTACTATTGACCATGCGGCCCAGCTGAAGAAGCTTATTGAAGATCTGGATGTCGTATCTTCCACCAAGGCCGAGCTTGACCGACAGGTGGCAAAACTGAATGAAGATCTTGCCGGGAGTGCCAAGGAGGTGGAGGCATTTAAAGAAGAGGCACGCCAAGCAGAGCTTCACCTGGCTGATGTGCAGTCGCAGATATCCTCCAAGACCTAAAGTCTTGAGACCGCTAACGGCAACATATCTGATGTGAAGGCAAGGATCGGCTCGCCGGAGCAGTCAGCGGAATCCCTTGAATCCCGACAGCAGTTGCTGTCCAAGGACTTGGAAACCGCCAAGCGTGTCCGGCAAGATGCAGAGGATAGACTGAAGAATCGGGTTGACATGAACAACCTCTGGATCAAGAGCCTGATTGACATTGTAGAACGTCTTGGCACCCAAGCTGCGGCGATGGGCATGGATGCCCCAGTCTACTCAGCCAACGAGCAGGAGGTCCCGAGTGTCAAGCTGGGGATCTTCTTCGATGAGTTGGTCGACAAGTTGAAGGTGCGTGAAGAGGGGAGGGCCAGGGATTTCACGACCGAGTCGCAGAGGCTCGCTCGCGACGCCGTCCTCATAGTCTTGAGCAACATCGCCTATCGCCACCCAGAGCTCGACCTTCGTGATGGCTTCAAGAAGCCGCCTGTAGGTGCTGACGTTGCCGCCGCTAAGACAAAGTTTTCTCCCCTCGCCGACAAGGTTCTCCATGTTTAAGTTATTCCTCCTTGTCCTGTAATGGAATATGACGCGTATTTTGTGTTTAGTCATTTTATCTCTAGTGTTTGCGCGAGGCCGATACTTCTAGCTGGATCTTTAAGTGCGTGTTTATCCCTTTACTCTGTATGCTTGTGTTCGTATGATCAATTCCTATGTACGCTCTGGATACCTGCCGATATCATATTGCTGCGATTGTTGTAAGGGTCTGGCCCTTAATAGTCATCTTGGTGTGGATGCATCTCGGCAGGTTTTTCCCAGGTAGCTCTCGATGCAGCCTCTCGTCTTGCGAGCATGGCCCTGGGCAGGACGATGGAGCGATCAAAGAAATTACCCAAGGTTCCATCGCATGAGGGCTTTCATGATACGAACACTTACTGGAGTTAAGGGATAAACGACTGCAGAAATCTGAGACGCATCAAATAGAAGTGATAACATGGACTTAGCTTTCATTTCAAGCTTCTTTTTTTGTCTGCCGAGCCGCGCGCGTTCGACGCGCCTGCGGCACCTAGAGAAGTAGGAGGCGGTCCGGTGGTTTCTTTATTCCCGGCATGGATCGTCATGTATCTCTTGTAGCTGGCGGGTATAGGGGCACGGTGTCGGGATTCGCCGGTCTTCTTTCCTTTCGCTCCCCCCCCCCTCGAGTCAGTGTAGCGGCTGTCGTCGCATGGGTGGTGCCAGTGCGGGCAGCCTCGCCGAAGTGTGCTTGCCGGGGCATCAATCGATGGACTCATACTAGCATTCTACTCAGGATCACCCACGGTGGGGAAAATACTAGACCGAGCGTCGCGTAATAATCGTTGACATTGATGACGCCGAGGCTAAAGCAACTCAACTGCTGACGATTTGGGGGGAAATAGGAAGGAGGGAGCTCGTGTCCGCACATCTCGTGCCCTTCCTCCGGACAGCGTTCAGATGGTGATAACGCCATACGAGCCGCCGGAGTAAATCTATTGCCATCAGCCATGGTCTTGGTCGTGACCGTTGCTATGGTAAATCTTGGAGGGCGGCAACACGGCGCGAGGGTGGATCTTCCCCCGCTCCTCTTCTGCGCTTCCGCGGGTGCCACGGTCGATGGCATTGTCGAAGATGAAGATGTCGATGAAGATGATGCATGACCCTTTCTGGTTCGCGCAAGCGCTCCCCCTACCTGGCATGGAAAAGATGTCGTGGTATGTTTGCGGCCACCTATGGGACCGGGTGGCCCCTTGTTGGTTAGGCAAGGGGGACGGCGTGTTGCACAAAGAGCAGACCGGTGTACGGCCGTGCGGCAGAGAGCACACAAGAAATTTACCCATATTCAGGCCGCCGCGAGGCGTAAGACCATACTCCTGCTATGGTGGATTGATGGTGGAATGAATGGGGTGGTGCGTAGTACACTTTGCCCGGCAAGGTTTGCCTGGGGGCTGCAGTGACCACGCGCATATGGTGGCTTGGGTGTGTCAACTTTCCAACCTTCTAACCCCTCCTACGAGTGCCATGGGACTCCTTTTATAGATTAAGGGGTCACCACAGTGGCAAAGTCGTCATTATCCACTGATATGATAGCGAACAGTGCTAGCATACCTAACTCTGTGGGCTGACAGGGTGCATTAAATGCGTCACTGAGTGTCACATCAGTGGTCACCCAACGAGGCCTGTCGGGCTATACTGCCAGCTCCACACTTGTTCTCTTGACACGTCGCAGGACGGGTGTCACCTGTAGGTTTCTTCTGTAGGAAATGGCTGCCATGTGGTGAACGGCTGCCACTTAATCATCTTGCGGCTTGACACCGCACTGATTGATGACGTGAGTCACGCTTGAGTGGTTGGTGGGGTGATTCTACCCCTGCGAGCCCCGGTAGGTTCTGCCAGGAGCCTCGGTTTCTTACTTGTGGTGGTGGCCTTGCCCCTTGCCGGGCTCGCCTGCCCGGCAAGGCAGGCCCTTCTCTTGCCGATATTTTGCTCCTTAGGCTTGATCTTGGTCCCTCCGAGCTGCATGTTGGTTCTTCAAATCTCTTGGTTGTTCAATCTTTGACCTGTCCCTGGCTTGTCCGTGCACGAGTCAGGGGAAAATGTCCGCCCCTATATATTTTCCCCGAGACTAATCTATTGATTGGCTTCTCTCTCAAACACACACACACACACTACCCGGCACCGAAGGAGTAGGGTGGCACCTCAATCTTGATAGTAATCTATCTAATGGCTTCTCTCTCAGACACACACACACACTTGCTAGTTGTGCCTCTGTGCCTACCGCGCACACTCTCGATACGTCTTTCTCTCCCTTCCCCTCCCCACCCCCACCCCAACAATGACAGCAGAAGGGTGACAACTCGATCTGATCTTAATCAGTTAATTGGTTTCTCTCTCAAACATTGTGTCTCTGGGCCTCGCTCAGACACACTCAATACGTCTTTTTCTCCGTAGCCCCCTCAATATGTAGACTTCTTGCGCGCGCACAACTATAGTGACGATGACGCTGAACCCAGTGTGCCTTGTTTTTACCGGCCTCATGTGATAGTTTTCACCCTGTTTTCTGTTAATTAACAACGCAACCTTTTCTTTGTTACTACTAGTGAATCTGAAATCATTCGGGGCAGACATAAAATATATCACTTCAACCCAATTATCGTAGTAACTATTTTAAAAGAAACTAGCTAGATGCTCGTGTGTTGCACGGAACATCAAGATGCATTTGTATGAGTAGTTTATCTTGTGAGAGAAAAGGATGAACGAGGAAGGCTTTTTTTGCAAATGTGGAGAGGGGTGTGCGTATTTTTTGCAAAATTCCTATCTGTTAGATATAAATTTGATGGACTATATTGCAGGATGGCATGCACACCATCATCACCAACTCTGTTTTCTACTCCCTCCATTCCTAAATATTTGTTCTTTTAGAGATTTGGACAAGTGACTACATAGTGAGAAAAATGAGTGAATCTACACTCTAAAATATGTCTACATACACATCCGTATGTCGTGGTCCATTTGAAATCTGAAAAAGACAAATATTTAGGAACGGATGGAGTATAAGAGTATACATGGAGATGTATCTCTAGCATGGTCTACAACAAAAATGTGTTGGACTGGTTAGCGCAGGATGCTCGCAAAGCGATGACCTAAGTTCAAATTCTGTCTTTAACTTTAGATTTTTATATTATATATTACTTACTTAATATATACTTCTTTCGCTACTGTACTGGCAGTGGAACCCACGGAGTACTTAGAATATAAAATTAAGGATGGACTTGTTTCTTTTTAACTTTCTGTACGAAGTTGTAGCCACCCTGCAAGTCGCTTGTACACTGTACATGCAATTAACTTTTTATAGAGGGAGAATCATACACGCAATTCACTCAAATGGATTGGATGTGACTCTATTATTTCCAGTATAAGAGCATCTCCAATGGTAGCCGACAAATTTCTTCCTGCTTCCTTCCATGGAGGACGACATCAAACGCCAGCGGCATACATTTTCACAACTATAACCAACCAGATGAAATTCGTGCAAACACAGACTGATTTCATATAAGCATGAAGGATTTCGTATAAAAAAGGTGGATCTTCATATAAACATGATGGATTTCATTACATTTACATGAACTAAGCGGTGCTAATCCGGCTCTCTTGGCATAATTAATACTCCCTCCGTCCGGAAATACTTGTCCTAGAAATGGATGTATCTAGACTTATTTTAGTTATAGATACGTCCAATTTATCCATTCTTAGAACAAATATTTCCCGCCAGCCGGAGAGGGAGCACCTAATCTAGAAGGCCGCCCGTGGATCCCTTTATCTTCCTCATGTCCGGCAAACACTTGCGGGGTCGACGAAGGTCCTCGGAAGAGACGAAGCAGCAAAGAAACCACCTGAATGCGTAGTCGTCGCCTCGGCGGTGGCCTTCATGGGACCCAAGTGGCGGTGGCCTCCCGTGTTCTACTTCTCCTCGATGATGGAGGCGGACATGGAGAAGCTGGCCACCGACTCGTCGCTCTCCACGCACCCGACTTCTGTCTCTGCCTGCAAGGCGCTGCCGCGGGCACGGGAGGCGCGCCCACAAACACGGGAGGCGTATCCACCGCAGACACTGGTGGCGCAGTACGACGCGACAGCAACGATGCCCGTACCGGCGTGCTCGCCACCATGCCGGCATGGAGCAACTCGCCAGTCCTCATCAAGCTGAACTAGAGCGGCGAGTCGTTGAACCACGCGCTGGCTTAGGGCGGCAACTGGCTTCGTCGGGCTAAGCGAGGTTGGTGAAGCATCGAGCGGCCTTGCCCGTATCCGGAGGGCTCGGCGGGCCACCGAGCCGGGTAGTATGCTAGAGAATGGCTCCTCGAAAGCCATCGGAAGAGTGGAGAAAATGATGAAGGAGGAGATGGGGAGCGGTGGAGGGGTGCGATTCTTGCCCGTTGTCTGTCTGGCCTCGTTTAAATAGAGGGCGGACAGTAGGAGCTTGGCCAGTGTCTGGCCTCGTTTAAACTGAGGGCGGATGGGAGGAGCTCGGCCGGTGTTGTGTTTAATTCCGGCCCGCTCATGAATGGAGGGGTTTGATGGAGGCGAGGAGGCGTGTTCAGCCGGGCGTGCAGCGGGCAGTGCAGTACTATTCGATTTGATAGCGGGCGGCGCAGTTCCCGATACAGCTTTAATGCAAACGAGTGAGGGGTAGCGGTTCCCGAAATGTTGAACGGCCAATAATGCATCCTCCTTCAATTAGCATCGTGAATGCATGAGGGAAGTAATGGGAGGAGGACCGGGAAAAGAGGCTGCACGATGTGAATGCAACACAGTTTGCACTCATATAAAGGCGCCCCTCCGTTCCAATGCATCTACCACATCATTAGCACCTAAGCATTTTCCTAAGCACCTACACTAAGCGCAAAAGTGCTCACTCCAGACCCATGGCGGTGATGCGCGCGAGCGGCCAGCGGCTGTGCCAGATGGTCCACGACGCCGGCCTGCGGCATGGTGCCGAGGATCATCTCCAGACGGTGTTGGCGACCAATTGGTGGATGGCCACCATTGACGCCAACTATGACTCTCAGTTGGACCAGATGATAGTTGCCACCACCAACAAGTTCACCATCCTCAAGAAGCTCGCGGACGACATCACCGTACTCCTCCAGGCTGCGCGCCCGGGCTCCTCATTGCCTGCGACCCTAATTGGCCTCCATGGCCGGGACCTCTTTCAAGCACTGGTGGCCCTGCGACTGCCCACCGACGCCATGAAGAATGTCCACCTAGAGGTCGCTCTCGCCGCGAGGCGCCTCGCCCTGCAAGAATTCATCGACCTACATATCCATGTGTGCGAGCAAATCATGTACATAGGTATCTACAAGGCCAGTGAGGATGCTACGACGTTGACCTTCCTCAACTGGCTGGAAGCCTTGGATGCCTTTACTGAGAAGCACCTTGACCTCACCACAAAAGCCACCGCTCCTTAGCCGCCGGTCGGTGGCCCTACGCACTAAGTTGAGGAGGAGGAGGAGGAGGTTGTACGTTGATGGATGCATCTTTCTTCTTGCCTCATGTAACCACCACTACGATCGCATCATCGTGGCATTAATTCTTATTGTGCTATTGCATTCTCGTTCTAGTCAATACCGACATGTGCGATCCCTTTGCTTAATTGTATGCATCACTGTAACTAGTACTCTATCCATCAATTTATAAGTTGTGCTTAACTTTTCCATCAACTTCGTGCAATGCATGGGCATCTTGCTAGAAACATTAGAACATGTCGGGTCGCATGTGACCAAACCGATGATGCGGCAACCTAGCTACTATGTACCCTGCTTATCTGGCGGAAGTAGCCCCGCCCTAGCGTTTCCAATTGTTATCTCTATCTATCGATCATGCCAAGGAGCAGAACCAAATGTTACAATTTATACATGTTTCTCTACTCCTACTCCTATAGAAGACACAGTTGGTGATGGTGGTGTGTCTGCCATCTGTCGTTTCTGACCATTAGATCTGCATCTAACGGCTGTGAGGTAAGTTGTGGCATTTTTGCAACAATATCCCACTTCTCTTCTCCAATTTGCAGAAAACCCATTATTATCTTCAAAGCAACCACATCCCTCCCTCACCTCATCAAAACAACCTGAGAAATATATTTCAGAACAGCTTGAAAATATATTTTGAGTGAAAAGTAATATATTAGGAGTATATCAAAACAAGAGTGATTTCTTTCAAGTTTGTGAACAAGTACTACTATTCTTCTACTTTGGATCCGTCGCAACGCACAGGCACATTGCTAGTAAAAGGAAAAGGCATGTCGCATTCGCGTCACACCCCATACGCCCAGGAATCGGGAGTACTCCACAGCCCGTCCAGCACACTACATAGCTAGGAGGCGTGTTGCCTAGCATTTTCACTTTCATGTGGGACCGCCGTTGAGAAAACTGACTATTGGCAAACCGCACCCCACCCGCCACTGGGTTGGAAAACATAAACGAGGGGAAGATCTAGCCATAGCATGGAAGCTAAGAAATTTGGTGTCAGATGGGGCTCGTTGATAGAGTAGGAGCATTCTGTACTACTACTCCTACTAGTACGAAGTTTGTACTACAACTAGTACTACCACTATACAACTAGGTACGTGCATGACACAACATCGGAGGAACAAGAAACGGGAAGATCTTGTTTTTGGTGATTTGTCTTTTTTCAGTCAATGTAGTATGAATAATATGCTGTGGGGGGCACCCATGAAGCTTATGTGGCTTGGTTGCATGGTTATGAAAGGTTAGAGAAAAATAAATAGATAATGTGTTTAGAGTGCACCCCACTAAATAGATATACTTTGGATCCATTGCAACACACAGGCCAGCACATCTATACCCCTATATAGTGTGTGAATAACTTTGAAAGTTGGTCGTTCGATGAAGCCAATCCGACGGTACAAAGATGGCAAATCCGAGCACTACTGGCCATTGGATATCATCTACATTCCACCAGATTCTGCCACATGTAGAATCTAGAAGACTCCATGGTTGAACTTAAGCATAATGCACAAACCTCAAAACACAAGCACTTCTCCTTTGTTCTAGAATCTCTCATATCTTAATTTCCCAAACTTCTTTTTCAAAATGAATTGTCACTATTTGTTTTTACTTTATGCTTTACAATGCAAAATTCCATGAATCTTAAAATAGATTTTTTTATAAAACTAATTGATTTTGAACTAGATGAACTATAGGAATTAAACGAACATATACATCATGCATATATGACTCAAAGCTTACATGCTATAGTGTGTTATTTATTCATAATTTGGTTGCCAAATCTCATGCATGCAATGCACGTGTACCTTACTAGTTGGTAGTAGTAATAAACAAATTCCAGGTTTGGCACGAGCTCGTACTGCGGGAGCACCACAAGGCCTGCCGCAGGAGTTACATTTCCCTCTCGGGGCCCACAAGACCGAGCTTCAGTGGCTTAGTGCACGGACCTACGAGTCAATGACATGAGGACCTTAAATGCGGCTAGCCCACATGTCATTCTCATGGTGGTGGCGTGGTTCCCGACTCACTCGTTCGAGATGAACCTACCGATGGTGGCGTGGTCGTGGCGAGGGTGCCACAGCCTGTCGTGGCGAGGCGTAGATGGCCACACCGGCGGGTACTACCTGTAGTACAAAAGTACTCCAACTAAGGATTGATGCCCGGGACGAAATGTGTCACAGTCGCTGGATGAAAATTCGATGGTGCAGGAGTACGGATCGGAGCACGGGAGCGGAGCAGGCAAACCGCATCCAATCGGGTGTGGCTATGGTAGAAAGCACATGGCCGCAACAGTTTAGCTGTCCCGCATGTCATGCACACAAAGGAAGAGGAGCGGTGGGGCCGAGAGGGATGAGACGCACGTCGGGGGACGTCATGCCGTGGGTTGGAGCAGCGTCGTGGGAATCGCATGTGGGTGTGGCAGTGATAGAAACAAGAAACGTGATGGTCGTCGTGGTTCAACTTCCATGGACAGGCTGTCATGTCTGCTAACACATGCATTGCATAGCGCTCACTGCAAGGAGCATTAGTAGAGAAAACTTGTTCCAAATATACCATTTTTTCCGATAAAATTCTCGAGATATCATTAGTTTTTACACATGGGATTACTCCTGCAAGGGTCAATCACAACAGGTGTTTTGTAAACAAATGCATCTTGATGTTCCCTACAATGCACGGGCATCTTGCTAGTTATAGAAGAAGCCCACACGAGCATCTTGCCGCAAGGTGTGCCACCGACCCAAACTAAAAAAATTTCAGACGCTTAGGTGCACCGAATGTCGTGCCACGCTACAAAATGTAAAAAAACAGCTCCAATTTTTTTTAAACCTGTTATCTACAAACCAGCCACACCCGTCCCTCACCTCATCAAAACAACCCGAGGAATATATTTTGAGTGAAGCATGATTTATTTTTACTCATATATGTATATCAAAACTAGAGTGTTTATATTTCAAGCCCGTGAATAAGTATTATTCTACTACTTTGGATCCATTGCAACGCACAGGCCAGCAAATTGGTAGTAGTAGTCTCTATCTCTATCTCTACTCTACTCTTATAAAAAAACCAGAGTTGTTGATGATGGTGTGCCTGCCATCCTGCAGTATACGCCATCCGATTTATATCTGACGGATAGGAAGGAAACTATGGCAATTTTACAAAAAGATACCCACACCCATCTCCACATTTGCAAATAAGGCCTTCCCTCGTTCATCCTTTTCTCCCACAAGCATGACGGCCCAATTAGTTTCAAATATCTTTTTTTTCATTTCGAGATTTTAAATTACATTAATTTTTATGCGTGGAGAATTTTTTGGATTTTATATTGATATACATTTATTTTTAAAATCAGTTTGAATGTGGGTCAAAATTTTGGGATTAAAAACAGTTTAGACCGCACCGAAATATGCAAAATTTTGTATAATTTTTTAACCGTGGCCACAATATGGGCTGTAATGCTAACAAAAAGAATATGGGCTCCAAAAAACCTTAATAATTAGCAAATGGGCTGTAAATTATTAGAAATAATGGCAGATGGGTTGTATGTTGTTTTCCACAGATTTGAGGCTTTCCTAAAAAAAAGTTGACGCACAAGCAGTGACTGTTGGATGGCCATCCAACGGCCGTCGTGCTTCTTCAATCTCTGCTCTTCCTGCTCCAGCCGCTCAAACAAGTGTCGGCAGGACTGCCTGCTCCCTCCTCCCCGCGGCCGGCTCTGCTGCCGCGCAGGCCTCACTGCCCCACCGTACTCCCATCGCTGGCCTAGCCATCCCTCTACTCACCTACACCTGCTGTTATTCTCCGGCGACGGCAGACGAAATAGTAAACCCTCGTACAGTCGTACTCCCCTCCGCGTGGGAAACAACTGCCGAGTCTTCCCTGCCTCCGTGCCGTTCCCTTCCTAGGCCTCGTTGTCGTCCACCGCCCTGGTGCTCTCGGCATGGCCTAGTCAACATGGTCAACGACCGACATGCATCTGAAGTGGATTGTACGTGGAGAGGCCGACAGCTCGGTCCACGGCCGCACGCAAGGAAATGCCTCCCTATTACGCGCAAAATAATGATTCCTCCACCTGACATCAGGGACCCACCGAAAGGGCCTCTGTATTTCGCGAAAAAAACGTTACCGCCACTGACAGCTCGGACCCACCAGCTATATCTTCGCACGCAAGGAAGTGCCTCCTTATTACGCACAAAAAAAATGAATACTCCCCTTGTTAGCTAGGACCCAGTATAGTGGCAGGCTGACTTGTGGGCCTACTAAGTTGACGGGGACGGAGGGCTTTGTCAACTTAGTCAATATGCTTGATTCTAGCTCCAGTGACCGTACGATGTCCATCCAACGGTCGTAGTGCTTCTTCAATCTCTGGTCTTCTTGCTCCAGCCACCCAAACTAGCGCCCGTCGTGCCTCGTGCTCCTGCCTCCCGTGGCCGGCTGCGATGCGGCAGAGGCCTCACCGCCCCCTACTACTCCCACCGCTGGCCAGGCCATCCCTCTACTCACCCACACCCCCTGTTATTCTGTGGCGACGGCAGCCTCACACCGCAGCGAACCAGTGAACCCTCGTACTCCTCTACGCGTGGGCATCCACTGTCGTGTCTTCCCCGGCTCCGTGTCGTCCCCTTCCTAGGCCTCGCCGTCGTCCACCGCCCTGGTGCTCTCGGTGTGGCATGGTCAACGTGGTTAAGGAACGGCTTCCATCGAACGTGGACTGTACGTGGAGAGGCTGACAGCTGGGTCCACGGCCGCAGCAAGGAAGTGCCTCCTTATTACGTGCAAAATAATTATTCCTCCACCTGACAGCGGGGACCCAACGGACAGGCCACCGTATTTCGCGAAAAAAACGTTTGCCCCTGACTGCTGGGACCCACCAGCTACATCTTCGCACGCAAGGAAGTGCATCCAGGAAAGAAAACAATTCGCCCCCCTGACTGCTGGGACCGACCAGCTACATCTTCGCAGGCAAGGAAGTGCCTGACAGTTGGGACCCACCTGGTTAAAGCGTACGTAGCATTGTCATTCTGGTCGCTAACGTGTACGTACATATATACTGGTGGATGTAGAGGCGCGCACGTGTTGTAGTAGAGGCGCGTACATGTCGTAGTAGAGGCGCGCACGTAGCATCTACACGTACGTACAGCGGCCAGGGTGCAAGAAAGAAAATACGGCCACGTATGTGTACATACGGGCGGGGTCTCGAATGCCTACTCGCGCATTCATACAGCCAGGGCTCGTGTACATGGCTGGGTCGGAACGGAGAAATAGCGTCGTCGTCGTGTTCATGGGGAGGCAACAGAATGCGTCGTGTTCATCGGGAGGCAACGGAACGCGTGGGAGCCAACCGGCTGGGTCGGAACGGAATGTGTGGTTGTGTTCATCGAGAGGGCTTGGACGGAACAGGCGATGGAATCGAGGCCAGAACGGGGTCCTGTTGATCGGGAGGGGTCTGGCGTACCGCAAAACGGAGGAAACGGACTTCCTACGGTCGAAATGGGGGTCCTGTTCATCGGGAGGGGTGTGGCGTACCGCAAAACGGACGAAACGGACCTCCTACGATCGAAACGGGGGTCCTGTTCATCAGGAGGGGTGTGGCGTACCGCAAAGTGGACGAAATGGACTTGTGTTGGAGCGCTAAGGTCGAAACGGGGGTCCTGTTCATCGGGAGGGGTGTGGCGTACCGCAAAACGGGACTCCACGGGATACTGTTAATCTCCACCGTCAACCTCCTCCAGCCTCCACAGGCTACCGTCGACCTCCTCCAGCCTCCACGGGCTCCTGTTCATCTAGCCTCCACCGTGCACTACTCCACCAGCTACTGTTCAACCACCCCTCCACCTTCTACTATTCATCCAGCCCTCCACACCACGGAGTCCTGTTAAACCACCCCTCCACGGGCACCCCTCCACTGTCTACTGTTCATCCAGCCCTCCACCACACCACGGGGTCCTGTTCATCCAGAGGCAACGCCACTGCTCACTGTTCATCCAACCACCACCCCCCTGCAATGCTCACTTTCATCCTAGAGGCAGCATCGATCGGCTTCAGTTAGCAACAGTAGCGAAGGAATCGCTCGATCGGGTTCATTTAACAGCCATTGATCGATCGCTCGGGTTCAGTAACGTGTAGCCTGCAGTGCAATCGCTCGGATTCAGTTAGAGCCCAACTCCTCACTTGGGTTCAGTTAGAGCCAACGCCTCGCACACACGCGCGTACGTGTATGAGAGAAACATGCATCGCTCGGCCCCCGACCTCCCACCGTAACCGGGAACTCCCCGAAATTTTCCTCGCCCTCGCTTCTACCATAGTTTTTTCCGTCATGGACGGCCCAAAGAATGTCATGCAGCTGCGTCTCCGGCCCGCCTAGGACAAAAAGCCCATTTTCTGTCATGATTTGTTTTCATAGAAGTAGGAGCCCACCACATCTATGATGATACCGGGTTTTGTCACAATTATCGTCATAGAAGTGTCATATGTATGACAGAAAAAAAATTCGTTTGGCCCAAAATGTCACGGATGTGTCTTTTTTTTGTAGTGGGGTGAGCCGCAGGTCGGGGGACGTGTGGTGTCATGGGTTCAAGCGGTGTCGTGGGAATCGTGTGTGGCTATGGTAGAAACTTGATGCTCACCGCATTTCAGGTGGCCCACATGTCATGCATAGAAAGGCAGAGGGGCGGTGTGGCCGAGAGGGGTGAGGCGCACGTCGGGGGACCTGGTGCTGTGGGTTGGAGCGGCGTCATGGTAATTGTGAGTGGCAGTGGATGAAACATGATGGTCAGCGTAGTTGAACTTCCATGGACAAGCTGTCATGTCTACAGACACATGCATTGCATACCAATCACTGGTAGGAGTAGTAGAGAAAGCTAGGCGGATAAATAGTTCCTTATAGTCAAGCGGGCCCGTTCTACTACTTGTTCCAAAGACATGCACACCATCGAAATAGTCCATCTATATCAATATACACAGAGAGGGAATAATTTTTTTACAAGAGAGGAAATAGTTCATCCATCCATAATGCACTACTGCTGGTGCAGCTTCTTCTTCTTGTTGTTGTTGTTCTAATTTTCTGTGGGAGACGGTTTCGCAACAAGCTCTCTGGACCTTGCAGCTATCTCAAAACTCACACATGCACTGAGGGCAGCATATTTTATCCGCTCGTACGTCAAGGGATAATTCTCCCATATAGACGACCTTAATGCCAGCGTCTTGTCGGCCTTCTTAAGATTTGTTCCGAGCACAAAATTTGCTACGTCAAACAGGGATGGTGTTGGTTTATCACAATCTTCTATAGGAATTTTTATTTTGGTTTGTACGTCAGCTATGCTTTTCAAATCAAGGTTGTACGGCTCCTTCTGATTGTCCCCTGCGATGGCTGCCCCATAGAAGTATATGTCCTCCTAAGACAAGAAATCGTTAAGCTCACCTGGTATGGATGGCGTGTGTATGATGTGGTACACCAAAACATCATCTTCGAGGCACAGCTGAAGGATGGCGGCGCGTTGGATCTTCCCAGTGGCACGCTCACTGTACTCTGCGTCAAAACCGATGACCTTCATCTCCACCTTTTGGAGGGAGTTGGATATATTGTTGATCCACTTCTAAACAACCCTTGGGTGGTCGGTGATTGTGGCAACTATGCTCAACGAGCCTTTGACGAGGACATGTTGGACGCTAAAAACCTGCATCTCCATCTCCTTCGGCATTTGGAACCGCTGGACCGGAGGGCTATGGTTTGGAGAATTAGGATTAGATGTCTAGTCTAACTGAAGAAGATGATTATTTAAAGGGGCTTCGGAATTACTCCAAGAGGATGTGAAGAGGTTAAAACAATGTTAATGTAGTGTGGTTTGGATGCAAATGAAGATGAAGGAGTAGTGAAGAAGCCGAGGAAAAACGGTTCGCGGTGGAGAAGTAAATGGGAGAAGTGACCTGCAGGCAGTTGATTAGACTTCTAGGTAGACTAAACAAAAAGTCTACGCAGGTAGACTTAGGAGTGGTACCTGTCCCTGTACGTGCCCATCCTTGTAGCGCTACATGTGCCACTGGCTAGTTGAGGTCACTCTTTCAAATCACTGTGGCGAGACATTTTATGATCCCTTTTTATTTTTGCACCCCTCCTGACAGGTGGGACCTATGCAAACATATAAAAAATGTTTCATAGCTGGTTCGGATGTATATTGGTGTGTGCATGGGAGACACAACATTCTCTAGTTAAGGAATATGCGGTTATCCTCAAAAAAGAAAAGGCCTTCTTCGTGCTTCTGCATGCACGAGAATTTGGTTCTGCTCGCAATATGGATGATACCGGGAGGATGAAGTGAACCCAGAGGCATGCTAGCATGGGAGACCTATTTCTGCTATACAGTACTACTCTTGTTCCTACTACTCCTACTAGTAGTAGTAGTACAACTGTGGTACACTTGATGGTCAAAATACTATTCATCAGGTCCTCACAATGAACTAACAAGACCCTGTGCCCGAGATGACACCAGTCCAGGCGGCGTGTTCGGGTTACCAAAGTTAGCCTCACCTTGTGCACTGTGCAGTCACTGTCACCACCGCTGTATAGCATGCCTCGCCTCGTCTCCCTCTCACCTAGCACCACTCCATCTCCGTCTCACCGGAGATCCTAAGGTCACTCTTCATCATCTCACTGTGCCCCTACGTACCCTCGCCTCGCTCGCCTCCCCCAGTACCACTATTCCCTCGCTAGTCGCTCCAACACCGAGAGCCTTCTCCCCCGTAAATCAAGCCCCCCAAAACCCCACCTTCCAAACTCCACCATGGCCGGACGTGAACCGCGCAGCATCCATATGAGTCGCGATTGGAGAAATCTCCCCAGTGACATCCTCGACACATGTTGTTCGTGTATGGATATGTTGAGTGCCCTGCGGCTGGCTGCATGCTCGAGGGACATGCACACGACCATCGTCGAAGCGAGGCCTAAGCTTTTCAAGACACCCTGCTTCCTGATATCTGGTCTTGCGAGATTTCCTCACCATGATACGGAGGCGTACATAACATGCATGACATGGTAGTTCCCTGTGAAAAATCGATTGTGAGATAACATGAGTATAAGCATGCATGGCACTTCTATATTTTCGAACCCAGTATACATTTCCCTATATTTTCCTCACGGTTCCAACAGGGACATATCAATGGTGTTTCTTGCATTATCCTACTCATACTCTGAACAATGTTGATCTTACATTAACAATGCCTGTCCTTTTTTATATGATGCAGTGTCCCTACAGTTACTGCCCTTTGTAATCACACCACCTTTGCCAAAAACAGGGAAGCACAACTGGTTACTTGCTTGATTAGACTACGGCAAAAGACTGATGATCATTCAGACACATGAGCCAGAAAAGTTATATTGCAAAAACCCCACTGTATACAAGCACCGTGAAATACGTGAGTATCCGGACAGTGGCTGCTACGTCTATGAGCAGGATACCAGCTTGTTGGGGCCTTCAAGATTTTTTGAGTTGGAGGCGGGTAAACAGCCTTGGTTCACACTCTCTGTTTCTCGGACTCAATTATCCGATTAACTAGGAGATCACCGTTGGCAAGGACCTTGATGGCAGAGAGGCTAGGTTTGATATGGAAAACTGTGTCTACACAGTGAGCCCTAGGACTTCGGGAGCAAACTCCCCTAATTGTCAATGATACAGCCTGCAGCCAAAAGAAGGTAAGAATGACAAATGCATCTGGATTAACTTTGATCCTTGGATGTGTCGAGTCCGACAGACAGTGATGTGGTTCAAGCCTTCAGGTTGATAGGTAATTGGGTTGTTGCATCGAAAGGGTGGAGTACTGGTGTCTCCGGATCACTGGTGGCTGAAGCAGGGCTGCAAATTATGATGGTGTTAGATCATCCCTCTTCGAATGGCTTGTTGTCTTTGTTGCTTGTTCTGGATGGGTAGTTCTCTCTTATGTTATGCATATTCCTTGTCATTTGGTCATCCTCGCCTATGTCACTCTTACTATGTAATAGTTGCCTCTATTTAGAATGACATTCCCGTCTGGATCACGAGAGTATGAGCGCTGCAGATGGGTGCATTTTGGTGGTGTAGCAAGACTTCTTATGAACTATCATGTCTTGCTATTTATGTCAATAGTAGTCACTAGTCAGTGTTTGAATGTTGTATGTATCATTGTTTCGAACTATTTATTGTCACGAACTGCTGGTGGGCTAAATGAGGGCATCATCATTCTCCAGTGTTTAGAGTATATCTCCTTTTTTCAAGTTACTAGCAAGATGCCCGGGCGTTGCATGAAACATCAAGATCTTGTGGGAGAAAAGGATGAACGAGGGAAGGCATTATCTGCAAATGTGGAGAGGCGTGCGGGTAATTTGTCATTGTTTCCTTCCTATCCGTTAGATATAGATCAGACGGCCTATATTGCAGGATGGCAGGCACATCATCATCACCAACTCTGCTTTTTATAAAAGTATATATATATATATATATATATATATATATATATATATATAATTTGAGCTCGGTGTACTTTCGATGATGTACACTTGTTTGGGCCAGTGAGGTGTCGTTGAATATGGGCAGAGTAGTAACACAATGCCAAACATGTCAATTATGACTCTCAGGCCGGGCTCTCAAAAGATCCTAAAAAAGGTCGGGCTCTAAAAAAGAAAGAATTGGGACTCTTCCGCGCCGACATATGGGCGCCACCGGTGTTATGTGTGCTTGCGCGCTGAGAGCATATTGGCGCGTGTTCGAAATTCATGCTACCTTTTCATCCCCAATCACCCGCCCCTCCCCCACCTCTGGAATCTCGATTCCTACTCCAGTTCCCCCAAATCCCCCTCCTGTACTCCCTGTACTGAAGCGCACTATCATGTAACCGGCCAATGCGGATCTCCGAGCCGGGGATCCGGAGGTCCGTCCTACCTTCAGGCGCTGCATGTTGTCGCTCAACAGTGGCATGGCGGCGCTTGACGACCAGTTTGGCAGCAAAGTGCTGATGGTAACCATCAACGGCGAATGGCCTCCTGTCTCGCCGGACGACCTTGTCAAAGCTCTTGGCATTGCACACGGCAACCAAATAAGTGACTTACCCGTCAAAGTCTGTCCGCCACCAGTTCATTTCTTCATCAGGTTCCGGACAACTTTCGACTGCAGTCATGTGTTCGAATCTTCCCGGCGTTTGTTCTGCGATGGCACGCTAGTGAGCTTTGATCGGTGGCACCTAGGATGGGGCTCGGTGCCCTCTGAGCATGAGTTTTTAACAAAGCTTACCTTTCACGGCATGCCTCGACGTGCTTGGAATATCGGGTCCATGAATGAGCTTATCAACGACCTTGGAGATGAGCTCGTAAGTATGTTTTTCCTCCAGACAGCTGGGCTCTGACGGTTATGGCATGGATGAAGAAGCCGTCCACCATACCGAAGGTGATTGGTGTTGGGATACCGGTGCAGGAACCGAGGTTGTACTATTCATCACCACCAAGGCCGCCGCAGACCACGTTAGGGATGTACATGTATCGAGTGTTCGTGCATGTCAAAGAAGTGGTCAATCCATCAATCGAAGTCCTGCCACCGCCGCTGGTGCCCGGGTCCGTCGACGATGTCCATTACAGGAGTCAAAGTCAGACTTTCCCCGTGTTGCTCAGAACGATGGATGGCACATGGCCTACTCCATCGCGCGGCGGAGGCCACTGCTTCTTTGGGAGAAGAGGTAGGGCTGGCTGCTTGGATGTGCTCTAATTTGAGGTAACAACTGAATCTTGTCAGAAACTAGTTAAATCCGAGCTATCAGTGTGAAGCACTGATGTGCCAGTACATTTGATTGTGACCTGTTCTATTTTTTTTACCTGAACTTTTTTTAGAAAGGGTTGTACGTCAACTTAATGTTCTAGCAGAACTTATATATTGTGTTGTCTGTCTGTTTTCTTTGCATAGCATTCAAGTTATTTCCCCGTCATTGATAAAGACGATGAACCTCTATGTATGAGTTTGTTGGTTTCAACATAGCCCTACCCGTAGCGATCCAGAACTACCACCCTGATTGTGTCGCCTGCGTGAAATATTTGTATGCAAGTTCAGTGTGCTATGATGTTCTATATGATTGTGCCAACTATATAAGTTTTTACTGAGTATCATCAATGCATATGGCTGAAAGATGTATTTACGAGCATTGACCAATTGGTCTCTCTCTCACACACACACACGCACAAGTGGGACCCATTAAATTATTTCTACGCTCGTGATAGCTTTTAATTAGGTTCCACTCTACTTTTAACTTTTTCCTTAAGTTATTAATTGAGCTCAGTGACTTCAAAAAAGTTGTACATAAGCCTTGTTTGGGCTTTTCCGGCGTCGGTGAATGTGGGCTGAGTAGCCATGTAAGGTTGTACTGTACTACACATGCCTTTTTTACAACATCAGCAATGCAACTCGGCTGACAGTTGTACACAATATCCGGGTCAACATGTTATTCTCCACCCCGCTGGCCTGCAAATCTTTCCCGGGAGGGATGCATTCGGCTTAACAAGACAATGGGCTTTAAGAAATAATAAATGGGATGTAATTATAACAACTGGGCAGTAACTATAGAAATATATATTATTTTTGGAATTTGAACGTTTTATTTTCATTACTTGTTGTGCGCCTAATATTTCGTTGGATTTTAACGTAATACAAATTTATTTTGAAATTATATTTAATCTGACTAGAAATTTCGGGATAAAAATATTTCGGATCCCATCAAAATGTGGGAAATTTTATTGAATTTCGTTTTGAGCGGTTGGTTGAAATTATTAATTGTTGTCCTAGCTAGAAAATGGGTTGTACTTTTAACAAACTATATGGGCTGTATTAAATTCCATTAGAATTCAAAAATGGGTTGTACATTCTTACAAATCGCAAATGGGCTATATGTTATCTGCCACACACTTGTGGGACTACTATGTTGAAGCGTCCCCTAAAAAGAACAAAAACTAAGTTGACGCGTATGCAAGGCTTTGTCAACTTATAGTCAACACACGGTTCTGGCAGCAGTGGCCGTTGGATGTCCATCCAATGGATGTCGTCCTTCTTCTTCAATCCTAATATTCTTGCTTCAGCGGCCCAAAAAATGATTCCTCCCCCTGACATCTGGGGCGCACCATTTTGGAGGCTGACCTGTGGGCCTACTAAGTTGACGCGTACCAAGGGCTTTGTCAACTTAGTCAATATAAACGATTCTAGCTGCAGTGACCGTATGATGTCCATCCAATGGCCATCGTGCTTCTTCAACCTCTGATCTTCTTGCTCCAGCCGCCCAAACCAGCGTCGGCCGTGCCGCATGCTTCTGCCTCTGTGGCCGGTTGTGATGTCGCAGAGGCCTCACCACCCCCTACTACTGCCACCGCTGGCCAGGCCATCCCTCCACTCACCCACACCCCCTATTATTCAGCAGTGATGGTAGCCTCACACTGAAGCCAAACCAGTGAACCCTCGTACTCCTCTCCACATGGGCTTCTACTTCCACGTCTTCCCCGGCTCCATGTCGTCCCCTTCCTAGGCCTCACTGTCGTCCACTGCCCTGGTTCTCTCGGCGCGGCGTGGTCAATGTGGTCAATGAACGACTTCCATCGGAAGAGTACTGTATGTGGGGAGGCTGACAGCTGGGTCCACAGCCGCGGCAAGGAAGTGCCTCCTTATTATGCAGAAAATAATGATTCCTCCACCTAACAACAGGGACCCACCGGACGGGCCACCGTATTTCGTGAAAAAAACATATCCCCCTGTCTGCTGGGACCCACCAGCTACACCTTCGCATGCAAGGAAGTGCATCCATATTATGGGCAAAAAATGATTCGCCCCCTGACTGTTGGGACCCACGAGCTACATCTTCGCACGCAAGGAAGTGCCAGACAGTCAGGACCCACCTGGTCGAAGTGTACGTAGCATTATCATTCTGGTCGCGAACGTGTACGTACATACTTGTCGATCGGTCTGTCTACAGGCTGCAGTGATGAACCGTGTCCATGTAAGGAAGGGCACGTGTCGTAGTAGAGGTGTGCACGTGTCGTAGTACAGGCGCGCACATAGCATGTCACACGGTCCCGTTAATATCGTGTACATGTATGTACAATGACCAGGGTGCAAGAAAGTGAATACAGCCACGTACGTACATACGGGCGGGGTCTCGAACGCCTACTCGCACATACGTACGGTCAGGGCTCGTGTACATAGCTGGGTCGGAACGGAGAAATTGTGTCGTCGTTGTGTTCATCGGGAGCCAACTGGCTTGCACGGAACAGCCGATCGAAATGAGGCCTGGCGTACCGCCGAACAGAGGAAGTGGCCTTGTGTTCGACCAGCCATGGTCAAAACGGGACCCTGTTCATTGGGAGGGGTCTAGTGTACCGCAAAATGGAGGAAACGGACTTCTCTTGGACCTCCTACAGTCGAAACAGGGTCCTGTTGATTCGGAGGGGTGTGGCGTACCGCAAAACAGAAGAAACAGACTTGTGTTGGAGTGCTACGGTCGAAATGGGGGTCCTGTTCATCGGGAGGGGTGTGGCGTACCGCAAAACGGGACTCCATGAGATACCGTTCATCTCCACCGTCGACTACCTCCACGGGCTACTGTTCATCCAGCGTCGACCTCCTCCAGCCTCCACGGGCTCCTGTTCATCTACGGGCTCATGTTCATCCAGCCTCCACCGCTCCTCCACTGGCTACTGTTCAACCAGCCCTCTCCATGGGGTCCTTTTCAACCACCCCTCCACAGGCTACTGTTCATCCAGCCCTCCACCGGCTACTGTTCAACCAGCCCTCCACGGGGTCGTCCTGTTCATCCAGCCCTCCACGGGGTCCTGTTCATCCACCCCCAACCGACCCAATCGGGGTCCTGTTCATCCA
>NC_041384.1:206084521-206106528 GCF_002162155.2 Triticum dicoccoides | reverse complement strand
AACACCCCCCCCCCAAAACGCTCACTGTTGATCAAGGGAAGGAGGAAGCAGGGTTCGGTCAGCTTCAGTTAGCAGCGGTAGCGAAGGAATCACCCGGGTTTAGTTAACAGCAAGGGATCGATCGCTCGGGTTCAGTAACGTACCTAGTGCAATCGCTCGGGTTCAGTTAGAGCCCAATGCCTCGCTCGGGTTCAGTTAGAGCGCAATACCTCGCACACATGTGTGTACATGTACGAGAGAAACACGCAAACCTCCATGTATCGCTCAGCCTCGACCACCCACCGTAACCGGGAACACCCCGATATTTTCCTCGCCCTCGCTTCCACCACGGTTTTTTCCGTCATGGACGGCCCAAAGAATGTCATGCAGCTGCGTCTCCGGCCCGCCCAGGACAAAAAGCCCATTTTCTATCATTGTTTTTTGTCATAGAAGTAGGAGCCCACCACATCTATGATGATACCAGGTTTTGTCACAATTATCGTCATAGAAGTGTAATAAGCATGATAGAAAAAAATCGTTCGGCCCAAAATGTCACGGATGTGTATTTTTTTGTAGTGTATTTGGGTTTTGTTTGGCCAACTTGATCTATTTATCTTGCAATGGGAAGAGGTGCTTTGTAGTGGGTTCGATCTTACGGTGCTTGATCCCAGTGACAGAAGGGGAACCGGCACGAATGTATCATTGCTACTAAGGATAAAATGATGGGGTCTATTTCTACATAAATAGATCTTGTCTACATCATGTCATCGTTCTTATTGCATTACTCTGTTTCTCCATGAACTTAATACACTAGATGCATGCTGGATAGTGGTCGATGTGTGGAGTAATAGTAGTAGATGTAGGAAGGAGTCGGTCTACTAATCTTGGACGTGATGCCTATATAATGATCATTGCCTCGATATCATCATGATTATTTGAAGTTCTATCAATTGCGCAACAGTAATTTGTTCACCCACCGTTTGCTATTTTTCACGAGAGAAGTAGTGAAATCTAGAGTCCCCAGGTTTCTTTCTCATATTATTTGCCTTTGCAATCTATTTTATTTTCCTTTTATTTTCAGATCTATTAAACCAAAAACACAAAAATACCTTGCTGCAATTTGTTTTATTGGTGTTCAATCTATCAATATTTACAACTCTCTCATGTCCGTTTTCCAATTTGGGGCACCATTACCCGAAAGGGATTGACAACCCCTTTAACACGTCGGGTTGTGAGTATTTGTTATTTGTGCGCAGGTGCTTTTTACGTAGTGTTGTTTGGTTCTCCTACTGGTTCGATAACCTTGGTTTCATACCTGAGGGAAATACCTACCGTCGTTGTGCTGCATCATCCCTTCCTCTTTGGGGAAATACTGACGTAGCTTCAAGCCGCATCACACCCCTCTCCACATTTGCAAATAAGGCCTTCACTCGTTCATCCTTTTCTCCCACAAGATAAACTACTCATACAAATGCATCTTGATGTTCCATGCAATGCACAGGCATCTTGTTAGTAAGAAACAAATCTCAAGTTTGGCTCAAGTTCATGTAGTGGTAGCACCTCAAGGCCTGGCGCGGGAGTTACATTTCCCTCTCGGGGCCCACAGGAGTGAGCTTCAGTGGACTCGATAGGTGGCTGGTCCACATGTCATGCTCCCGAAGGCATACGGGCGATGGGGCCAAGAAGGGTGAGCCACAGGTCGGGGGACGTGTGGTGTCATGGGTTCGAGCAGCGTCATGGGAATCACATGTGGTTGTGGTAGAAACTTGATGCTCGCCGCATTTTAGTTGGCCCACATGTCATGCACACAAAGACAGAGGGGCGGTGCACCCGAGAGGGGAGAGGCGCATGTTGGGGGACGTGGTGCCGTGGGTTGGAGCAACATCGTGGGAATCGCGAGTGGCAGTGTATGAAATGTGATGGTCGCCATAGTTCAACTTCAATGGACAAGCTGTCATGTCTACTGACACATGCATTGCATACCGATCACTAGAAGGAGTAGTAGAGAAAGCTAGGCAGATGAATAGTTCCTTATAGTTAGGCGGACCTACTCTGCTACTTGTTCCAAAGACATGCACACCATGGAAATAGTTCGTCTATATCAATATACACAGAGAGGAAATATTTTTTTACAAGAGATGAAATAGTTCATCCATCCATAATGCCCTGCTGCTGGTGCAACTTCTTCTTCTTATATTCTTGTTATTCTTCTTCTTCTTCTTCTCTCATTTTTTTGGGATACGGCTTCGCAACAAGCTCTTTGGACCTTGCAGCTATTTTGAAACTCCCACGGGCATCGAGGGCAGCATATTTTATCCACTCGTACGTCAAGGGATAATTCTCCCATCCGGACGACCTTAATGCCAGCATGTCGTCACCCTTCTGAAGATTTGTAATGAGCACAAAATTTGCTACGTCAAATAGGGATGGTGTCTTTTTATCACAATCTTCTACATGAATTTTGATTCTGGTTTGTAGGTCAGCGATGCTTTTCAAATCAAGGTTGTACGGCGCCAACATCTGTTTGTCCCCTTCGATGGCTGCCCCACAGAAGTATATATCCTCCCGAGACAAGAAATTGTGGAGCTCACCTGGTATGGAGGGTGCATGTATGATGTGGTACACCAAAACATCATTTTCGAGGCATAGCTGAAGGATAGCGGCGCGTTGGATCTTCCCAGTGGCACGCTCAGTGTACTCTGTGTCGAGACTGATAACCTTCATCTCTACCTTTTGGAGGGAGTTGGATACATTGTTGATCCAGTTTTGAACAACCCTTGGGTGGTCGGTGACGGTGGCAACTATGCTCAATGAGTCTTCGACGAAGACATGCTGGACGCTAAAAACCTGCATCTGGATCTCTTTCGCCATTTGGAACCGCTGGACCAGAGGGATATGGTTTGGAGAATTAGGACTAGATGGCTGGTCTAACTAAAGAAGATGATTATTTAAAGGGGCTTCGGAATTACCCCAGGAGTATGTGAAGAGGTTAAAAGAATGTGAATGTAGTGGGGTTTGGATGCACATGAAGATGAATGAGAGGTGAAGAAGTCGAGGAAAATTGGTTCCTGATGGAGAAGTAAATGGGAGAAGTGGCCTGCAAGCAGTTGATTAGACGGCTAGGTGGACTAAAAGAAAAGGCTATGCGGGTAGACTAAGGAGTGGTACATGTCCATGTACGTGCCTATCCATCTAGCGCTCCATGTGCCACTGGCTAGTTGAGGTCACTCTTTCGAATCACCATGGCGAGACATTTTATGATTCCTTTTTATTTCTTCACCCTCCTGACAGGTGGGACCTATGCAAACAGCTGATATAAAAACTGTGTCATAGCTGGTTCGGATGGATATTGGTGCGTGCATGGGAGACACAACATTCTCTGGTTAAGGAATATGCAATTATCCTCAACAAAGAAAAACCCCTTCTTCGCGCTTGCGCATGCATGAGAAGTTGGTTCTGCTCGCAATATGGATGATACCTGTAGGATGAAGTGAACCCAGAGGCATGCTAGCACGGGAGACCTATTTCCGCTATACAGTACTACTCCGGATGTTCCTACTAGTAGTAGTACAACTGTGGTACACTTGATGGTCAAAATATTATTCATCGGGTCCTCACAGTGAAGTGACAAGACCCTGCACCCATGGTGACACTAGTCCAGGCGGCGTGTTCGGGTCACCAAAGTCAGCATCACCTTGTGCATTGTGCAGTCACTATCATCGCTGCTGTATAGCATGCCTCGGCTCGTCTCCCTCTCCCCTAGCACCACTCCATCTCCATCTCCATGTCGCTGGAGATCCTGAGGTCACTCTTCATCATCTCACTATGCCCTCGAGTACCCTCGCCTCGCTCGCCTCCCCCTGTACCACTATTCCCTCGCTGGCCGCTCCAGCATCGAGTGCCTTCTCCCCCGTAAATCAAGCCCTCCAAAACCCCACCTTCCAAACTCCACCATGGCCGAACGCGAACCGCGCAGCATCCATATGAGCCGCGATTGGAGCAATCTCCCCAGTGACATCCTCGACCTCTATTGTTCGTGTATGGATATGTTGAGCACCCTGCGGCTGGCCGCATGCTCGATGGACATGCACACGGCCATCGTCGAAGCGAGGCCTAAGATTTTCAAGACACCCTGCTTGCTGCTATCTGGTCTTGGGAGATTTGCTCACCATGATACGGAGGCGTAACATGATGCCCCTCGACTTCAATCCAACCTCCATTAGCCGAAACTTCTTTGCAGGTATGTAATGGGTCGCCGTACATCATTTCCCTCAACTTTGATCCGATCACCATCGCCTGAAACTTCTTGGCAGGTGCGTACTGGGTCGGCATGAACTCCCACTGGATGGCTGCCGTCAGAGAAGACCGGAAAAAAGTTGGTGCTCGCGAACTTCCACACACCCCATGAGATTATCCTTCCTACGTTGGATTATATAGGGTTTTGCCATCGCGGTCCAAATCATCTAGATTACATCGTCAGGTGGACACACCTTGTTTTGTTGAAGATTGTAATATGCCAAGTGCCCACAAGAGATGCGAATTACGCAAACTTCAAGCTAATTGCCTTGTTCGACCGCGGACTCGCCTATCTTTCCGCTGGTGCCTTCTTTAGCTGGAGACAGCTCACCTCGTAGTGGATCGTCAAAGCTGGTACACACTTCTGTGATGCTATTGAACACAATGGCATAATCTACGCGATCGACAAAGCAGATGGCACCATGTATTGTTGGGATGAAGCGTGTCAGTTGTTTTCGCCTGATGTTAATGATAGCGCCATGACACTGTTTGAACTTCTTGTGATGATTGGCGTATCCCTGTTTGAGCAGAATTTGAGTAGAACTATGGCAATGTATTAGAGACGCCGTAAATCAGCTATATTTGGAATGAGTTAATTCATGCAATTGTGACCATGTCATTACAGCCAATTTGTACCCCTGAATAATCAAACGGTTAGGAAGATATGGATATTCTCCTTATTTTATAGTAATCTATATACTACTAAATATGAGTGTGTATCAATGTCCATGTTAGTTTCCTCATTTTCATGATGTAGAAACATGCATCACACTGTTGGTTTCATCTAACCATACATTAGGGAAGTAAATGTGCATCTGGAGAACTCTATATTGGGAAGTAGTGACATCCTGCAATGCTTACCATGTGTACATACCTATATTCGCCCTTCAGCAATCAATGGCTAGAATAATATCCTCACAAAAAAATTCCCACAGAACATGAGTATATAACAATGCATGGTCTGTTAGTTTCCTTAAAGAAATTGTTTGTCAGGACAGAACATAATTACATAACATGCATGACATGGTAGTTTCCTATGAAGAATCGATTGCGAGATAACATGAGTATAACCATGCATGGCACTTCTATATTTTTGAACCTAGTATACATTTCCCTGTATTTGCCTCTCAGTTCCAACAGGGACATATCAATGCTACTTCTTGCATTATCCTACTCATACTCTAAACAATGTTGATCTTACATTAACCATGCCTGTCCTTTTTGATATGATGCAGTGTCCCTACAGTTACTGCCCTTTGTAATCACACCACCTTTGCCAAAATAAGGGAAGCACAGCTGGTTCCTCGCTCGATCAGACAACGGCAAAAGACTGATGATCATTTGCACACATGAGCCGGAAAAGTTATATTGCAAAAACCCCACCGTGTACAAGCACCATGAAATATGTGATTTCCCGGCCAGTGGCTATTATGTCTATGAGCAGGATACCAGCTTGTTGGGGCCTTTAGGATTTTTGAGTTGGAGGTGGGTAAAAAGCCTTGGTTCACACTCTTTTTCTCGGACTCAGTTATCCAATTAACCAGGAGATCACCGTTGGCAAGGACCTTGATGGTAGAGAGGCTCTGTTTGCTATGGAAAACTGTGTCTATACGGCGAGCCCTAGGACTTCGGGAGCAAACTCCCCTGATTGTCAACGATACATCCTGCAGCCAAAAGAAGGTGAGAATGACAAAGGCATCTGGATTAACTTTGATCCTTGGATGTCTCAAGTCCGACAGGCAGTGATGTGGTTCAAGCCTTCATGTTGATAGGTAATTGGGCTGTTGCGTCGAAAGGGTGGAGTACCGGTGTCTCCGGATCGCTGGTTGCTGAAGCGGGGCTGCAAATTATGACGATGTTGGATCATCCCTCTTTGAATGACTTGTTGTCTTTGCTGCTTGTTCTAGATGGTAGTTCTCTCTTTTGTTATGCATATTCCTTGTCATTTGGTCATCCTCGTCTATGTCACTCTTACTATGTAATAGTTGCCTCTATTTAGAATGTCATTCTCGTCTGCATCATGAGAGTCTGAGCGCTGTAGATGGGTGTGTTTTGGTGGTGTAGCAAGACTTCTTATGAACTATCATGTCTTGTTGTTTACTCAGTAGTAGTCACTAGTCAGTGTTTGAATGTTGTATATATCGTTGTTTTGAATTGTTTATTGTCTCGAACTGCTGGTGGCCTAAATGAGGGCATCACCATTCTCCAGTGTTTAGAGAATATCTCCTTTTTTCAAGTTATAATTTGAGCTCCGTGTCTTTTCGATGATGTACACTTGTTTGGGCCAGTGAGGTGTCGTTGAATATGGGTCGATTACTAACGCAATGCCAAACATGCCCATTATGACTCTCAGGCCGGGTTCTCAAAATATTCTCAAAAAAAGAGGTCGAGCTCTCAAAAAAGAAAGAATAAGGACTCTTAGGCCGACATGTGGGCGCCACCGGTGTTTTCATGCACTTTCGCGCCGAGAGCATATTGGCGCATGTTTGAAATTCATGCTACCTTTTCATCCCCAATCTCCCGCCCCTCCCCCACCTCTCGAATCTTGATTCCTACTCCAGTTCCCCCAAATCCCCCTCCTGTACTCCCTGTACTGAAGCGCACTATCATGTCGCCGGTCAACGCGGATCTCCGAGCCGGAGATCCTGAGGTCCGTCTTGCCTTCGGGCGCTGCATGCTATCGCTCAACAGTGGCATGGCAGTGCTTCATGACTAGTTTGCTGACAAAGTGCTGATGGTAACCATCAACGGCGACCGGCCTCCCGTCTCGCCAGACGAACTTGTCAAAGCTCTTGGCATTGCGCACGGCATCCAAATAAGTGACTTGCTCATCGAAATCTGTCCGCCACCGGCTGATTTCTTCGTCAGCTTCCGGACAACTTTCTACTGCAGTCGTGTGTTCGAATCTTCCCGGCGTTTTTTCTGTGATGGCCCGCTAGTGAGCTTTGATCAGTGGCACCCATGATGGGGCTCGGTGCCCTTTGAGCTTGAGTTTTTAACAAAGCTTACCTTCCATGGCATGCCTCGACGTGCTTGGAACATTGAGTCCATGAATGAGCTTATCAACGACCTTGGAGGTGAGCTCGTAAGTATGTTTGTTCCTCCAGACAGCTGGGCTCTAACGGTTATGGCATGGATGTAGAAGCCGTCCACCATACAGAAGGTGATTGGTGTTGAGATACCGGTGCGGGAACCGGGGTTGTACTATTCGTTGCCACCAAGGCCGCCGCGGACCATGTTAGGGATTTACCTGTATCGAGTGCTCGCGCATGTCGAAGAAGTGGTCAATCGATCAATCGAAGTCCTGCCGCCACCGCTGGTGCCAGGGTCCGTCGACGACATCCATTACATTGGTCAACGTTAGACTTTCCTCGTGTTGCTCGGAACGATGGATGGCACAGGGCCTACTCCATCGTGCGGCGGAGGCCACTGCTTCTTTGGGAGAAGAGGCAGGGTTGGCTGCGTGGATGTGCTCTAATTTGAGGTAACAACTGAATCTTGTCAGATACTAGTTAAATTTGAGCTATCGGTGTGAAGCACTGATGTGCTAGTGAGGCTGACAGCTGGACCCACCAGCTACATCTTCGAACGCAAGGAAGTGCCTCCTTATCACTCGTAAAATAAAAATGATTCCTCCCCCTGATAGCTGATACGTCTCCAACGTATCTATAATTTTGGATTGTTCCATGCTATTATATTATCTGTTTTGGATGTTTTATATGCATTATTATGCTATTTTATATTATTTTTGGGACTAACCTATTAATCTAGAGCCCAGTGTCAGTTCCTATTTTCCCTTGTTTTAGAGTTTCGCAGAAAAGGAATACAAAATGGAGTCCAAACGGAATAAAACTTTTGCGATGATTTTTCTTGGACCAGAAGACATCTAGAGGACTTGGAGTGCAAGTCACGGAAGCCACAAGGCAGCCACAAGGATGGAGGGCACGCCAAGGGGTAGGGCACGCCCCCCACCCTTGTGGGCCCCTCATGACTCCACTGACCTATTTCTTCTACCTATATGTTCTCAAATATTCCAAAACCTGTGAGGAGAGCCACAAAAACACTTTTCCACCATCGCAACCTTCTGTACCCTTGAGATCCCATCTAGGGGCCTTTTCCAGCATTCTGCCGGAGGGGGATTCGATCACGAAGGGCTTCTACATCAACACCATTTCCTCTCCGATGAAGCGTGAGTAGTTTACCTCAGACCTACGGGTCCATAGCTAGTAGCTAGATGGCTTGTTCTCTCTCTCTCTCTCTGATTCTCAATACCATGTTCTCCTCGATGTTCTTGGAGATCTATTCGATGTAATACCTTGTTGCGGTGTGTTTGCCGAGATCCGATGAATTGTGGATTTATGATCAACTTACCTATGAATATTATTTGATTCTCCTTTGAATTCTTATATGCATGATTTGATATCTTTGCAAGTCTCTTCAAACTATCGATTTGGTTTGGCCGACTAGATTGGGTTTTCTTGCAATGAGAGAAGTGCTTAGCTTTGGGTTCAATCTTGCGGTGCTCGATCCTAGTGACAGAAGGGGAACCGACACGTATTGTATTGTTGCCATCGAGGATAACAAGATGGGGTTTTCATCATATTGCTTGAGTTTATCCCGCTACATCATGTCATCTTACTTAAAGTGTTACTCTATTTTATGAACTTAAAACTCTAGATGCAGGCAGAAGTCGGTCGATGTGTGGAGTAATGGTAGTAGATGCAGGCAGGAGTCGGTCTACTTGACATGGACATGATGCCTATATTCATGATCATTGCCTTAGATATTGTCATAACTTTGTGCTTTTCTATCAATTACTCGGCAGTAATTTGTTCACCCACCGTAAAATTTTCTATCTTGAGAGAAGCCTCTAGTGAAACCTATGGCCCCCGGGTCTATCTTCCATCATATAACTTTTCGATCTACAATTTTAGATTCCTTTTTACTTCCTTTGCAATCTTTACTTTCCGTTCCATAAACCAAAAATACCAAAAAATATTACTTTACCGTTTATCCATCTCTATCAGATCTCATTTTGCAAATAAACATGAAGGGATTGGCAACCCCTTTATCGCGTTGGGTGCAAGTTGGTGTCTGTTTGTGCAGGTATTCGGTGACTTGTTCGTTGTCTCCTACTGGATTGATACCTTTAGTTCTCAAAAACTGAGGGAAATACTTACTCTACTTTGCTGCATCACCCTTTCCTCTTCAAGGGAAAAACCAACGCAAGCTCAAGAAGTAGCAACAGCTAGGACCGACCAGCTATATCTTTGCACGCAAGGAACTGCGTCCTTATCCTCCTTGACCGCTAGGACCCACCCGGTCAAAGCGTACGTAACGTTGTCTGTCTTGTCACGAACATGTACATACATACTGGTCGATCAGTCGCTCTGCAATGATGAACCGTGGTCGAGTAAGTAGCGGCACATGTCATAGTAGAGCCCCCATGTAGCAATTCAGGTTGTCCCATCTAAATCGTGAACACGTACATATAGCCACACGCCAAAAAATACGGCCACGTATGTACATACGAGCAGGGTCTCGAAACACGTACTCGCGCATACGGACGGCCAGGGCTCGTGTACATGGAGAGTCAACGGATGGCAGTGACGTTGTCCTGTTCATCTTCAGCTAACCGGCTGGGTTGGAACGGAGGAAACGGCGTCGTGTTCATGAGGATCCAAGTGACTGGGTCGGAACGCATCCTATTCAGCGGGAGGCAACAAACTGGGTCGGAATGGGTCGTGTTCAATGGGAGCCAACTAGCTTGGACGGAACAACCGGAACGGGTCTGGCATACCACAAAACAGATGAAAACGGCCTTGGGTTCGACCGCATACGGTCGGAACGGGGTCCTGTTCATCGGAAAGGGTCTGGCATACCGCAAAACGGAGGAAACGGACTTGTGTTCGAGCTCCTATGGTCGAAATGGGGTGCTGTTGATCGGAAGGGGTGTGCGTACTGCAAAACGGAGGAAACAGACTTGTGTTGGAGTGCCTACGGTCGAAACGGGGGTCCTGTTCATCGAGAGTGGTGCGGCATACTACAAAACGGGACTCCACGGGCTACTGTTCATCCACTGTCTACTGCCTCGCTCCAGCCTCCACGGGCTACTGTTCATCCACCGTCTACTTCCTCCAGCCTCCACCTGCTACTGTTCATCCACCGTCGACTTCCTCCAGCCTCCACCGGCTACTATTCACCATGGGGTCTTGTTCATCCAGCCTCCATGGGCTACTATTCAACCAGCCATGTCCATGGGGTCCTGTTCAACCAGCCCTCAATGGGCTACTGTTCATCCAGCCCTCCACCGGCTACTGTTCAACCAGCCCTCCACGGGGTGTAGTTCATCCACCCCCAACCGGCTCGATCAGGGTCCTGTTCATAAAGCGGCAACAACCTCTACTACCACGGGGTCTTGTTAATCCAACCCCCACCGAGAACTGTTCATCCAACCCCCAACAATGCTCACTGTTCATCAAGAGGCAGCAGGTTCGATCGCCCTCAGTTAGCAGCAGTAGTAAAGGAATCGCTCGGTCAATTAACAGCCAGGGATCAATCGCTAGGGTTCAGTAACGTAGCCAGTGCAATCGCTCGGGTTCAATAAGTGAACGCCTCGCTCGGGTTCAGTTAGAGCCCAATGCCTTGCACACACGCGCGTACATGTACGAGAGAAATGTGCAAACCTCCGTGCATCCCTTGGCCCTGACCACCCACCGTAACCGGGAACTCCCTGAAATTTTCCTCGCCCTCGCTTCTACCATGATTTTTTCCGTCTTGGTCAGCCCAAAGAATGTCATGCAGGTGCGTCTCCGGACCGCCCAGGACGAAAAGCCCATTTTCTGTCATGATTTTTTGTCATAGAAGTTGAATCCCACCACATCTATGATGATATCAGGTTTTTTCACAATTAGCGTCATGTAAGTGTCATAGGCATGACAGGAAGAAAATTCATTCGGCCCAAAATGTCACGGATGTGTCTTTTTTTGTAGTGTTGGGGTTGGGCCTGACATGACGATGGCTAGGTCCATACTCGAGGTTAGCTCTAATGCAAGATCCGATCCGAGGCCCATATCAGGGGTCGGCCCCGAGGACAAGGTCACGGTGTCCGAAGAGTTCTCAAGCCGATCTGGAATTTGATGTCTACTACGCAACCTTCTTCTTGTAGACTCGTGTTGGACCTCCAAGCGCAGAGTTTTGTAGGATAGTAGCAATTTTCCCTCAAGTGGGTGAACTAAGGTTTATCAGTCCGTGGGAGGTGTAGGATGAAGATGGTCTCTCTCAAACAACCCTGCAACCAAATAACAAAGAGTCTCTTGTGTCCCCAACAAACCCAATACAATGGTAATTTGTATAGGTGCACTAGTTCGGCGAAGAGATGGTGATACAAGTGTAATATGGATGGTAGATATAGGTTTTTTTAATATGAAAATATAAAAACAGCAAGGTATCAAGTTGTAAAAGTGAGCGACAACGATATTGAAATGCTTGAAAACAAGGCCTAGGGTTCATACTTTCACTAATGCAAGTTCTCTCAACAATGATAACATAATTAGATCACATGGAAATCCCTCAACGTGTGACAGAAGTCACTCCAAAGTTCCTATCATGGAGAACATAAGATGAAATTGCTTGTAGGGTACGAAACCACATCAAAGTTATTCTTTCTGATCAATCCATTGAGCTATTCCTATAAGTGTCACAAACAGCCCTAGAGTTCCTAGTAAAATAACACCATATGACACACATCAATCAACCCTAATGTCACCTAGATACTCCAATGTCACCACAAGTAACTGTGGGTCAATTATACGATATGCATCAAACAACTTCATATTCACAATATTCAATCCAACACAAATAACCTCAAAGAATGCCCCAAGATTTCTACCGGAGAAACAAGGACAAAAACGTGCATCAACCCCTATGCATAGATTACCCCAATGTCACATCAGGAATCCGCGAGTTGAGTGCCAACACATACATCAAGTCAATCAATAGAACACCCCATTGTCACCACGGGTATTGCACGCAAGACATACATCAAGTGTTCTCAAATCCATAATAGTATTCATTCCGATAATAGTGAAACCTCAAAGGTAAAACTCAATTCATCACAAGAAGGTAGAGGGGGAGAAACACTATATGATCCAACTATAATAACAAAACTCGCGGTACATCAAGATCGTGCCAAATCAAGAACACGAGAGAGAGAGAGACAGATCAAACACATAGCTACTGGTACCTACCCTCAACCCCGAGGGTTAACTACTCCCTCCTCGTCATGGAGACTGCCAGGATGATGAAGATGGCCACCGGTGATGGTTTCCCCCCTCAGGTAAGGTGCCGAAACGGGCTCCTGATACGTCCATTTTGCATCATCTTTTCCTACTGTTATTTATGATGTTTTTATGCATAATAATGCTTTTTGGAGTAATTCTAATGCCTTTTCTCTCATAATATGCAAGGTACACACAAATAGGGAGAATTCCGGCAGCTGGAAATCTGGACTTGGAAAAGCTACGTCAGGCCACCTATTCTGCACAACTCCAAACAAGCTGAAACTTCACAAGGAATTTTTATGGAATATATCAGAAATATTTGAGCTAATAAGTACCATAGGGGGCCCACCAGGTGGGAACAACCCACCTGGGCACGCCAGGGAGCCCAGGCGCGCCCTGGTGGGTTGTGCTCCCCTCGGGCCACCTCCGGTGCCCATCTTTTGGTATATAAGTCATTTTAACCTAGAAATAAAAGGAGAGGACTTTCGGGACGGAGCTCCGCCGTCTCAAGGCGGAACATGGGCTGGAGATATCCATTAACATCTTCAACAGCACCTTCTCCTCTCAAACCCTAGTACATCTCTTGTGTTCAATCTTTGTACCGGAACTATAGATTGGTGCTTGTGGGTGACTAGTAGTGTTGATTACATCGTGTAGTTGATTACTATATGGTTTATTTGGTGAAGATTACATGTTCAGATCCAATATGTTATTTAATACCCCTCTGATCGTGAGCATGATTATCATTTGTGAGTAGTTACTTTTTTTCTTCAGGTCACGGGAGAAATCAACTTGCAAGTAATCATGTGAACTTGATATGTGTTCGATATTTTTATAGTATGTATGTTATGATTCCCTTAGTGGTGTCATGTGAACGTCGACTACATGACACTTCACCATATTTGGGCCTAAGGGAATGCATTGTGGAGTAGTTATTAGATGCTGGGTTGCAAGAGTGACAGAAGCTTAAACCCTAGTATATGCGCTATTCCGTAAGGGACTGATTGGATCCAAAAGTTTAATGCTATAGTTAGAATTTATTCTTAATACTTTTCTCATAGTTGCGGATGCTTACGAGGGGGTTAATCATAAGTAGGAGGTTTGTTCAAGTAAGAACATCACCTAAGCACCGGTCCACCCACATATCAAATTATCAAAGTAGCAAACACGAATCGAATCAACATGATGAAAGTGACTAGATGAAATTCCCGTGTACTCTGAAGAACACTTTGCTTATTATAAGAGATCGTTTTGGCATGTCCTTTGCCTCAAAAGGATTGCACTACCTTTCTGCACTTTTTTTACTACTATCATTACTTGCTCGTTAGAAATTATCTTGCTATCAAACTACTCTGTAACTTACAATTTCAGCACTTGGAGACATTACCTTGCTGAAAACTACTTGTCATTTCCTTCTGCTCCTCGTTGGGTTCGACAATCTTACTTATCAAAAAGGCTACGATTGATCCCCTATACTTGTGGGCCATCAAGGCTATTTTTTGGTGCCGTTTCCGGGGAGTGAAGCGCTCTTGGTATGTGGAAATTAGTAAGGTAAAGTTATTACTACGTGCTGAAATTTATTGTCACTTGTTAATATGGAGAACAATCCTTTGAGGGGTTTGTTCGGGGTATCTTCACCTCGACCCCAACCACAATTAGTTACCCCTCAACCTAATGCACCTACTGAAAATATTTAATGTGAAATTCCTTCGTGTATGATAGAACAACTGCTAGCTAATTTTTATGCAGGAGATGGAACCGAACATCCTGATATGCACTTGATATATGTGGAAGAAATTTTGGGATTGTTTAAGCTTGCAGGTTTACCCAGAGATGAAGTCAAGAAGAAGGTTTTCCCTTTATCTTTGAAGGGAAAAGCATTGGCGTGGTATAGGACATGCGATGATATTAGATCTTGGTTGGAATTGATTGAAATTGGAGTTTCACCTAAACAAATTATCCTATGCATCTAGTTGATCATGATTGGAATTACATATATAATTTTTGGCCTTGTGAAGGAGAAAGTATCGCTCTAGATTGGGGGAGGCTTAAGTCAATGTTATATTCATGCCCCAATCATGATCTCTCGAGAGAAATTATTATCCAGATTTTTTATGCTCGGCTTTCTCATAATGATCGATCCATGCTTGATACTTCTTGCGCTAGTTCTTTTATGAAGAAGACTATTCAGTTCCGGTGGGATCTTTTGGAATGAATTAAATGCAACTCTGAAGATTGGGAACTCGACGAAGGTAAAGAGTTGGGTATTAAGCTTAAGTATGGTTGTGTTAAATCTTTTATGAATACCGATGCTTTTTAAAAGTTTAGCACTGAATATGGACTTGGCTCTTAGATAGTAGCCTCTTTTGTGAATCATTTGCTACTCATGTTGATCTTCCTAAGGATAAGTGGTTTAAATATCATCCACCTATTAAAGAAGAAATTAAAGAACTGGTACTAGCTAAAGAGGAACCCATAATATATAATGTTGACCTAGTTGTTCCTACTTCTTATATTGAGAAACCATTTTTCCCTGTTTGTTAGGATAAAGGAACATGCTAAAGTTTCAACTTTGGTTAAAAAAAGTTATATTAGAACACCTAAACCTGATGAACAAGTCTAAGTAGAACCTAGTGTTGCTATGGTTAAGGATTTCCTAGAAAAAAATATAGATGGGCATGTTATTTACTTCTGTGATGAAGTTGCTAGGATTGCCAAACCCGATAAAATGGATAATCATAGACCCGTTGTTGGCACGCCCGTTGTCTCAGTTAAAATAAGAGATCACTTTTATCATGGTTTATGTGACATAGGTGCTAGCATGAGTGCTATTCCCTTTACCTTATATCAAGAAATTATGAATGATATAGCACCCGCAGAGATAGAAGACATATATGTTACTATTAAACTTGCTAATAGAGATACTATATCACCAATTGGGATTGTTAGAGATGTTGAAGTCTTGTGTGGGAAAATAAAATACCCTACTGATTTTCTTGTTCTTGGTTCCCCACAAGATGACTTTTGTCCCATTATCTTTGGTAGACCTTTCTTGAACACCGTTAATGCTAAAATAGATTGTGAGAAACAAACAGTTGGTGTTAGCTTTGGTGATGAGTCTCATGAGTTTAATTTTTCCAAGTTTAGTAGAAAACCTCATAAAAACAATTGCCTTGTAAGGATGAAATAACTGGTCTTGCTTCTATTGTTGTGCCTCCTACTGATCCTCTAGAACAATATTTGCTAGACCATGAAAATGATTTACATATGCATGAAAGAAATGAAATAGATAAGATTTTCTTTGAACAACGTCCTTTGCTTAAACACAATTTGCCTATTGAAACTCTCGGAGGTCCTCCTCCACCTAAAGGCGATCCTATGTTTGAATTAAAACAATTGTCAGACACTTTGAAATATGCTTATCTTGATGAGAAGAAGATATATCCTATTATTATTAGTGCTAACGTTTCAGAACATAAAGAAGAAATATTATTGAAAGTTCTAAGGAAGCACCGAGCTGCTATTGGATATACTCTTGATGATCTAAAGGGCATTAGTCTCACTCTATGTCAGCACAAGATTAATATGGAACCTGATGCTAAACTCGTTGTTGATCGCCAACATCGGTTAAATCCGAAGATGAAGGGAGTGGTAAGAACAGAAATATTAAAACTTCTGGAAGCATGTATAATCTATCCTATAGCTGATAGTAGATGGGTAAGTCTTGTTCATTGTGTCCCTAAGAAACAAGGTATTACTGTTGTTCCCAATGATAAGAATGAACTTATTCCACAAAGAATTGTTACAGTCTATAGAATGGTAATTGATTTTAGAAAATTAAACAAAGCAACTAGAAAAGATCATTACCATCTGCCTTTTATTGATCAAATGCTAGAAAGATTATCTAAGCACACACATTTTTGCTTCCTTGATGGATATTCTGTTTTTTCACAAATACTTCTTTCTCAACCTGATCAAGAAAAGACCACTTTCACTTGTCCCTTTGGAACTTATGCTTATAGATGTATGCCTTTTGGTTTATGCAATGCACCTTCTACCTTTAAAAGATGTATCTATATTCTCTGACTTTTGTGAAAAGGTTGTTGAGGTTTTCATGGATGACTTCTCTGTTTATGGGAACTCTTTTGATGATTTTTTAATCAATCTTGATCGAGTTTTGCAGAGATGTGTGCAAACAAATCTTGTCTTGAATTGGGAGAAGTGCCACTTTATGGTTAATGAAGGTATTGTTTTGGGCCATAAATTTTTTGAAAGATGTATTGAAGTGGACAAAGCTAAGGTTGATGCAATTGAGAAAATGCCATGTCCTAAAGATATCAAAGGTATTTGTAGTTTCCTAGGTCATGCTGGTTTCTATAGGAGATTTATCAAAGACTTATCTAAAATTTCTAGGCCCATTACAAAACTTTTGCAGAAGGATGTTCCTTTTGTTTTTGATGATGATTGTTTGGAAGCCTTCGAAACACTCAAGAAAGCCTTAATTTCTGCACCTATTGTTCAACCACCTGAGTGGAACTTGGCTTTTGAAATTATGTGCGATGCTAGTGATTATGTTGTTGGTGCTATTCTAGGACAAAGAGTTGATAAGAAACTAAATGGTATCCATTATGCTAGTAAACTCTAGATAGTGCTCAACAAAAATATGCTACTACTGAAAAGGAATTTCTAGCAGTGGTGTTTGCTTGTGATAAATTTAGATCTTACATTGTTGATTCAAAAGTAATTGTTCACATTGATCATGCTGCTATAAAATATCTTATATATGGAAAAGAAAGATGCTAAGCCTAGACTTATTCGATGGGTTCTCTTGCTACAAGAATTTGATTTACATATCACTGATAGAAAAGGAGCAGAGAACCCCATAGCTGATAACTTGTCTAGGCTTGAAAATGTGCTTGATGATCCACTACCTATTGATGATAGTTTTCCTGATGAGCAGTTAGCTGCAATAAATGTTTCTCATAACACTCCTTGGTATGCTGACTATGCTAATTACATTGTTTCTAAATATTTACCACCTAGCTTTACATACCAACAAAAGAAAAATATTCTTCTATGATTTAAGACATTACTTTTGGGATGACCCACATCTTTATAAAGAAAGAGTAGATGGTAGTATTAGATGTTGTGTACCTGAGCATGAACAGGGACAAATCCTACGAAAATGTCACTCCAAAGCTTATGGAGGACATCATGCGGGAGATGGAACTACTCACAAGGTATTGTAGTCTGGATTTTATTGGCCTACTCTCTTCAAGGATTCACGTAAGTTCGTTTTATCTTGTGATGAATGTCAAAGAATAGGTAATACCGGTAAGCGTCAAGAAATGCCTATGAATTATTCACTTGCTATTGAACCATTTGATGTTTGGGGATTTGATTACATGGGACCTTTTCCTTCCTCTAATGGGTATACATATATTTTGGTTGCTGTTGATTATGTTACTAAGTGGGTAGAAGCTATTCCAACCAGTAGTGATGACCACAACACCTCTATTAAAATGCTTAAGGAAGTTATTTTCCCAAGGTTTGGAGTCCCTAAATATTTAGTGATTGATGGTGGTTCATACTTTATTCATGGTGCTTTCCGTAAAATGCTTGCCAAGTATGATTTTAAGCATAGAGTTGCATCACCCTATCATCCTCAGTCTAGTGGTTAAGTTGAACTTAGCAATAGAGAAATAAAATTAATGTTGCAAAAGACTGTCAATAGGTCCCGGAAGAATTGGTCTAAGAAATTAGATGATGCACTTTGGGCTTATAGAACAGCGTATAAAAATCCTATGGGTATGTCTCCTTATAAAATGGTTTATGCAAAATCTTTTCATTTGCCTCTTGAGTTAGAACATAAAGCATATTGGGCAATCAAAGAACTCAATTATGATTTAAAACTTGCCGGTGAAAAGAGGTTATTTGATATTAGCTCATTAGATGAATGGAGAACCCAAACTTATGAAAATGGCAAGTTATTTAAAGAAAAAGTTAAAAGATGGCATGATAAAAAAATCCAAAAGCGTGAGTTCAAAGTTGGAGAATATGTTCTTTTGTACAACTCTCGTTTTAGATTCTTTGCAAGAAAACTCCTATCCAAATGGGAAGGACCCTGTGTTATCAAGGAGGTTTATCGGTCTCGAGTTATCAAAATAAATAATGTCGAAGGTACTAACCCAAATGTTGTTAATGGGGAATGAATAAAACATTATATTTCAGGTACGCCCATTAATGTTGAAAGTAATATTATTCAAACTATGACACCAAAAGAACATATAAAAGAGACCTTCCAGAACACTCCAGAATCGTGGAAAAGAGGAGGTACGTGATACGGTAAGTAAACGGACTCCAAAAAATAAACAAAAATATTTTATGTCCGTTTTGGAAAATAACAAAAATTAGGGAAATAAGAAACTACCGGGAAAGTGACCCTGGTGGGCACAAGACACCAGGGCGCGCCTAGCTTGCCAGGCGCACCCAGGTGGGTTGTGCCCACCTCGGGTACCTTCCGGACTCCGTTTTTCTACCGTTTGCTTGTTTCCTAAGACAAAAAAAATTATATACCCCCGGAACCTATTGACCACCGTATCACGGAGAAATCTTCTATTTTCTTTGCCTTGTTGTTTTCTGTGAGATCCCATCTACCATGGCCGCTTCAAGCTCCTCCAAGGATAGGTTCTTCAAGAACATCATCAACCCATATTTGCGGGAGGTGGTGCAGCACCCTCAAGTCATCCAGATGCATGAGGGGGTGTTGCACATCTGTGATGGGAAAGGTCCCAGGGGGACGGGAACCGTGGAGGCCAGGCTTGAAGCTATGGAGCAGGAGGTCTTCCTGTGACGCACCCGATTCAATCGTACACTAATCATGCACGCAAATGTGTACGATCAAGATCAGGGACTCACGGGAAGATATCACAACACAACTCTACAAATAAAATAAGTCATACAAGCATCATAATACAAGCCAGGGGCCTCGAGGGCTCGAATACAAGTGCTCGATCATAGACGAGTCAGCGGAAGCAACAATATCTGAGTACAGACATGAGTTAAACAAGTTTGCCTTAAGAAGGCTAGCACAAACTGGGATACAGATCGAAAGAGGCGCAGGCCTCCTGCCTGGGATCCTCCTAAACTACTCCCGGTCGTCATCAGCGGGCAGCACGTAGTAGTAGGCACCTCCAGTGTAGTAGGGGTCGTCATCGACGGTGACGTCTAGCTCCTGGACTCCAGCATCTGGTTGCGACAACCAGAAAGAAAGAAAAGGGGAAAAAGGGGGGAGAAAGCAACCGTGAGTGCTCATCCAAAGTACTCGCAAGCAAGGAACTACACTACATATGCATGGGTATATGTGTAAGGAGACCATATCAGTGGACTGAACTGCAGAATGCCAGAATAAGAGGGGGATAGCTAATCCTGTCGAAGACTACGCTTCTGGCAGCCTCCGTCTTGCAGCATGTAGAAGAGAGTAGATTGAAGTCCTCCAAGTAGCATCTCCAAGTAGCATCTCCAAATAGCATCTCATAGCATAATCCTACCCGGCGATCCCCTCCTCATATCCCTGAGGTAGAGCGACCACCGGTTATATCTGGCACTTGGAAGGGTGTGTTTTATTAAGTATCCGGTTCTAGTTATCATAAGGTCAAGGTACAACTCCAAGTCGTCCTGTTACCGAAGATCACGGCTATTCGAATAGATTAACTTCCCTGCAGGGGTGCACCAACTTACCCAACACGCTTGATCCCATTTGGCCGGACACACTTTCCTGGGTCATGCCCGGCCTCGGAAGATCAACACGTCGCAGCCCCACCTAGGCAAAACAGAGAGGCCAGCACGCCGGTCTAAACCTAAGCGCACAGGGGTCTGGGCCCATCGCCCATAGCACACCTGCACGTTGCGAGGGCGGCCGGAAGCAGAACTAGCCCCCTTAATACAAGAGCAAGCTTACGTTCCAATCCGGCGCGCGCCACTCCGTCGCTGACGTCTGAAGTGCTTCGGCTGATACCACGACGTCGGGATACCCATAACTACTCCCACATAGATGGTTAGTGCGTATAGGCTCGTAGCCGACTCAGATCAAATACCAAGATCTCGTTAAGCGTGTTAAGTATCCGCGAACGCCAAACAGGGCCAGGCCCACCTCTCTCCTAGGTGGTCTCAACCTGCCCTGTCGCTCCGCCACAAGTAACAGTCGGGGGCCGTCGGGAACCCAGGCCCACCTCTACCGGGGTGGAGCCACCTGTCCTTTCAACCCCTCATCAGAACCACTTGCGGGTACTCATCGAGCTAACCCGACTTTAGTCACCATCTGTATAGTATGTATGTATGTATCATATATACCCGTGATCACCTCCCGAGTGATCACGGCCCAATAGTATAGCAAGGCAGACTGACAAGAATGTAGGGCCAATGGTGATAAACTAGCAACCTATACTAAGTATTTAGGATTGCAGGTAAGGTATCAACAGATGTAGCGACAATGTCAGGCTATGCATCAGCATAGGATTAACGAAAGCAGTAACATGCTACACTACTCTAATGCAAGCAGTATAGAGGAGAATAGGCGATATCTGGTGATCAAGGGGGGGCCTTGCCTGGTTGCTCTGGCAAGAGAGAGGGGTCGTCAACTCCGTAGTCGAACTGGTCAGCAGCAGCGTCAGTCTCGTAGTCTACCGGAGAGAAGAGGGGGAAGAAATAATGAATACAGAAAAAACAAAGCATCACAAAATATAACAAGGCAATACGCGGTGTTCGGTGTGCCCTAACGCGGTAGTAGGTGATACCGGTTAAGGGGGGAAACATCCGGGAAAATATCCCCGGTGTTTCGTGTTTTCGGGCAGAGGAGCCGGAGGGGGAAAGTTGCGAGTTCGATAGGTTAGGGGTGTGTGGCGGACGAACGGACTGCGTATCCGGATTCGTCATGTCGTTCTGAGCAACTTTCATGTAGAAAGTATTTTCATCCGAGTTACGGATTAAAAGATATGATTTTCTAAAGATTTAAATCATTTTCTGATTTTAATTAATTATTTAAATTAACATTATCCAGAATAGTGTTTGCTGACGTCAGCATGACGTCAGCATGGCGTCAGCAGTCAACAGGGGTGTTGACTGGTCAATCTGACGTGTGGGACCCACTGGTCATAGACTGTTTAGGCTAATCACTGTTTAACTAATCTAACTACTGTTTAATTAAACTAATTAGTTAATTAGGTTAATCTAATTATGATTAATTAACTTAATTAATTCCTTAATTAATTAATTAATTTAATTATTATTATTTATCTATATTTTTTATTATTTATCTATATTTTTTTTAAAATTCCTAATTCCTTCTTTTTTTTAAATAAAACGTTTTGGGCCGTGGGGCCACCCGGTCAGTGACCCAGGGGGCATAACGGGCGCGCGGGCGTGCGGGCGCTGGCGCCCAGCCCGAACGGG
>NC_041384.1:206075871-206083660 GCF_002162155.2 Triticum dicoccoides | reverse complement strand
GACGGGGTGGAGGTCCGGCGGCGGCGGCGGCGTCAGGGGGGCGGGGTGCTCCAGGCGGCGGCGATGGATGCTCGATCCCGATTGGATCGGGCGAGAGGGAGAGACGAGGGAGAATGTGGGGAATCGGGGGAGTGGGTAGTGGGGGATCTGGGGGTTAGGGTTTCGGGGCGTGGGGGTTATGGGGGTGGCCGACTGCGCCTGGGGTCGGCCCAGTTGGGCCAGGGTCCAGGGGGGTTTCTCTTCCTTTTTTTGTATTGTGTTCTGTTTTCTTTTTATTTATTTTCTTTTCTGTTTTTATTTATTTATAAACACTTAGGCATTTTATAAAATTGTGAACCTTACACCATAATTATCTTTGTAATATTTGGCAACCACCGAACATTTTTGTTTTAATTTTTGAAAACTTTTATTGTTTTCTTTTATTTAAATTTTGAATTTGTTTCGGTTCTGAACTATCGAGAGTTTATCACAGTAACCGTGGTGACGTGGCATCATTAGCGGGGAATCACTGTAGCTTAATTATCCGGGCGTCACAATTCTCCTCCACTACAAGAAATCTCGTCCCGAGATTTAGGATCGGTTATAAGGGGGAAGGGGTCTGGTTACGAAATTCTAACGATTCTTCTCGATCATAGTAGCTCTTCTCGAAGAGGTCGACCCATTATATTGATGTCTTCAGTCCTCTCCTTCAGGTCATCATGATGAAGTTTGTCGTCCTTTCTTCGGGGTTCCATCGTACTTACGAAAGGATAAAGGGTGGGTATTTCGAGAGAATGGACCTCTGCAGGTTTGACTATCTGGTCGATAACATCGGGGAGGGTGGCGGAAGTAACTCTCGAATTGAAACTTAAGAAAATATCAAGAGCAGAGTAAGGAGGTATCCTGGGAAGTTTCGAGCGGGCAGGCAATCGTTCGATGTCTGATATGTGGCGTGAAAGGGGTTCGAAGCCACGAGAATAAGTATTTGTCTGATACCAGATTGAAGGTGGCTCATGAATTACATACGAGGCCACGCGCGAGGAACAACCTTGGGTACAGGGGGGTACAGGAGAGTCAGGTTTCGATCCTGTGGAACTGTGGGTTATGGGCCCACCATGTGGATTAAAAGTAGGAAGGACAGTGACATCTTGCACGATCATGTAAGCAAGGCATGCCAGAGGATAGTCTGTCGGTTATGTCGGCAACAACATCGGTACCAAGGGCGAGGGACGAAGAGAACCATTTTCCTGCTCGTTGAACGAGGCGGGCCAATAGGCAAGGTTCTTGTCCATCGGTGGCTACCGAAATGTCATCAACAATAGTAACAGGGTCTTACTGACACGGTCGTACACCAAGGTGTTTACATAAGCAGAAGAATATTACTGCTTAGATCATATAGACCTCAAGAAAGGTTAAACCAAACAATGGAAAGGACATATGATTATCAGATTAATCAGGCGACGGAAAGGAAAAATGTGTCTTAGTCACATAATTCAGGGATATATCCTTCCCAAGGATAAGCAGAGCATGGTATTCGTGGCAGGATATCATGTAGAAAACCCTTTAGGTAAGGGGAGAGAAATTTCATGACACTACCCATACAAAGGTGTTTGGATAATTGATAAGGAAAATTTAGCATTTGCTTTAAATGTTCTTGTTGAAAATCGGAGTATCACAGACATGCTTCGAGATAGCATTGACATGGTCTTCAAGCAAAGGTCGGACTTGGATATACAAAGGATTCACCAGGAACAACTTATAGAATAAGCATTACAATTTCCTTATGGAAGAATGGAAAACCTTGCTCGAAAGGAAACTTTAACACTAGGTCCTCCGACCAGGTGTGCTAGGCATGACATCACCTTACCGATATATAAGGACCAATGTTATAACTCTTGGGAAAAATGTTCCAACCATCATATCTGATCGAGATTCAGATCCGATCGGTGTTAGGATACCTCAGACTCAGGATGCCTGAAAAAGGTGCAAAATAAATTGACGAGATGACCTTGTAAGATTCTCGGGAGATGCACTATGGGAATGAGTATCGACACAAGAGTTCATCATTTAAACCAAAGAGAGGTTGACGGGGTAGATGATGGAGTCAGCGACAATCCTCGAGATTTCCAAAAAGGTGGACTTCCACAACTATGTGAACAAGGAGATAACATTTGTCAGATCAAATGATATAATGATGTATGCTCGAGGAAAACATACACAATTAACATTGGTTGAAAGGTGCGCCCGAAATATGGGCTGGGTAGCACGATCAATGTTAGAATGGTGATTCGATAACCAATGATCTAAGAATGAAATATCGACCATTAACTTCAAAGCAATAGGGCTGCTAGAAGTTTTGAATTCACGCATCATAGTTCATTTGTCGGTTTTCCGGTTAGAAACAACACGAGGACCAAGAGATGAATGTAGATGGCAGGATGTATAACTTGTAGCAAGAATTATTAAGAGGTGGTGATATTCCCACAACATTCTTGATATATAAGATGGTATTACTTCAAGGTAGGACATAAGACAAGCTGGGTAGCCAGGAACTCAAGGTACAGCCACAACACAAACAAGTTTGTGTTGGTAAGAAGGCAAGGAAATAGTCGATGACAACACAATTTTACCAAGGGACAAGGATGGTATTTCCCATGAAGAATTCAATAGATATCTTCGAAGAGCATCAAAATGTTGATGTTGATCATGACACATTTGTCAAGAGAATTCATGAAGATGTAATCAATCAGCGACGACATCAAGTCAAAGGAATGATGAAGCCAAAAGTCATTGGAACCATGGGTACGACACAAACTCGAACTCAAGCTTGTTGTTTAAGGTGAAAGGGTATGACGAGGAAAATCGACGTAAGGTTAGTTCATCGTCGAAAATTGGTGCTCCGAGAATAAGGACCAGGTAGCACCGTTAGAATCGTCACGACAATGATATAGCCAAACAGGCTAGGAATGGCGTGATCGGGTACAAACTCGTACTTATAGAAGCTTACTGAAGAGTTGTTGAACCGTAGAGCGGACTCAGTTCAGTTATCGGTGTCTTTGAGTGTTCAATAACTCCGAGCCCATGAAAAATTGTAATCGGTGAGTATGTAGTACTTGATGAAGAACTCATAAGAAATTATGCAGTTCCAAGATAATCTCGAGATACCAGGTGGTAATACTCGAGGACAGATCAAATTAGAAGTTGAACTGGGGTATTTCTCTATAGAAGACAAGTGCTTAAACTTGCACCGGACATGATATTTAAAGGAGAACATGGTCAAAACCACGATTGCAAAAGGCCAGATCCTAGTTATAAGATGAACTTATACCAAAGGAATAATTTATTTAAGAGAAGCTTTAATGATAAGATCTACATCGTGTCCATGGGCATGAACACAAGTTCAAGGTCGACTCCCACTTCTCCAATGCATAACCTTTCATTCACTTCTCACGTTCGATGAAGTTGCAGTGTTGAAATTTTATCTGGTGAAGCACCAGAAGAGTATGACTCGTGAAAACTTTCGGGTTCACACGGTTTAGAGAATGCATATGTTCAACCCATAGGGGCTTCTTAGAAACATATACCACAAGTTTCAAGAGTAAATAACACAAGCCCGAAAGCAGAGCATGGTTGGCCAAGCAGAGGATACAACTTAACAAAGGCATTATGTATCAGGGGAAGAACTCACAAGGTGATCAAATGTGAAGGACACTGTCGGATAACAATCCAACAAAGAACTTGATGGTCCACAAAGGATCTGATACGAGTATCGGTACTCAACTAGAGGAAGAAGAATGCAAGGAGATTAGATTATAGAAACAACTGACTAACTCAATTGTCAAATGCAAAGGAATATGATTTCCAAATCAAGGGAGTAGAAGCAATGCTCTGATTAGGGATGGATAAGTTGAATAGCCTTAGGGTACAATCAACGACAATTGGATTGGTCGAGAACCAATTCCAGTTAAAAGAATGGAAGCTCAGCCGGAAAGGTAATTTATAAGGATCAATGATGATTGCGTGTATTCGCAACATATTGAGTCAACAGACTCAAAATGATAATGACAAGGAATGTCAATAAGATTTCTATACTTATGGGATTAATCATAATGAAAGCAAACAAGAAATTCCAGAGCAATAGGTTGCTGAGGATTTTCGGAAGGTCGAATGGTATTTTGAAGACTTTTGTGAAATACATGAATCAACTGGGGATGAGTGGATACTCGATAAGTGCGAGAAATTATTTGAAGGGGTATTCATGTGGCAAAGAACTGCTAGGCAGTAGGCACAAAGTATTCTCGGAACAATAGAGAAAACTTCGGGGTATCTTGTAATAACAAGATCAATGGGGAATGATCGTATGAATGGCAAGTGTAAGTAGTTTTCCATACGGATTTATCGGTGGTCGGGAATAGCAAAAGCGATGGGCACAAAGTCTCGAGAGAATATCAAAGAGTATCTCCGAAATCTTCTGGTGCAGTCGGTGATCATCCGGACTGAAGGGCCCCTCCGGTAGAAAGTATTTTCGAGAACCTAAAAGTTAGAATTTAGTAAAAATCGTTTAACCCGAATAGAAGAGAGTTCAGAATTCCCAGAGTAAAGGTCGAGGAGTAAAAGATCCTACTACCACCCGATGGCGACGTGGGCCCATGGGCCACACAGCCATGTTAGTAAAAGTTTTTCAACGACTAGACTCGACTTCGGTCAAGGAGTTGGAAATGGGGATTCCTACAGGCAGTCGGCTCTGATACCAACTTGTGACGCCCCCGATTCAATCATACACTAATCATGCACGCAACTGTGTACGATCAAGATCAGGGACTCACGGGAAGATATCACAACACAACTCTACAAATAAAATAAGTCATACAAGCATCATAATACAAGCCAGGGGCCTCGAGGGCTCGAATACAAGTGCTCGATCATAGACGAGTCAGCGGAAGCAACAATATCTGAGTACAGACATGAGTTAAACAAGTTTGCCTTAAGAAGGCTAGCACAAACTGGGATACAGATCGAAAGAGGCGCAGGCCTCCTGCCTGGGATCCTCCTAAACTACTCCCGGTCATCATCAGCGGGCAGCACGTAGTAGTAGGCACCTCCAGTGTAGTAGGGGTCGTCATCGACGGTCACGTCTAGCTCCTGGACTCCAGCATCTGGTTGCGACAACCAGAAAGAAAGAAAAGGGGAAAAAGGGGGGAGAAAGCAACCGTGAGTACTCATCCAAAGTACTCGCAAGCAAGGAACTACACTACATATGCATGGGTATATGTGTAAGGAGACCATATCAGTGGACTGAACTGCAGAATGCCAGAATAAGAGGGGGATAGCTAATCCTGTCGAAGACTACGCTTCTGGCAGCCTCCGTCTTGCAGCATGTAGAAGAGAGTAGATTGAAGTCCTCCAAGTAGCATCTCCAAGTAGCATCTCCAAATAGCATCTCATAGCATAATCCTACCCGGCGATCCCCTCCTCATATCCCTGAGGTAGAGCGACCACCGGTTATATCTGGCACTTGGAAGGGTGTGTTTTATTAAGTATCCGGTTCTAGTTGTCATAAGGTCAAGGTACAACTCCAAGTCGTCCTGTTACCGAAGATCACGGCTATTCGAATAGATTAACTTCCCTGCAGGGGTGCACCAACTTACCCAACACGCTTGATCCCATTTGGCCGGACACACTTTCCTGGGTCATGCCCGGCCTCGGAAGATCAACACGTCGCAGCCCCACCTAGGCAAAACAGAGAGGCCAGCACGCCGGTCTAAACCTAAGCGCACAGGGGTCTGGGCCCATCGCCCATAGCACACCTGCATGTTGCGAGGGCGGCCGGAAGCAGAACTAGCCCCCTTAATACAAGAGCAGGCTTACGTTCCAATCCGGCGCGCGCCGCTCCGTCGCTGACGTCTGAAGTGCTTCGGCTGATACCACGACGTCGGGATACCCATAACTACTCCCACGTAGATGGTTAGTGCGTATAGGCTCGTAGCCGACTCAGATCAAATACCAAGATCTCGTTAAGCGTGTTAAGTATCCACGAACGCCGAACAGGGCCAGGCCCACCTCTCTCCTAGGTGGTCTCAACCTGCCCTGTCGCTCCGCCACAAGTAACAGTCGGGGGCCGTCGGGAACCCAGGCCCACCTCTACCGGGGTGGAGCCACCTGTCCTTTCAACCCCCTCATCAGAACCACTTGCGGGTACTCATCGAGCTGACCCGACTTTAGTCACCATCTGTATAGTATGTATGTATGTATCATATATACCCGTGATCACCTCCCGAGTGATCACGGCCCAATAGTATAGCAAGGCAGACTGACAAGAATGTAGGGCCAATGGTGGTAAACTAGCAACCTATACTAAGTATTTAGGATTGCAGGTAAGGTATCAACAGATGTAGCGACAATGTTAGGCTATGCATCAGAATAGGATTAACGAAAGCAGTAACATGCTACACTACTCTAATGCAAGCAGTATAGAGGAGAATAGGCGATATCTGGTGATCAAGGGGGGGCTTGCCTGGTTGCTCTGGCAAGAGAGAGGGGTCGTCAACTCCGTAGTCGAACTGGTCAGCAGCAGCGTCAGTCTCGTAGTCTACCAGAGAGAAGAGGGGGAAGAAATAATGAATACAGAGCAAACAAAGCATCACAAAATATAACAAGGCAATACGCGGTGTTCGGTGTGCCCTAACGCGGTAGTAGGTGATACCGGTTAAGGGGGGAAACATCCGGGAAAATATCCCCGGTGTTTCGTGTTTTCGGGCAGAGGAGCCGGAGGGGGAAAGTTGCGAGTTCGATAGGTTAGGGGTGTGTGGCGGACGAACGGACTGCGTATCCGGATTCGTCATGTCGTTCTGAGCAACTTTCATGTAGAAAGTATTTTCATCCGAGTTACGGATTAAAAGATATGATTTTCTAAAGATTTAAATCATTTTCTGATTTTAATTAATTATTTAAATTAACATTATCCAGAATAGTGTTTGCTGACGTCAGCATGACGTCAGCATGGCGTCAGCAGTCAACAGGGGTGTTGACTGGTCAATCTGACGTGTGGGACCCACTGGTCATAGACTGTTTAGGCTAATCACTGTTTAACTAATCTAACTACTGTTTAATTAAACTAATTAGTTAATTAGGTTAATCTAATTATGATTAATTAACTTAATTAATTCCTTAATTAATTAATTAATTTAGTTATTATTATTTATTTAATTATTTTTATTATTTATCTATATTTTTTTAAAATTCCTAATTCCTTCTTTTTTTTAAATCAAACGTTTTGGGCCGTGGGGCCACCCTGTCAGTGACCCAGGGGGCATAACGGGCGCGCGGGCATGCGGGCGCTGGCGCCCAGCCCGAACGGGCGCACACCCAGGGGCGGCCAGATCCGGCGCGGCACCGGGCGGGGACGCAGCACCAGGGGGGGTCGCGGGCGGCCAAGCGCGTGCTCGCGCGGCGAGGCACGGGCGAGGCCAGGAGAGCGCGGGGGCGACCGGAGGCGAGGCCAGGGGGGCCAGCGTCGGCGGTGGCGGACAGCAAGGGCAGGGGCGGGAGCTCGTGACGCGGGGAGCAGGGGAGCGGCCAACGCGAGCGCGCGCGTCGCGCGGGACGCAGCCAGCGCGTGCGGTGAAGGGCAAAGCAGGGCTTGGTCGACGCGGGGCACGCCGGCCGAACGCAGCACGGGCGAGGCGAGCGCCGGCGAGAGGGGACGGGGAGAAGGAGGACCGGGGTCCTCACCGAGGGAGCGTAGGGCACGGGGCAGCGGTGGTCGAGGGCGACGGGCGCGGGTCGGGCGAGCCCAGTGTACGGCCGGAGC
>NC_041384.1:206026777-206075726 GCF_002162155.2 Triticum dicoccoides | reverse complement strand
GGGGGCGCCTGGGAGGAGGCAGGGGGCGGCGTCCGACGGGGTGGAGGTCCGGCGGCGGCGGCGTCGTTAGGGGGGCGGGGTGCTCCAGGTGGCGGCGATGGACGCTCGATCCCGATTGGATCGGGCGAGAGGGAGAGACGAGGGAGAATGTGGGGAATCGGGGGAGTGGGTAGTGGGGGATCTGGGGGTTAGGGTTTCGGGGCGTGGGGGTTATGGGGGTGGCCGACTGGTCCTGGGGTCGGCCCAGTTGGGCCAGGGTCCAGGGGGGTTTCTCTTCCTTTTTTTGTATTGTTTTCTGTTTTCTTTTTATTTATTTTCTTTTCTGTTTTTATTTATTTATAAACACTTAGGCATTTTATAAAATTGTGAACCTTACACCATAATTATCTTTGTAATATTTGGCAACCACCGAACATTTTTGTTTTAATTTTTGAAAACTTTTATTGTTTTCTTTTATTTAAATTTTGAATTTGTTTCGGTTCTGAACTATCGAGAGTTTATCACAGTAACCGTGGTGACGTGGCATCATTAGCGGGGAATCACTGTAGCTTAATTATCCGGGCGTCACACTTCCGGTGCAAGGGGATGGTGGAGCGTGGACTCAATGCTAATCACCTCATGATCACGGACCTTACCCGTGATGTCAAGGTGGATGGAAAGTCCTTCAAGGACGTCGTCTTCACCCTCAACGTGCAAATCAAATTCCTCCAAAGGCAGATCTATGACCTCCAAAACCAAGTCTTTGAATATGACGCAAGGTTTAAAGGTATGAATTTGGCTGCCAGTTGCAGGACCCGTGAGACTCATTCTTCCTCTTATGATGGTGGACCTCTGCCGTGGAAACCTGAGGACAAGATCACCTCCACTTCATCACCACCAACTTCATCTTCATCACCAAAAGAAAATTGAGTATCGGGTATGGGCACTCCCCTTGGCTTCTGCCAAGCTTGGGCGAGGTGCCCCGGTATCGTATCACCCCACTATCCTTTTCCTTTACTTATTTTAGTTCGATCCATAGTTATCTTTTGCTTTATATGAATAAAAGTTTAGTTCGATCCTTTCTTTTCGAGAGTTTGCTTAGTGATCTATCTTTGTAATCGTGTGCGAGATATATAATAAAGTTTTGTTTGAGTTTTACTTTCTTTACTTTCTTGTTCCAATAAAAAGAAAGGAAATAAATGAAAAAGATCATATGCTAATCTTATGGTAGGTGATGACACCACATAAGGAAAAGTATAAGTAGAAAATTTTATTAGAGATTGACAAACATAGCATTGTTCAATGATGCAACTCATGAAACAATTAATAAGGGAAGAGGAGATTCACATATAAATACACTATCCTGGAAATCTTTTGTGATTGTGAGCCCCCATCAAAATATTATATGCCAAAATTGTTGACATTGGACAAGGAAGACAACATAATGATTTATGTTTGTTCATATTCACGTAGAAGTTATATTGTCATAGATTCTTCAACATGTGGTGCTTGAGCCCTATCTTTACTAGACAAAAATTCCACACCAAGTAGAGATACTACTTGTGCATCCAAAAACCCTTAAACCCCAATCTTATTTTCGAGAGTCCAACATACCTACCTAGGGATTGAGCAAGATCCCTCAAGTAAGTTGTCATCGGTGCAATAAGGCAATAAAAATTGCTTCTAAAAGTGTAAGATCATTTAGTGTAAGAGAAAATTGAGCGTTGTACGAACTTGTGATAGCAACAAATAAAAGCGACATACTGCATAATAAAGGTTGCTATCATAAGGGGAAATATGACGTGACGTTCTTTTGCACTAAGGGGTTGAGCATACAAACAAATAAGCACATGGCAACATCTTCTTCCCTCTGTGAAGGACCTATCTTTTACTTTTATGTATTTACTTTTATGCAAGAGTCAAGTTTCTTCTCTCTATTCCTTTTTATTTTTCTCCTTTGTCAAGCATCATGTGGTGAGGAAAGATCTAGGCACATATGTCCAGTTGAATATGGGTAGCATAAGTTATTATTGTTGACATCACCCTTGAGGTGAATACATTGGGAGGCGAAACTATAAGCCCCAATCTTTCTGTGTGTCCGGTTGAAACGTTTTGCTCATGTGTATGTGATGAGTGTTAGCAATCATATAAGACTATATGATGGTTGAGTATGTGTACTTTCCTAAAGGCTCTGATACATGACCATTCCTGAAAAGATGATGAATTGTAGTTGCAAAGTTGACTGAGAACATAGTTTGTTGGTTTCCAATAGAGTTTATGCTTTATACTTTGATAGTGTGATGAATTGTTACTTATTCATGAAAAGTTCTATGATAAAAGTTTTATGTTGAAGTTTGTTGTTGTTATAATAATTCACATGATGCTTCTATGACCTTTCTCTCTAAGCATGTGGACATGTTTTTCATTTTCGGTTTTCACTTGAGGACAAGCGAGGTCTAAGCTTGGGGGAGTTGATACGTCCATTTTGCATCATGTTTTCCTACTGTTATTTATGATGTTTCTATGAATCATAATGCTTTTTGGAGTAATTCTAATGCCTTTTCTCTCATAGTATGCAAGGTACACACAAAGAGGGGGAATTCCGGCAGCTGCAAATCTGGACCTGGAAAAGCTATGCCAGGCCACCTATTCTGCACAACTCCAAACAAGCTAAAACTTCACAGATATTTTTATGGAATATATGAGAAATATTGGAGCCAATAAGTACCAGAGGGGGCCCACCAGGTGGGCACAACCCACATGGGCGCGCCAAGGAGCCCAGGTGTGCCCTGGTGGGTTGTGCTCCCCTCGGCCTACCTCCGGTGCCCATCTTCTGGTATATAAGTCATTTTGACCTAGAAAAAAAGAGAGGACTTTCGGGACGGAGCGCCGCCGTCTCGAGGCGAAACTTGGGCAGGAGCACTTTTTCCCTCCGGCGGAGCGATTCCACTAGGGGAACTTCCCTCCCGGAGGGGGAAATCATCCTCATCATCATCACCAACAACTCTCCCATCTTGGGGAGAGAAATCTCCATCGACATCTTCAACAGAACCATCTCCTCTCAAACCCCAGTTCATCTCTTGTGTTTAATCTTTGTACCAGAACTATAGATTGGTGCTTGTGAGTGACTAGTAGTGTTGATTACATCATGTAGCTGATTACTATATGGTTTATTTGGTGGAAGATTATATGTTCAGATCTAGTATGCTATTTAATACACCTCTGATCTTGAGCATGATAATCATTTGTGAGTAGTTACTTTTGTTCTTGAGGTCACGGGAGAAATCACGTTGCAAGTAATCATGTGAACTTGATATGTGTTCGATATTTTGAAAGTATGTATGTTGTGATTCCCTTAGTGGTGTCATGTGAACGTTGACTACATGACACTTCACCATATTTGGGCCTAAGGTAATGCATTGTGGAGTAGTTATTAGATGATGTGTTGCGAGAGTGACAGAAGCTTAAACCCTAGTTTATGCGCTATTCCGTAAGGGGCCGATTGGATCCAAAAGTTTAATGCTATGGTTATAATTTATTCTTAATACTTTTCTCATAGTTGCAGATGCTTGTGAGGTGGTTAATCATAAGTAGGAGGTTTGTTCAAGTAAGAACAACACCTAAGCACCGGTCCACCCACATATCAAATATTATCAAAGTAGCAAACACAAATCGAATCAACATGATGAAAGTGACTAGATGAACTTCCCGTGTACCCTCAAGAATGCTTTGCTTATTATAAGAGACTGTTTTGGCATGTCCTTTGCCTCAAAATGATTGGGCTACCTAGCTGCACTTTTGTTACTGCTATCAAACTACTCTGTTACTTACAATTTCAGCGCTTGCAGACATTACCTTGCTGAAAACCACTTGTCATTTCCTTCTGCTCCTTGTTGGGTTCGACACTCTGACATATCGAAAAGGCTACAATTCATCCCATATACTTGTGGTTCATCAGCTCCAGATTGATTTTTCGTGGCTAAAAGAGGCTTGCGGCGGTGGAACTCCCGATCTAGGTTTATTTCTGGGGGTTTCTGGATTTATAGGAATTTTTGGCGTCGGTTTCACGTCAGGGTGGTCCATGAGTCAGCGACAAGGCAGGGGGTGCGCCCTAGGGGGTGGGCGCGTCCTCCACCCTTGTCGTTACTCGGGACTCTTCTGGCCCAACTCTTGTGCTTCGGGGGTTCTTCTGGTCCATCAAAAATCACCGTCAATTTTCAGCTCATTTAGACTCTGTTTGATATTCCTTTTCTGTAAAACTCAAAAACAAGGAGAATGCAGAAACTGGCACTGGGCTCTAGGTTAATAGGTTAGTCCCAAAAATCATATTAAATAACATATAAATGCATATAAAACATCCCAAATAAATAATATAATAGCATGGAACAATCAAAAATTATAGATACGTTGGAGACGTATTAAGCATCCCCAAGCTTAATTCATGCTCGTCCTCGAGTAGGTAAATGATAAAAACAAAAAAAATTGATGTGGAATGCTACCTAACATATTCATCCATGTATTTTTTTCTTTATTGTGGCATGAATGTTCAGATCCATAGATTGAAAACAAAAGTTTAATATTGACATAAAAACAATAATTCTTCGAGCATACTAACAAGGCAATTTTTTCTTTTAAAAATAACATGGCCAAAGAAAGCTTATCCCTACAAAATCATATAGTCTGGCTATGCACCATCTTCAACACACAAAATATTCAAATCATGCACAACCCCGATGACAAGCCAGGCAATTATTTCATACTTTTGATGTTCTCAAACCTTTTCAACTTTCATGCAATACATGAGTGTGAGGCATGGACATAGCACCATAGGTGGAATAGATAATGGTGGTTGTGGAGAAGACAAAAAGAAGGAGATAGTCTCAGATCAACTAGGTGTACCAACGGGCTATGGAGATGCCCATCAATAGATATCAATGTGAGTGAGTAGGGATTGCCATGCAACTGATGCACTAGAGCTATAAATTTATGAAAGCTCAAAAATAAGCTAAGTGGGTGTGCATCTAACTTGCCTGCTCATGAAGACCTAGGGCAATTTGAGAAAGCCCATCGTTGGAATATACAAGCCAAGTTCTCTAATGAAAAATTCCCACTAGTATATGAAAGTGATAACATAGGAGACTCTCTATCATGAAGATCATGGTGCTACTTTGAAGCACAAGTGTGGAAAAAGGATAGTAACATTGCCCCTTCTCTCTTTTCTCTTTTTTTGTTTGGCTTCTTTGGCGCTTTTTTTGTTGTTGGCTTCTTTGGCCTCTTTTGTTTTTCCTCACATGGGGCAATGCTCTAATAATGAAGATCATCACACTTTTATTTACTTACAACTCGATACTTAGAACAAAATATGACTATATGAATGCCTCCGGCGGTGTACCGGGATGTGCAATGACTCAAGAGTGACATGTATAGAATACGATGTCAACTACATGATCATGCAAAGCAATATAACAATGATGAAGCATGTCATAGTAAATGGTACGGTGGAAAGTTGCATGGAAATATATCTCGAAATGGCTATGGAAATGCCATAATAGGTAGGTATTGTGGCTGTTTTGAGGAAGGGTAATTGTGGGTGTAATGCATCGGTGAAAGTTGCGGTATACTAGAGAGGCTAGAAATGGTGGAAATGTGAGAGTGCGTATAATCCATGGACTCAACATTAGTCATAAAGAACTCACATACTTATTGCAAAATTCTATTAGTCATTGAAACAAAGTACTACGCGCATGCTCCTAAGGGGATATATTGGTAGGAAAAGGCCATCGCTCGTCCCCAACCGCCACTCATAAGGAAGACAATCAATAAATAAATTATGCTCCAACTTCGTTACATAACGGTTCACCATACGTGCATGCTACGGGAATCACAAACTTTAACACAAGTATTTCTACAATCCACAATTACTCACTAGCATGATTCTCGTATCACCATATTTATATCTCAAAACAATCATAAGGAATCAAACTTCTCATAGTATTCAATGCACTTTATATGAAAGTTTTTATTATATCCCTTTTGGATGCCTATCATATTAGGACTAAATTCATAACCAAAGCAAATTACCATGTTGTTTAACTCAAAATAATATAAGTGAAGCATGAGAGTTCATCGATTTCTTCAAAATAAAACCACCATCATGCTCTAAAAAGATATAAGTGAAGCACTAGAGCAACTGACAAACTACTCCAAAAGATATAAGTGAAGATCAATGAGTAGTCGAATAATTATGTAACTATGTGAAGACTCTCTAACATAAAGAAAATTTAGATCTTAAGTACTTTATTCAAACAGCAAGCAAAAAAATAAAATGACATTGCAAGGATAGCACATATCATGTGAAGAAGCACAAACTTAGACTCAACCAAAACTGACCGATAGTTGTTGAAGAAGAAAGGTGGGATGCCTACCAGGGCATCCCCAAGCTTAGATGCTTGAGACTTCTTGTAATATTAGCTAGGGATGCCTTGGGCATCCCCAAGCTTGAGCTTTTTTGTCTCCTTAATTCCTCTCATATAACGGTTTCCCTAATTTTAAAAAACTTCATCCACACAAAACTCAATAAGAACTCGTGAGATAAGTTAGTATAAATCTATGCTAAACCTTATCATTCTCTACTGTAGAAAATCACTAAAATTATAATTTTACATTGAATAATAAATGCCTCTGCATATTTAATACTCCTATCCTCAAATATAATCATTCAACAAGCAAACATATGGAAACAATGCAAACATAACAGCAATCTGTCTAAACAGAACAGTCTGTAAAGAATGCAAGAGGATTCATATTTCCCTAACTCCAAAAATTCTGAAAAATTACCAAACTGTAGAAATTTTGTTATTACTCATTGTGTAAAAATTTCAAGATTTTATCACATTCTAACTTTCCATAAGAATTCAGGCAATGATAAAAAAAACTTTCTGTTTTCAAAAAGCAACATATAGACTTGGAAAATAAGCATGGTAAAGGCTACACTTGACCTTTTTATTGAACTAAAAGATGGAAAACATTACTATAAATAACAGCAAGCAAATACTAATAAAATAAAATGACGCTCCAAACAAAACACGTATCATGTGATGAATAAAAATATAGCTCCAAGTGAAGTTACCGATAATGTTGAAGACGAAAGAGGGGATGCATTCCGGGGCATCCCCAAGCTTAGTTGCTTGGATCTTCCTTGAATCTTGTGGTGCCTTGGGCATCCCCAAGCTTAGGGTCTTGCCACTCCTTATTCTCCTCATATCGATATCTCACCCAAAATTTGAAAACTTCAATCACACAAAACTTAACAGAACTTCGTGAGATGGGTTAGTATGATAAAGACAAATCATTCACTTTGGTACTGTCAAGAAAAGATTCAAAATTGTTCTCACACAATTCCTACTTTACCATATCATTTCTACAATTTATATTGACCAATATAAGCCAAAGAAACTAGAAAACAGGCAAACTATGCATTGAAAACAGAATCTGTCAAAAACAGAATAGTCTGTAATGATCTGAACAACAACCATACTTCTGTTACTCCAAAAATTATGAAAAATTAGGACAACGTAGGCAATTTTTATTTCAATCAATTGTAAAAATTCAGAATTTTTCGACGCTCCAGTAATTTTAAACAATTTTGTCACTGGGAACAAAAGTTTATGTTTTTGCACAGAATCAAGTCAACTATCATCCACACTATCCCAAAGGCTTTACTTGGCACTTTATTGAAACAAAAGCTATAAAACATGATTACTAAAGTAGCATAATCATGTGAACACGCAAAAACAGTAGGTATAAATATTGGGTTGTCTCCCAACAAGCACTTTTCTTTAATGCCTTTTAGCTAGGCATGATGATTTTGATGATGCTCACATAAAAGGTAAGAATTGAAACATAATGGAAGAATCATGAAGCATAAGACTAACACATCTAAGTCTAACCCACTTCCTATGCATAGGTATTTTGTGAGCAAACAATTTATGGGAGCAAGAATCAACTAGCATAGGAAGGTAAAGCAAGCAAAACTTCAAGATTTTCAACACATAGAGAGAAAACTTGATATTGTTGCAATATGTAAAAGCATATGTTCCTCTCTCATAATAATTTTCAGTAGCATCATGAATGAATTCAACAATATAACTATCACATAAAGCATTATTTTCATGATGCACAAGCATAGAAATTTTATTACTCTCCACATAAGCAAATTTATTCTCGTGAATAGTAGTGGGAGCAAACTCAACAAAATAACTATCATGTGAGGGAAAATCCAATTGAAAATTAAAATCATGATGACAAGTTTCATGATTACCATTATTCTTTATAGCATACATGTCATCACAATAATCATCATAGATAGCAACTTTGTTCATATAATCAATTGGAACCTCTTCGAAATAGTGGATTCATCACTAAATAAAGTCATGACCTCTCCAAATCCACTTTCATAATTATCACAATAAGATTCAACACCCTCCAAAATAGTGGGATCATTGCTTACTAAAGTTGACACTCTTCCAAGCCCACTTTGATCAATATAATCATCATAAATAGGAGGCATGCTATCATCATAATAAAATTGCTCATCAAAACTTGGGGGCAAAAAATATCATCTTCATCAAACATAGCATCCCCAAGCTTGTGGCTTTGCATATCATTAGCATCATGGATATTGAAAGAATTCATACTAACAACATTGCAATCATGCTCATCATCCAAATATTTAGTGCCAAACATTTTATTGACTTCTTCCACTAACACTTTGGCACAATTTTCCTTTCCATCATTCTCAAGAAAGACATTGTAATGATGAAGCATATGAGGCAACCTAAATTCCATTTTTTGTAGTTTTCTTTTATATACTAAACTAGTGATAAAACAATAAACTAAAAGATTCTATTGCAAGATCTAAAGGTATACCTTCAAGCACTAACCTCCCGGCAACGGCGCCAGAAAAGAGCTTGATGTCTACTATGCAACCTTCTTCTTGTAGACTCGTGTTGGGCCTCCAAGCGTAGAGTTTTGTAGGACAAAAGCAATTTTCCCTCAAGTGGATGACCTAACGTTTATCAATCCGTGGGAGGCGTAGGACGAAGATGGTCTCTCTCAAACAACCCTGCAACCAAATAACAAAGAGTCTCTTGTGTCCCCAACACACCCAATACAATGGTAAATTGTATAGGTGCACTAGTTCGGCGAAGAGATGGTGATACAAGTGTAATATGGATGGTAGATATAGGTTTTTGTAATCTGGAAATATAAAAACAACAAGGTAGCAAGTGGTAAAAGTGAGCGGAAACAGTATTGCAATGCTTGAAAACAAGGCCTAAGGTTCATACTTTCACTAGTGCAAGTTCTCTCAACAATGATAACATAATTAGATCATATGGCAATCCCTCAACATATGACAAAAGTCACTCCAAAGTTCCTATCGCGGAGAACATAATATGAAATTGCTTGTAGTGTACAAAACCACCTCAAAGTTATTCTTTCTGATCAATCCATTGAGCTATTCCTATGTGTCACAAACAGCCCTAGAGTTTGTATTAAAATAACACCATATGACACACATCAATCAACCTTAATGTCACCTAGATACTCCAATGTCACCACAAGTATCCGTGGATCAATTATACGATATGCATCAAACAACTTCAGATTCATAATATTCAATCCAACACAAAGAACCCCAAAGAGTGCCCCAAAATTTCTACCAGAGAAACAAGGACGAAAATGTGGATCAACCTCTATGCATAGATTACCCTAATGTCACCTCGGGAATCCACGAGTTGAGTGCCAAAACATACATCAAGTGAATCAGTAGAACACCCCATTGTCACCACGGGTATCCCATGCAAGACATACATCAAGTGTTCTCAAATCCATACTAGTATTCAATCCGATAATAGTGAAACCTCAAAGGTAAAACTCAATTCATCACAAGAAGGTAGAGAGGGAGAAACACCATATGATCCAACTATAATAACAAAGATCACGGTACATCAAGATCGTGCCAAATCAAGAACACGAGAGAGAGATATCAAACACATAGCTACGGGTACATACCCTCAGCCCCGAGGGTGAACTACTCTCTCCTCATCATGGAGACCGTTGGGATGATGAAGATGGCCACCGGTGATGGTTTCCCCTCTAGCAGGGTGCCGGAACAGGCTCCCAATTGGTTTTTCGTGGCTATAGAGGCTTGTGGCGGTGGAACTCCCGATCTAGGTTTAATTCTGGGGGTTTCTGGATTTATAGGAGTTTTTGGCGTCGGTGTCATGTCAGGGGGGGTCCACGAGTCAGTGACAAGGCAGGGGCGCCCTAGGGGGGTGGGCGTGTCCTCCACCCTTATCATTGACTCGGGACTCTTCTGGCCCACCTCTTGTGCTTTGGGGGCTTCTTCTGGTCCATAAAAATCATCATAAATTTTCAGCTCGTTTGGACTCCATTTGATATTCCTTTTCTGCAAAACTCAAAAACAAGAAAAAAACAGAAACTGGCACTTGGCTCTAGGTTAATAGGTTAGTACCAACAATCATATAAAATATCATATAAATGCATATAAAGTATCCGAGATAGATAATATAATACCATGGAATAATCAAAAATTATAGATACGTTGGATATGTATCAAGCATCCCCAAGCTTAATTCCTGCTCGTCCTCTTGTAGGTAAATGATAAAAACATAATTTTTGATGTGGAATGCTACCTAACATATTCATCCATATAATTTTTCTTTATTGTGGCATGAATGTTCAGATCCATAATATTCAAAACAAAATTTTAATATTGGCATAAAAACAATAATATTTCAAGCATACTAACAAGGCAATTATGTCTTCTCAAAATAACATGGCCAAAGAAAGCTTATCCCTACAAAATCATATAGTCTGGCTATGCTCCATCTTCATCACACAAAATATTCAAATCATGCACAACCCCGATGACAAACCAGGAAATTATTTAATACTTTTGATGTTCTCAAACCTTTTCAACTTTCACGCAATACATGAGCGTGAGCCATGGACATAACACTATAGGTGGAGTAGAATATGGTGGTTGTGGAGAAGACAAAAAGAAGGAGATAGTCTCACATCAACTAGGCGTACCAACGGGCTATGGAGATGCCCATCAATAGTTATCAATGTGAGTGAGTAGGGATTGCCATACAATGGATGCACTAGAGCTATAAATTTATGAAAGCTCAAAAAGAAACTAAGTGGGTGTGCATCTTGAAGGAAATATACCCTGGAGGCAATAATAAAGTTGTTATTTATTTCCTTATATCATGATAAATGTTTATTATTCATGCTATAATTGCATTAACCCGAAAGTTGATACATGTGTGGATACATAGACAAAACAAAGTGTCCCTAGTATGCCTCTACTTGAATAGCTCGTAAATCAAAGATGGTTAAGTTTCCTAACCATAGACATGTGTTGTCATTTGATGGACGGGATCACATCATTAGGACAATGATGTGATGGACAAGACCCATCCATTAGCTTAGCATAATGATCGTTTAGTTTTATTGCTATTGCTTTCTTCATGACTTATACATATTCCTTTGACTATGAGATTATGCAACTCTCGAATACCGGAGGAACACCTTGTGTGCTATCAAATGTCACAACGTAACTGGGTGATTATAAAGATGCTCTACAGGTGTCTCCTAAGGTGTTTGTTGGGTTGGCATAGATCGAGATTAGGATTTGTCACTCTGAGTATCGAAGAGGTATCTCTGGGCCCTCTCGGTAATGCACGTCATGATAAGCCTTACAAGCATCGTGACTAATGAGTTAGTTGCGAGATGATGCGTTATGGAACGAGTAAAGAGACTTGCCGGTAACGAGATTGAACTAGGAATGAGGATACCCGATCAAGTCTCGGGCAAGTAACATACCGATGATAAAGGGAATGACATATGTTGTCTTTGCGGTTTGACCGATAAAGATCTTCGTAGAATATGTAGGAACCAATATGAGCATCTAGGTTCCGCTGTTGGTTATTGATCGGAGATGTGTCTTGGTCATGTCTACATAGTTCTCGAATCCGTAGGGTCCGCAAGCTTAACGTTCGATGATGATTTGTATTACGAGTTATGTGTTTTGGTGACCGAAGATTGTTCGGAGTCTCGGATGAGATCACAGACATGACGAGGAGTCTCGAAATGGTCGAGAGGTAAAGACTGATATATTGGACGAAGGTATTCGGACACTGGAATGGTTTTAGGACATTTCAGATATTTATCAGAGTACCGAGGGGTTACCGGAACCCTCGCAGGGAAATATTGGGCCTACATGGGCCATAGGGGAGAGGGGAGGCAGCCCACAAGGGGTGGCTGCATCCCCCTCCCATGGGGAGTCTGAATTGGACTAGGGGAGGGGGCGTGCCCCCCTTTCCTTCTCCTCTTCCCTCTCCCTTCCCCCTTCCCCCTTCGTGAGAAGGAAAAGAGAGGGGGTGAATCCTACTAGGACTTGGAGTCCTAGTAGGACTCTCCTCTCCTTGGCGCGCCCCTGGTGGCTGGCCTCCTCCCCTCCTCCTTTATATACGTGGGCAGGGCACCCCTCGGAGACACACCAATTGTTCCAAGCCATGTGCGATGTCTCCCTCCATGGTTTACTCCTCCGGTCATATTCACATAGTGCTTAGGCGAAGGCCTACGCGGATCACATCACCATCATCGTCACCACGCCGTCGTGCTGACGAAACTCTCCCTCGCCCCTCTGCTAGATCAAGAGTTCAAGGGATGTCATCGAGCTGAATGTGTGTTGAACTCGGAGGTGCCGTACGTTCGGTACTTGATTGGTTGGATCGCGAAGACGTTTGACTACATCAACTGCGTTAACCTAACGCTTCCGCTTTCGGTCTACCGGGGTACGTGGACACACTCTCCCTCTCTCGTTAATGCTTTCGGTCTTGCGTGATCGTAGGATTTTTTTTGAAATTGCATGCTACGTTCCCCAACACATCTAACTTTCCTGTGAAGGAAACATGCCCTATAGGCAATAATAAAGTTGTTATTTATATTTCATTATATCATGATAAATGTTTATTATTCATGCTAGAATTGTATTAACCGGAAACTTAGTACATGTGTGAATACATAGACAAACAGAGTGTCCCTAGTATGCCTCTACTTTACTAGCTCGTTAATCAAAGATGGTTAAGTTTCCTAGCCATAGACATGTGTTGTCATTTGATGAACGAGATCGCATCATTAGGAGAATGATGTGATGGACAAGACCCATCTGTTATCTTAGCATAATGATCATTTAGTTTTATTGCTATTGCTTTCTTCATGACTTATACATATTCCTTTGACTATGAGATTATGCAACTCCCGAATACCGGAGGAACATCTTGTGTGCTATAAAATGTCACAACGTAACTGGGTGATTATAAAGATGCTCTACAGGTGTCTCCGAAGGTGTTTGTTGGGTTGGCATAGATTGAGATTAGGATTTGTCACTCCGAGTATCAGAGAGGTGTCTCTGGGCCCTCTCGGTAATGCACGTCACGATAAGCCTTACAAGCATTGTGACTAATGAGTTAGTTGCGGGAAGATGCATTACGGAACGAGTAAAGAGACTTGCCGGTAACGAGATTGAACTAGGTATGATGATACCGACGATCGGATCTCGGGAAAGTAACATACCGATGACAAAGGGATATGTTGTTATGTGGTTTGACCGATAAAGATCTTCGTAGAATATGTAGGAACCAATATGAGCATTCAGGTTCCGCTATTGGTTATTGACCGGAGATGTGTCTCGGTCATGTCTACATAGTTCTCGAACCCGTAGGGTCCGCACGCTTAGCGTTTGATGATGATTTGTATTATGAGTTATGTGATTTGATGTACCGAAGGTTGTTCGGAGTCCCATATGAGATCATGGACATGACGAGGAGTCTCTAAATGGTCGAGACATAAAGATTGATATATTGGACCATGTTATTCGGACACCGGAAGTGTTCCGGATAGTTTTGGATAAAACCAGAGTGCCGAAAGGGTTACCGGAACCCCCCGGGGAAGTAATGGGCCTTAGGGGAGAGAGAGGGAAGAAGCCAGGAGATGCCCCCCCAAGGGGAATCCGAATAAGACTAGAGGAGGGGGCGCGGCCCCTCTTTCCCTCTCCCTCTCCCTCTCTTCCTTCTTCTCCTACTTGGACTAGGAAAGGGATGAGTCGATTCCTACTTGGAGTAGGACTCCCCCCTTGAGCGCGCCCCATAGGGCCGGCTGGCCTCCTCCTCCTCCCCTCCTTTATATACGGGGGAGGGGCACCCCATAGACACACAAGTTGATCTTTAGCCGTGTGCGGTGCCCCCCTCCACAGTTTTACACCTCGGTCATATTGTCGTAGTGCTTAGGCGAAGCCCTGCGTCGGTAAATTCATCATCACCGTCACCACGCCATCGCGCTGACGAAACTCTCCCTCGGCCTCAACTGGATCAAGAGTTTGAGGGACGTCACCAAGCTGAACATGCGCAGATCGCGGAGGTGCCATATGTTCGGTACTTGGATCGCAAAGACGTTCGACTACATCAACCGCGTTACTAAATGCTTCCGCTTTCGATCTACGAGGGTACGTAGACACACTCTCCCCTCTCGTTGATATGCATCTCCTATATAGATCTTGCGTGATCATAGGTAAATTTTTTGAAATACTGCGTTCCCCAACAGTGGCATCAGAGCCAGATCTATGCGTAGATGTTATATGCACGAGTAGAACACAAAGAGTTGTGGGCGATAATAGTCATACTGCTTACCAGCATGTCATACTTTGATTCAGCGGTGTTGTTGGATGAACCGGACCAGACCGACATTACATGACCGCGTTCATGAGACTGGTTCTACCGCCGTGCTTCGCACACAGGTGGCTAGTGGGTGTTTGTTTCTACAACTTTAGTTGAATCGAGTGTGACTACGCCTGGTCCTTGTTGAAGGTTAAAACAACACACTTAACAAAAAATCGTTGTGGTTATGATGCGTAGGTAAGAACGGTTCTTGCTAGAAGCCCGTAGCAGCCACGTAAAACTTGCAACAATAGAGAAGAGGACGTCTAACTTGTTTTTGCAGAGCTTGCTGTGATGTGATATGGTCAAGACGTGATGATATATAAATTGTTGTATGAGATGATCATGTTTTGTAACAGTTATCGGCAACTGGCAGGAGCCATATGGTTGTCGCTTTATTGTATGAAATGCAATCGCCATGTAACTGCTTTACTTAATCACTAAGCAGTAGCGATAGTCGTAGAACCAATAGTTAGCGAGACGACAACGATGCTTCGATGGAGATCAAGGTGCCAAGCCGGTGATGATGGTGATCATGATGGTGCTTTGGAGATGGAGATCAAAGGCACAAGATGATGATGGCCATATCATATCACTTATTTGATTGCATGTGATGTTTATCTTTTTATGCATCTTATTTTTCTTAGTTCAACGGTAGCGTTATAAGATGATCTCTCACTAAATTTCAAGGTATAAGTGTTCTCCCTGAGTATGCACCGTTGCTACAGTTCGTCATGCCGAGACACCACATGATGATCGGGTGTGATAAGCTCTACGTTCACATACAACGGGTGCAAGCCAGTTTTGCACAAGCAGAATACTCAGGTTAAACTTGACGAGCCTAGCATATGAAGATATGGCCTCGAAACACTGAGACCGAAAGGTTGAGCGTGAATCATATAGTAGATATGATCAACATAGTGATGTTCACCATTGAAAACTTCTCCATCTCACATGATGATCGGACATGGTTTAGTTGATATGGATCACGTGATCATTTAGATGACTAGAGGGATGTCTATCTTAGTGGGAGTTCCTAAGTAATATGATTAATTGAACTTTAATTTATCATGAACTTAGTACCTAATAGTATTTTGCATGTCTACGTTGTTGTAGATAAATGGCCCGTGCTACTGTTCATTTGTATTTCAATGCGTTCCTAGAGAAAGCTAAGTTGAAAGATGATGGTAGCAACTACACGGACTGGGTCCGTAACTTGAGGATTATCCTCATTGCTGCATAGAAGAATTACGTCCTGGAAGCACCTCTAGGTGCAAAGCCCGCTGCAGGAGCTACTCCAGATGTTATGAACATCTGGCAGAGCAAAGCTGATGACTACTCGATAGTTCAGTGTGCCATGCTTTACAGCTTAGAATCGGGACTTCAACAACGTTTTGAACGTCATGGAGCATATGAGGTGTTCCAGGAGTTGAAGTTAATATTTCAAGCAAATGCCCAGATTGAGAGATATGTAGTCTCCAATAAGTTCTACAGCTGCAAGATGGAGGAGAATAGTTCTGCCAGTGAACATGTACTCAGAATGTCTGGGTACCACAAAGGGAACAACGTATGTTGTTACGATTTGACCGATAAAGATATTCGTAGAATATGTAGGAACCAAAATGAGCATCCAGGTTCTGCTATTGGTTATTGACCGGAGATGTGTCTCGGTCATGTCTACATAGTTCTCGAACCCGTAGGGTTCGCACGCTTAACGTTCGATGACGATTTGTATTATGAGTTATGTGATTTGATGTACCGAAGGTTGTTCAGAGTCCTGGATGAGATCATGGACATGACGAGGAGTCTCGAAATGGTCGAGACATAAAGATTGATATATTGGACCATGTTATTCGGACACCAAAAGTGTTCCGGATAGTTTCGGATAAAACCGAAGTGCCGAAAGGGTTACCGGAACCCCCCGGGAAAGTAATGGGCCTTAGTGGGCCTTAGGGGAGAGAGAGGGCAGTAGCCAGGAGGTGCCCCCCCAAGGGGAGTCCGAATTGTACTAGAGGAGGGGCGTGCGGCCCCTCTTTCCCTTTCCCTCTCCTTCTCCTTCCTTCTTCTCCTACTTGGACTAGGAAAGGGAGGAGTCGATTCCTACTTGGAGTAGGACTCCCCCCTTGGGCGCGCCCCCTAGGGCCGGCAGGCCTCCTCCTCCCCTCCTTTATATACGGGGGAAGGGCACCCCATAGACACACAAGTTGATCTTTAGCCGTGTGCGGTGCCCCCCTCCAAAGTTTTACATCTTAGTCATATTGTCATAGTACTTAGGCGAAGCCCTGCGTCGGTAACTTCATCATGACCGTCACCATGCCGTTATGCTGACGAAACTCTCCTCGGCCTCAACTGGATCAAGAGTTCGAGGGACTTCACCGAGATGAACGTGTGTAGATCGCGGAGGTGACGTACGTTCGGTACTTGGATCGGTTGGATCATGAAGACGATCGACTACATCAACCGCGTTACTAAATGCTTCCGCTTTCGGTCTACGAGGGTACTGTTGGGGATCGTTGGAAAAATTAAAAAAGTTACGCATCACCAAGATCAATCTATAGAGTTATTAGCAACGAGAGGGGAGTGCATATTCATACCTTTGAAGATCGCGATGCGGAAGCGTTACAAGAACGCGGATGAAGGAATCGTACTCGTAGCGATTCAGATCGTGGTTGATTCCAATCTAAGCGCCGAACGACGGCGCCTCTGTGTTCAACACACGTATAGCCCGAGGATGTTGGAAATATGCCCTAGAGGCAATAATAAAAGCATTATTATTATATTTCCTTGTTCATGATAATTGTCTTTATTCATGCTATAATTGTGTTATCCGGAAATCGTAATGCATGTGTGAATAACAGACACCAACGTGTCCCTAGTGAGCCTCTAGTTGACTAGCTCGTTGATCAACAGATAGTCATGGTTTCCTGACTATGGACACTGGATGTCATTGATAACGAGATCACATCATTGGGAGAATGATGTGATGGACGAGACCCAATCCTAAACATAGCACAAGATCGTATAGTTCGTTTGCTAGAGTTTTGCAATGTCAAAGTATCTTTTCCTTAGACCATGAGATCGTGTAACTCCCGGATACCGTAGGAGTGCTTTGGGTATGCCAAACGTCACAACGTAACTGGGTGACTATAAAGGTAGACTACGGGTATCTCCGAAAGTGTCTGTTGGGTGACATGGATCAAGACTGGGATTTGTCACTCCGTATGACGGAGAGGTATCACTGGGCCCACTCGGTAATGCATCATCATAATGAGCTCAGAGTGACCAAGTGTCTGGTCACGGGATCATGCATTACGGTACGAGTAAAGTGACTTGCCGGTAACGAGATTGAACGAGGTATTGGGATACCGACGATCGAATCTCGGGCAAGTAACATATCGATAGACAAAGGGAATAGCGTACGGGGTTGATTGAATCCTCGACATCGTGGTTCATCCGATGAGATCATCGTGGAGCATGTGGGAGCCAACATGGGTATCCAGATCCCGCTGTTGGTTATTGACCGGAGAGTCGTCTCGGTCATGTCTGCTTGTCTCCCGAACCCGTAGGGTCTACACACTTAAGGTTCGGTTACGCTAGGGTTGTAGGGATATGTATATGCAGTAACCCGAATGTTGTTTGGAGTCCCGGATGAGATCCCGGACGTCACGAGGAGTTCCGGAATGGTCCGGAGGTAAAGATTTATATATGGGAAGTCATGTTTCGGGCATCGGGACAAGTTTCGGGGTTATCGGTATTGTACCGGGACCACCGGAGGGGTCCCGGGGGCCCACCGGGTAGGGCCACCCATCCCCGGGGGCCACATGGGCTGTAGGGGGTGCGCCTTGGCCTGCTTGGGCCAAGGGCACCAGCCCCACAAGGCCCATGCGCCTAGGGTTTCCAAGGGGGGGGAGTCCTACTAGTGGAAGGCACCTCCTAGGTGCCTTGGGGGGGGAGGGAAACCCCCCTAGGCCGCCGCACCCCCTAGGAGATTGGATCTCCTAGGGCCGGCCACCCCCCCTTGGCACCCCTATATATAGTGGGGGAGAGGAGGGACTTCATACCTTGAGTCCTTGGCCTTTGGTTGCCTCCTTCTCCCTCCCCAACACCTCCTCCACCTCCATAGTGCTTAGCGAAGCTCTGCCGGAGTACTGCAGCTCCATCAACACCACGCCGTCGTGCTGCTGCTGGTGCCATCTCCCTCAACCTCTCCTCCCTCCCTTGCTGGATCAAGAAGAGGAGACGTGGCTGTTCCGTACGTGTGTTGAACGCGGAGGTGCCGTCCGTTCGGCGCTGGTCATCGGTGATTTGGATCACGTCGAGTACGACTACATCATCACCGTTCTTTTGAACGCTTCCGTGCGCGATCTACAAAGGTATGTAGATGCATATGATCACTCGTTGCTAGATGAACTCCTAGATGATCTTGGTGAAACGAGTAGGAAAATTTTTGTTTTCTGCAACGTTCCCCAACAGTGGCATCATGAGCTAGGTCTATGCGTAGTTCTTCTTGCGCGAGTAGAACACAATTTGTTGTGGGCGTAGATTTGTCAACTTTCTTGCCGTTACTAGTCCTTTCTTGCTTCAGCGGTATTGTGGGATGAAGCGGCCCGGACCAACCTTACACGTACGCTTACGTGAGACCGGTTCCACCGACTAACATGCACTAGTTGCATAAGGTGGCTGGCGGGTGTCTGTCTCTCCTACTTTAGTTGGAGCGGAATCGATGAACAGGGTCCTTATGAAGGGTAAATAGAAGTTGACAAATCACGTTGTGGCTTTAACGTAGGTAAGAAAACGTTCTTGCTAGAACCCTAATTCAGCCACGTAAAAACTTGCAACAACAATTAGAGGACGTCTAACTTGTTTTTGCAGCAAGTGGTTTGTGATATGATATGGCCAAAGTTGTGATGAATGATGAATGATCTATATGTGATGTATGAGATGTTCTTGCTATTGTAATAGGATTCACGACTTGCATGTCGATGAGTATGACAACCGGCAGGAGCCATAGGAGTTGTCTTTATTCTTTTAATGACCTGCGTGTCATCGAGAAACGCCATGTAAATTACTTTACTTTATTGCTAAACACGTTAGCCATAGTAGTAGAAGTAATAGTTGGCGAGCAACTTCATGGAGACACGATGATGGAGATCATGATGATGGAGATCATGGTGTCAAGCCGGTGACAAGATGATCACGGAGCCCCAAGATGGAGATCAAAGGAGCTATGTGAAAATGGCCATATCATGTCACGTTTATTATTTGATTGCATGTGATGTTTATCATGTTTTGCATCTTGTTTACTTAGAACGACGGTAGTAAATAAGATGATCCCTCACAATAAAATTCAAGAAGTGTTCCCCCTAACTGTGCACCGTTGCGACAGTTCGCTGTTTCAAAACACCACGTGATGATCGGGTGTTTTATTCAGACGTTCACATACAACGGGTGTAAGACAGATTTACACATGCAAACACTTAGGTTGAATTGACGAGCCTAGCATGTACAGACATGGCCTCGGAACACAGAAGACCGAAAGGTCGAGCATGAGTCGTATAGAAGATACGATCAACATGAAGATGTTCACCGATGTTGACTAGTCCGTCTCACGTGATGATCGGACACGGTCTAGTTTAACTCGGATCATGTAATACTTAGATGACTAGAGGGATGTCTAATCTAAGTGGGAGTTCACTAATAATTTGATTAGTTGAACTTAATTATCATGAACTTAGTCTAAAATCTTTGCAATATGTCTTGTAGATCAAATGGCCAACGTAGTCCTCAACTTCAACGCGTTCCTAGAGAAAACTAAGCTGAAAGACGATGGCAGCAACTATACGGACTGGGTCCGGAACCTGAGGATCATCCTCATAGCTGCCAAGAAAGATTATGTCCTACAAGCACCGCTTGGTGACGCACCCGTTCTCCCTGCGGAACAAGACGTTATGAACGCTTGGCAGGCACGTTTCGATGACTACTCCCTCGTTCAGTGCGGCATGATTTACAGCCTAGAGCCGGGGCTCCAAAAGCGTTTTGAGAGACATGGAGCATATGAGATGTTCGAAGAGCTGAAAATGGTTTTCCAAGCTCATGCCCGGGTCGAGAGATATGAAGTCTCCGACAAATTCTTCAGCTGTAAGATGGAGGAAAACAGTTCTGTCAGTGAGCACATACTCACTATGTCTGGGTTGCATAACCGCTTGACTCAGCTGGGAGTTAATCTCCCGGATGATGCGGTCATTGACAGAATCCTCCAGTCGCTTCCACCAAGCTACAAGAGCTTTGTGATGAACTTCAATATGCAGGGGATGGAAAAGACCATTCCTGAAGTATTTGCTATGCTAAAATCAGCGGAGGTAGGAGTCAGGAAGGAACATCAAGTGTTGATGATCAATAAAACCACTAAGTTCAAGAAAGGCAAGGGTAAAAAGAGCTTCAAGAAGGACGGCAAGGAGGTTGCCGCGCCCGGCAAGCAAGCTGCCGGGAAGAAGCCAAAGAATGGACCCAAGCCCGAGACTGAGTGCTTTTATTGCAAGGGAAGCGGTCACTGGAAGCGGAACTGCCCTAAGTACTTAGCGGATAAGAAGGCCGGCAAAACAAAAGGTATATGTGATATACATGTAATTGATGTGTACCTTACTAGTGCCCGTAGTAGCTCCTGGGTATTTGATACCGGTGCAGTTGCTCACATTTGTAACTCAAAGCAGGGGCTGCGGAATAAGCGGAAACTGGCAAAGGACGAGGTGACGATGCGCGTCGGGAATGGTTCCAAGGTCAATGTGATCGCCGTCGGCACGCTACCTCTGCATCTCCCTTCGGGATTAGTTTTAAACCTTAATAATTGTTATTTAGTGCCAGCTTTGAGCATGAACATTGTATCGGGATCTCGTTTAATTCGAGATGGCTACTCTTTTAAATCTGAGAATAATGGTTGTTCCATTTTTATGAGAGATATGTTTTATGGTCATGCTCCTATGGTGAATGGTTTATTCCTTATGAATCTCGAACGTGATGCTACACATATTCATAATGTGAGTACCAAAAGAAGTAAAGTCGATAATGACAGTCCCACATACTTGTGGCACTGCCGCCTTGGTCACATAGGTGTCAAACGCATGAAGAAGCTCCATGCTGATGGACTTTTAGAGTCTCTTGATTATGAATCATTTGACACGTGCGAACCATGCCTTATGGGTAAAATGACCAAGACTCCGTTCTCAGGAACAATGGAGCGAGCAACCGACTTATTGGAAATCATACATACCGATGTGTGCGGTCCAATGAGTGTTGAGGCTCGCGGTGGCTATCATTATATTCTCACCCTCACTGATGATTTAAGTAGGTACGGGTATATCTACTTAATGAAACACAAGTCTGAAACCTTTGAAAAGTTCAAGGAATTTCAAAGTGAGGTTGAAAATCAACGTGACAGGAAAATCAAGTTTCTACGATCAGATCGTGGAGGAGAATACTTGAGTCCCGAGTTTGGGGCACACTTAAGAAAATGTGGAATAGTTTCACAACTCACGCCGCCTGGAACACCTCAGCGTAATGGTGTGTCCGAACGTCGTAATCGCACTCTGTTAGATATGGTGCGATCTATGATGTCTCTTACCGATTTACCGCTTTCTTTTTGGGGCTATGCTTTAGAGACTGCCGCATTCACTTTAAATAGGGCTCCGTCGAAATCCGTTGAGACGACACCGTATGAATTATGGTTTGGGAAGAAACCTAAGCTGTCGTTTCTAAAAGTTTGGGGGTGCGATGCTTATGTCAAGAAACTTCAACCTGAAAAGCTCGAACCCAAATCGGAAAAATGCGTCTTCATAGGGTACCCAAAAGAAACTATTGGGTACACCTTCTACCTCAGATCCGAAGGCAAGATCTTTGTTGCCAAGAATGGGTCCTTTCTGGAGAAAGAGTTTCTCTCGAAAGAAGTAAGTGGGAGGAAAGTAGAGCTTGATGAAGTATTGCCTCTTGAACCGGAAAATGGCGCAACTCAAGAAAATGTTCCTGAGGTGCCTGCACCGACTAGAGAGGAAGTTAATGATAATGATCAAGGTACTTCTGATCAAGCTCCTACTGAAATTCGAAGGTCCACAAGGACACGTTCTGCACCAGAGTGGTACGGCAACCCTGTCTTGGAAATCATGTTGTTGGACAACGGCGAACCTTCGAACTATGAAGAAGCGATGGCGGGACCAGATTCCGACAAATGGCTAGAAGCCATGAAATCCGAGATAGGATCCATGTATGAGAACGAAGTATGGACTTTGACTGACTTGCCCGTTGAACGGCGAGCCATAGAAAATAAATGGATCTTTAAGAAGAAGATAGACGCGGATGGTAATGTGACCATCTATAAAGCTCGGCTTGTCGCTAAGGGTTATCGACAAGTTCAAGGGGTTGACTACGATGAGACTTTCTCACCGGTAGCGAAGCTAAAGTCCGTCCGAATCATGTTAGCAATTGCCGCATTCTATGATTACGAAATATGGCAAATGGACGTCAAAACGGCATTCCTTAATGGTTTCCTTAAGGAAGAATTGTATATGATGCAGCCGGAAGGTTTTGTCGATCCTAAGAATGCTGACAAGGTGTGCAAGCTCCAACGCTCGATTTATGGGCTGGTGCAAGCATCTCGGAGTTGGAACATTCGCTTTGATGAGATGATCAAAGCGTTTGGGTTTACACAGACTTATGGAGAAGCCTGCGTTTACAAGAAAGTGAGTGGGAGCTCTGTAGCATTTCTCATATTATATGTAGATGACATACTTTTGATGGGAAATGATATAGAACTCTTGGACATCATCAAGGCCTACTTGAATAAAAGTTTTTCAATGAAGGACCTTGGAGAAGCTGCTTATATATTAGGCATCAAAATCTATAGAGATAGATCAAGACGCCTCATAGGTCTTTCACAAAGCACATACCTTGATAAGATATTGAAAAAGTTCAATATGGATCAATCCAAGAAGGGGTTCTTGCCTGTGTTGCAAGGTATGAAATTGAGCTCAGCTCAATGTCCGACCACGGCAGAAGATATAGAAGAGATGAGCGTCATCCCCTATGCCTCAGCCATAGGTTCTATTATGTATGCCATGCTGTGTACCAGACCTGATGTTAACCTTGCCGTCAGTTTGGTAGGAAGGTACCAAAGTAATCCCGGCAAGGAACACTGGACAGCGGTCAAGAATATCCTGAGGTACCTGAAAAGGACTAAGGAAATGTTTCTCGTTTATGGAGGTGACGAAGAGCTCGTCGTAAAGGGTTACGTCGACGCTAGCTTCGACACAGATCTGGATGACTCTAAGTCACAAACCGGATACGTGTATATTTTGAATGGTGGGGCAGTAAGCTGGTGCAGTTGCAAGCAAAGCGTCGTGGCGGGATCTACATGTGAAGCGGAGTACATGGCAGCCTCGGAGGCAGCACATGAAGCAATATGGGTGAAGGAGTTCATCACCGACCTAGGAGTCATACCCAATGCGTCGGGGCCGATCAAGCTCTTCTGTGACAACACTGGAGCTATTGCACTTGCCAAGGAGCCCAGGTTTCACAAGAAGACAAGGCACATCAAGCGTCGCTTCAACTCCATTCGTGAAAATGTTCAAGATGGAGACATAGAGATTTGTAAAGTACATACGGACCTGAATATAGCAGATCCGTATACTAAACCTCTCCCTAGAGCAAAACATGATCAACACCAGAATTCCATGGGTGTTCGATTCATCACAATGTAACTAGATTATTGACTCTAGTGCAAGTGGGAGACTGTTGGAAATATGCCCTAGAGGCAATAATAAAAGCATTATTATTATATTTCCTTGTTCATGATAATTGTCTTTATTCATGCTATAATTGTGTTATCCGGAAATCGTAATACATGTGTGAATAACAGACACCAACATGTCCCTAGTGAGCCTCTAGTTGACTAGCTCGTTGATCAACAGATAGTCATGGTTTCCTGACTATGGACACTGGATGTCATTGATAACGAGATCACATCATTGGGAGAATGATGTGATGGACAAGACCCAATCCTAAACATAGCACAAGATCGTATAGTTCGTTTGCTAGAGTTTTCCAATGTCAAAGTATCTTTTCCTTAGACCATGAGATCGTGTAACTCCCGGATACCGTAGGAGTGCTTTGGGTATGCCAAACGTCACAACGTAACTGGGTGACTATAAAGGTAGACTACGGGTATCTCCGAAAGTGTCTGTTGAGTGACATGGATCAAGACTGGGATTTGTCACTCCGTATGACGGAGAGGTATCACTGGGCCCACTCGGTAATGCATCATCATAATGAGCTCAGAGTGACCAAGTGTCTGGTCACGGGATCATGCATTACGGTACGAGTAAAGTGACTTGCCGGTAACGAGATTGAACGAGGTATTGGGATACCGACGATCGAATCTCGGGCAAGTAACATATCGATAGACAAAGGGAATAGCGTACGGGGTTGATAGAATCCTCGACATCGTGGTTCATCCGATGAGATCATCGTGGAGCATGTGGGAGCCAACATGGGTATCTAGATCCCGCTGTTGGTTATTGACCGGAGAGTCGTCTCGGTCATGTCTGCTTGTCTCCCGAACCCGTAGGGTCTACACACTTAAGGTTCGGTTACGCTAGGGTTGTAGGGATATGTATATGCAGTGACCCGAATGTTGTTCGGAGTCCCGGATGAGATCCCGAACGTCACGAGGAGTTCCGGAATGGTCCGGAGGTAAAGATTTATATATGGGAAGTCCTGTTTCGGGCATCGGGACAAGTTTCGGGGTTATCGGTATTGTACCGGGACCACCGGAGGGGTCCCGGGGGCCCACCGGGTGGGGCCACCCATCCCCGGGGGCCACATGGGCTGTAGGGGGTGCGCCTTGGCCTGCTTGGGCCAAGGGCACCAGCCCCACAAGGCCCATGCGCCTAGGGTTTCCAAGGGGGAGGAGTCCTACTAGTGGAAGGCACCTCCTAGGTGCCTTGGGGGGGAGGGAAACCCCCCTAGGCCGCCGCACCCCCTAGGAGATTGGATCTCCTAGGGCCGGCCAACCCCCCTTGGCACCCCTATATATAGTGGGGGAGAGGAGGGACTTCATACCTTGAGTCCTTGGCCTTTGGTTGCCTCCTTCTCCCTCCCCAACACCTCCTCCACCTCCATAGTGCTTAGCGAAGCTCTGCCGGAGTACTGCAGCTCCATCAACACCACGCCGTCGTGCTGCTGCTGGTGCCATCTCCCTCAACCTCTCCTCCCTCCCTTGCTGGATCAAGAAGAGGAGACGTGGCTGTTCCGTACGTGTGTTGAACGCGGAGGTGCCGTCCGTTCGGTGCTAGGATCTCCGGTGATTCGAATCACGTCGTGTTCGACTACATCATCCCCGTTCTTTGAACGCTTCCGCTCGCGATCTACAAGGTATGTAGATGCATCCTATGACTCGTTGCTAGATGAACTCCTAGATGATCTTGGTGAAACGAGTAGGAAAATTTTTGTTTTCTGCAACGTTCCCCAACAGAGGACGTCTCCTCCTTCTTGATCCAGCAAGGGGGAGGAGAAGTTGAGGGAGAGCTCCGGCAGCACAACGGCGTGGTGGTGGTGGAGCTCGTGGTTCTCCGGCAGAGCTTCGCTAAGCGCTACGGAGGAGGAGAAGGTGTAGGAAGGGGGAGGGTTGCACCAGGAGAAGGGGTGCGGTTTCCCTCCCACCCCCCACTATTTATTGGGGAAGGGGAGAGGGGGCCGGCCCCCTAGATCCATCCAGAGGGGTGGCGGCCCCTTTAGGGTTTCCACCTAGGGGGCGCCCGCCCCCCGGGGGGGCAGCGGCCCCCTAGGATTTCCAACCCTAGGCGCCTTGGGCCCTTGGGGGGGCTCACCAGCCCACTAAGGGGCTGGTTACCACCCAACTACAGCCCATTAGGTCCTTCGGGGCAGGTGGACCCTCCCGGTGGACCCCCGGAACCCCTTCGGTGGTCCCGGTACAATACCGATAAACCCCGAAACCTTTCTGGTGACTGAAACTGGACTTCCCATATATAAATCTTCACCTCCGGACCATTCCGGAACTCCTCATGACGTCCGGGATCTCATACCGGACTCCTAACAACTTTCGGTAACGACATACAATTCCCATTACAACTCTAGTGTCACCGAACCTTAAGTGTGTAGACCCTACGGGTTCGGGAACTATGCAGACATGACCGAGACATCTCTCCGGCTAATAACCAACAGCGGGATCTGGATACCCATGTTGGTTCCCACATGTTCCACAATGATCTCACCGGATGAACCACGATGTCAAGGATTCAATCAATCCCGTATACGATTCCCTTTGTCTACCGGTATAGCACTTGCCTGAGATTCGATCATCGGCATACCGATACCTTGTTCAATCTCGTTACGGCAAGTCTCTTTACTCGTTCCGTAACACATCATCCCGTGACCAACCCCTTAGTCACATTGAGCTCATTACGATGATGTATTACCGAGTGGGCCCAGAGATACCTCTCCGTCATACGGAGTGACAAATCCCAGTCTCAATTCGTGCCAACCCAACAGATACTTTCGAAGATACCCGTAGTGCACCTTTATAGACACCTAGTTATGTTGTGACGTTTGGCACACTCAAAGCATTCCTACGGTATCTGGGAGTTGCACAATCTCAAGGTCTAAGGAAAATATACTTGACATTAGAAAAGCTTTAGCATACGAACTACACGATCTTGTGCTAGGCTTAGGGTTGGGTCTTGTCCATCACATCATTCTCCTAATGATGTGATCCCGTTATCAACGACATCCAATGTCCATGGTCAGGAAACCGTAACCATCTATTGATCAACGAGCTAGTCAACTAGAGGCTCAGTAGGGACATGTTGTGGTCTATGTATTCACACATGTATTACGATTTCCGGATGACACAATTATAGCATGAACAATAGACAATTATCATGAACAAGGAAATATAATAATAACCATTTTATTATTGCCTCTAGGGCATATTTCCAACAGTCTCCCACTTGCACTAGAGTCAATATTGTAGTTACATTGTGATTAATCGAACACCCATAGAGTTCTGGTGTTGATCATGTTTTGCTTGTGGAAGAGGTTTAGTCAATGGATCTGCGATATTCAGGTCCGTATGCACTTTACAAATCTCTATGTCTCCATCTTGAACATTTTCACGAATGGAGTTGAAGCGACGGTTGATATGCCTGGTCTTCTTGTGAAACCTAGGCTCCTTGGCAGGGGCAATGGCTCCAGTGTTGTCACAGAAGAGAGTCATCGGGCCCGACGCATTAGGAATAACTCCTAGGTCGGTAATGAACACCTTCATCCAGATTGCTTCATGTGTTGCCTCCGAGGCTGCCATGTACTCCGCTTCACATGTAGATCCCGCCACGACGCTTTGCTTGCAACTGCACCAGCTGACTGCCCCACCATTCAAAATATACATGTATCCGGTTTGTGACTTGGAGTCATCCAGATCTGTGTCGAAACTAGCATCGACGTAACCCTTTACGACGAGCTCTTCGTCACCTCCATAAACGAGAAACATATCCTTAGTCCTTTTCAGGTACTTCAGGATATTCTTGACTGTTGTCCAGTGTTCATGCCGGGATTACTTTGGTACCTTCCTACCAAACTTACGGCAAAGTTTACATCAGGTCTGGTACACAGCATGGCATACATAATAGACCCTATGGCCGAGGCATAGGGGATGACACTCATCTTTTCTCTATCTTCTATCATGGTCAGGCATTGAGTCGTGCTCAATCTCACACCTTGCAATACAGGCAAGAACCCCTTTTTGGACTCATCCATATTGAACTTCTTCAATATCTTGTCAAGGTACGTGCTTTGTGAAAGACCAATGAGGCGTCTCGATCTATCTCTATAGATCTTGATGCCTAATATGTAAGCAGCTTCTCCAAGGTCCTTCATTGAAAAACACTTATTCAAGCAGGCCTTTATGCTTTCCAAGAGTTCTATATCATTTCCCATCAATAGTATGTCATCCACATATAATATGAGAAATACTACAGAGCTCCCACTCACTTTCTTGTAAACACAGGCTTCTCCATAAATCTGTGTAAACCCAAACGCTTTGATCATCTCATCAAAACGAATGTTCCAACTCCGAGATGCTTGCACCAGCCCATAGATTGAGCGTTGGAGCTTGCATACCTTGTCAGCATTCTTAGGATCGACAAAACCTTCCAGCTGCATCATATACAATTTTTCCTTAAGGAAACCATTAAGGAATGCCGTTTTGACGTCCATTTGCCATATCTCATAATCATAGAATGCGGCAATTGCTAACATGATTCGGACAGACTTCAGCTTCGCTACGGGTGAGAAGGTCTCATCATAGTCAACCCCTTGAACTTGTCGATAACCCTTAGCGACAAGCCGAGCCTTATAGATGGTTACATTACCATCTGCGTATGTCTTCTTCTTAAAGATCCATTTATTTTTTATGGCTCGCCGATCATCGGGCAAGTCAGTCAAAGTCCATACTTCGTTTTCATGCATGGATCCTATCTCGGATTTCATGGCTTTAAGCCATTTGTCAGAATCTGGGCCCGCCATCGCTTCTTCATAGTTCGAAGGTTCACCATTGTCTAACAACATGATTTCCAGGACAGGGTTGCCGTACCACTCTGGTGCGGAACGTGTCCTTGTGGACCTATGAAGTTCAGTAGCAACTTGATCTGAAGTTTCATGATCATCATCATTAACTTCCTCTCTAGTCGGTGCAGGCACCATAGAAACATTTTCTTGAGCTGCACTACTCTCCGGTTCAAGAGGCAATACTTCATCAAGTTCTACTTTCCACCCAGTTACTTCTTTCGAGAGAAACTCTATGACGCCCCCGATTTGACCGTACACTAATCATACACGCAAACGTGTACGATCAAGATCAGGGACCCACGGGAAGATATCACAACACAACTCTACAAATAAAAATAAGTCATACAAGTATCATATTACAAGCCAGGGGCCTCGAGGGCTCGAATACAAGAGCTTGATCATAGACGAGTTAGCGGAAGCAACAATATCTGAGTACAGACATAAGTTAAACAAGTTTGCCTTAAGAAGGCTAGCACAAACTGGGATACAGATCGAAAGAGGCACATGCCTCCTGCCTGGGATCCTCCTAACTACTCCTGGTCGTCGTCAGCGGGCAGCACGTAGTAGTAGGCACCTCCGGTGTAGTAGGAGTCGTCGTTGACGATGGCGTCTGGATCCTGGGCTCCAACATCTGGTTGCGACAACCAGGTAGAAGGGATAGGGGAAAAAAGGAAGAAAGCAACCGTGAGTACTCATCCAAAGTACTCGCAAGCAAGGAGCTACACTACATATGCATGGGTAAATGTGTAAAGGGCCATATCGATGGACTGAACTGCAGAAAGCCAGAATAAGAGGGGGATAGCTAATCCTGTCGAAGACTACGCTTCTGGCCACCTCCATCTTGCAACATGTAGAAGAGAGTAGACTGAAGTCCTCCAAGTAGCATCGCATAGCATAACCCTAACCGATGATCCTCCCCTTGTCGCCCTGTGAGAGAGCGACCACCGGTTGTATCTGGCACTTCGAAGGGTGTGTTTTATTAAGTATCCAGTTCTAGTTGTCATAAGGTCAAGGTACAACTCCAAGTCGTCCTGTTACCGAAGATCACGGCTATTCGAATAGATTAACTTCCCTGCAGGGGTGCACCACATAACCCAACACGCTCGATCCCATTTGGCCGGACACACTTTCCTGGGTCATGCCCGGCCTCGTAAGATCAACACGTCGCAGCCCTACCTAGGCACAACAGAGAGGTCAGCACGCCGGTCTAAATCCTATGGCGCAGGGGTCTGGGCCCATCGCCCTTTGCACACCTGCACGTTGCGAACGCGGCCGGAAGCAGAACTAGCCCCCTTAATACAAGAGCAGGCTTACGGTCCAATCCGGCGCGCGCCACTCAGTCGCTGACGTCACGAAGGCTTCGGCTGATACCACGACGTCGAGTGCCCATAACTGTCCCCGCGTAGATGGTTAGTGCGTATAGGCCAGTAGCCAGACTCAGATCAAATACCAAGATCTCGTTAAACGTGTTAAGTATCCGCGAACACCGACCAGGGCCAGGCCCACCTCTCTCCTAGGTGGTCTCAACCTGCCCTGTCGCTCCGCCACAAAGTAACAGTCGGGGGCTGACGGGAACCCAGGCCCACCTCTACCGGGATGGAGCCACCTGCCCCTTCAGCCCCCAACTCCGAACAGTATCACCGGTAATGTAACAGTGTAAAGTATATAGTATATGCCCGTGATCACCTCCCGAAGTGACCACGGCCCAGTAGTATAGCATGGCAGACAGACAAGAGGGTAGGGCCACTGATGGAAAACTAGCATCCTATACTAAGCATGTAGGATTGCAGGTAAAGGTAACAACAGTGGTAACAAGGACAGGATATGCATCAGGATAGGATAACGGAAAGCAGTAACATGCTACACTACTCTAATGCAAGCAGTATAGAAGAGAATAGGCGATATCTGGTGATCAAGGGGGGGCTTGCCTGGTTGCTCTGGCAAGAGAGAGGGGTCGTCAACACCGTAGTCATACTGGGTAGCAGCGGCGTCGGTCTCGATGTCTAGCGAGAGAAGAGGGCGAAGAAACAATAATATAATGCAAACAAAAGCATGACGATGCATGACATGACAAAGTGTGATGCTAGGTGTGCCCTAACACGGTACAAGGTGGTACCGGTGAAGGGGGGAACATCCGGGAAATTATTTCCGGTGTTTCGCGTTTTTGGGCAAAGGAGCCGGAGTGGGGGAAAGTTGCGTGTTCGATAGGTTAGGGATGCGTGGCGGACGAATGAGTTGCGTATACGGGTTCATCTCGTCGTTTTGAGCAACTTTCATGTACAAAGTTTTTCCATCGGAGTTATGGTTAATTTTCTATGATTTTCCAAAATTTTAGGTATTTTCTGAAATTTCTGGATTTATTATATTTAGTTTAATCCGAACTGACCAAGTCAATTTGACTAGTCAAAAGGGGCATGTGTGACCCACATGTCATAGACTATTTATCTAAACAATTAAATAAGTCTAATTTATTTAATGAGGGCCTACATGTCATCTACTACTAGACTAACTTAGCACTAATTAAGACCTATTATAGTAGTACTAATCTAAGTAAGGGCCGGCCATTACTGGGCACAGCCGGCCACATGCACGGCGCACACACACCTACACAGCACACACACGCTGCTAGGGGTTAAGTATGTTCTATGTTAAAAGAAAACAGCAATTTGTGAATTTCATAGAATTTAATCCATCCATCAAATGGATTTGGTCCAATGGGGTAAAATGAAGATTTTCAAGTGTACTCTCTGCCCAAATTATTTTTATCCACATAAGAACTTGCCTTGTGGATGTTTATTGGCTGTCAAAGGGGCTACCCAATGTGAATTTGCCAAAGCTAGCTGCAGCTACAGTAACTGAACGTTACTGTAGCAGAGGAGCTGCAGCCGAGTGCAGCGGGCAGAGCAGCGGTAGGGAGCGGCAGCCGCGGCGGAGAAGGCCACAACAGTAGGCTGCCGGGCGAGGTGGTGCGCAGGGCGGAGCAGAGGGAGCCGGGCCGCGGTGTGGGGCGGACGACGAAGGCGGCGAACGTCCCTACGGCGTGGGCAAGGGTCGGCCGGGGCGACGACTGCAGCAACGGACGAGCGTCTGCAACTGCGGGGCAGGCGGGGGCACACGCGGGTGGACGCGGGCGAGCAGCGGCAGCTTGAGCAACAACCGCGGCTAGCAGCACCGAGCAGCAGGCAGCGCGTAGACGGGAGCAGCAGCACGTGGCAGCTCGAACGAGCTCCGGCCATGGCGGACAAGGGAGCTATGGCTACGGCGGTGGCGTGCTCGAGCTCGAATCCGAGCTAGTCCAGAAGGAGAAAGGTGCAGGCGCTCACATCGGAGCACACGAGTGGCTCGGCGAAGGTTTAGAAGCGCAGACGACGGCGATCGTCGAGGTTGAACGGCGACGACCGAAGGAAGGGGATGAGGTCGATCCCGGTGATGTGGTCCACTCCATCTCGATCCAGTCCTTCCAGTCTACGCGTACGAGGCAGGCGATGCTCCAGGTGTGATCTCAGCCGGCGGGGAGCTCGGTGCGCGCGGGAATAATGATGGCCATGGCGATGACGGCATTGGCTGAGCGATGCGGGAAGAAAGCGGCGCGAGGGAGGGGGGAGAGAGTGGGCTAGGGTTTGACCATGGCGTCGAGGGAGGTCTTGTAGGACGACGGGGATTCACGGGATGGTCAGCACGTGGCCGATCCGCGACGTGGACGGGTGCACGGTGGCCACCCAGCCCTGTGAACAGAGGAAGAAGAAAAAGGGGAGTTGGGCTGGGCTACTAATGTAATAATTGGGCCTAAGTGTACAGTACATTAGGTATTATGTTTTTCACTTCTTTTTTGTTTATTGTTTTTCTTATTTATCTACTGTTTTGTATTCAGTTTAGGTACTAAATGTTTTTAGTTAAAGTTGAAACTCCACACATAATCACCTCCTGATATTTTGGGTGTTTTCCAAAAAGTTTGGGGTTATTTGGAAATGTTTGAAATTAAGTTCATATTTTAATGGGCATAATAAGGGATGCTTGTTCACTTTATTTATTTCTAGGGAAAATTTAAAATTCCATTTAATGTTACCTCCTACATGGTAATTACTTAGTGAATATTTGCAACCCACCGAACATTTTTCCTTATCAGTTTGAAGAAATAAAATTTGACTTGTTTTTGGAATTTGAATTTGAATCGGTTTCGAACTAACGCGAGATTAGCAACAGTAATCGAAGTGACGTGGCATCATTAGCAGATGGTTATTGTAGCTTAACTATCCGGGCGTCACAATTCTTCTCCACTACAAGAAATCTCGTCCCGAGATTTAAGAGGGAGTAAGGGGGAAGAATGGGTTATGAAATTCTAACAATTCTTCTTGGTCTTGGTTGCTCTTCCCGAAGTAGTAGATCCTCCTCGTTGAAGTATTTATTTCCCTGCTCCAAGTCATCATGATGAAGTCGGCATCCTTGCTTCGAGAACTCCATCGTACTTACGAAAGAATAAAGGGTGGGTATAATCCGGGAGAACGGACCTCTGCAAGGTTGACTATCTAGTAGCTAACATCGAGGAAGGTGGCGGAAAGTAACTCTCGAACTAAAACTTAAGAAAATATCGAGAGTAAAGTAAGGAGATACCATGAGAAGTTTCAAGCAGGTAGGCAATCGTTCGTTGCCTGAAACAAAGTGTGAAAGGGGTTCAGAGCAACGGAAATAAGTATTGTGTTTAATACCAGAATTGAGGAACACAGAAGCTGGCTCGTGAACTACATACGAAACCAAACGTGAGGAATAACTTTGGAAATAGGGGGTGTATAGGAGAGTCAGGTTTCGATCCTGTGGAACTGTGGGTTATGGGCCCACCATGTGGGTTAAAGTAGGAAGGGCGGTGAGATCTTGCACGATCATGATAGTAAGGCATGTCAGAGGGTAGCCTGTCAGTTATGTCAGTAACAACGTCGGTACCAAGGGCGAGGGACGAAGAGAACCATTTTCCTACTCGTTGAAATGAGGCGGACCAATAGGCACAGTTCTCGTCCATCGGTGGTTATCGAAATGTCATCAACAATAGTAACAGGGTCTTACTGACAGAGTTGTACACCGAGATGTTTGCACAAGTAGTGAATTATTACTGCTTATATCATATAGATCATAGAAAGGGTTTGAACAAACCAATGGAAAGGGAAAAGTGTCTATCAGATTTAATCAGAACAATGGAAAGAAAAATGTGATTAAACACATATTTCAGGGTATATCCTTCCCAAAGACAAGAAGAGCATGATATCCATGATAGGATATAATGTAGAAAACCATTTAGGTTAGGGGAGAGGAAGTTCATGACATTTCCCAAACAACGGTGTTTGAATAATTGATAAAGTAAATTTAGCATGGCGCTTCAAATGTTCTTATCGATGATCAGAGTGCCACATACATGCTTCGAGATAGCATTGACATGGTCATCAAGTAAGGGTTAGAATTTGGATGCACAAAGGATCCATCAAGAACAACTTGTAGAATAAGTCTTACAATTTTCTCGTGGAAGAATGGATAACCTTGCTGAAAAGGAATCTATAACAACAAGTCCTCCGACCAGGTGTGATAGGCATGACCTCACCTTACCGATATATAAGGACCAATGTAATAACTCTTGGAATATGTTCCAACCATCATATCTGACCGAGATTCAGATCTGATTGGTGCCGGGATGCCTCAGACTCAGGATGCGTGAGAAGAAAAGGTGCAACACAATTGACGAGACGACATTGTAAGATTCTTGGGAAATGTACTATGGAAGTGAGTTCCATAACAAGAGTTCATCATTAAAACCAAGGAGAGAATGAAGAGGTGGTTGATGAACTCAGCGACAATTCATTGAGATTTTTAAAAGATGGATTTCCACACTTATGTGAATAAGGAGATAATATTTGTTAGATAAGATGACATAATGAGGTATGCTCGAGGAAAACATACATAGTTAAACATTTGTTGAAATGTGCACCCGAAATATGGGCTAGGTAGCACAATCAATGTTCGAATGATGATTCAATAAGCCATAGACGTAGAATGAAACTATAGACCAATAACTTCAAAGCAATAGGGTTGCTAGAAGTGTAGAATTTACACATCACAGACCATTTGTCGGTATTCCGGTTAGAAACCACACGGGGACCAAGAAAAGAATGGTGATGTTAATAAGTATCACTTGTATCAAAAAAATTTAAGGGTGGTGAATTTCCCATGACAGCCTAGACATAAAAGATAGCAATACTCCAAGGTAAAACATAACATAAGTTGGATAGCAAGGATCTCAAGATACAACACAAGACATGAACAAGTTTGTGTTGAAGGGAAAGCAAGAATGTTGCCGATGATAACACAAATCATCGAGGGGCAAGGATGGTATTTCTCATCATGAATTCAATTGATATCATGGAGGAACTCAGAATGTTGATGATGATCATGACAAATTATGTCGAGAGGTTTCATGGAGATTTAATCGGCTGGTGATGACATCAAGTCAAAGGAATGATGAAGCGAAATGATCTTGGGACCATGAGTAGGACACAAACTCGAATTCAAGCTTGTCGTTCAAGGTGGAACGATAAGACGAGGAAATCGACATAATCTTAGCTCATCGTCGAAAGTTGTGCTCCGGGGTTAAGGACCAGGTAGCACAGTTAAAATCGGCACAATAATGATATAGCCGAGCAGGCTAGGACTTACGTGATCGAGTTCAAATTCGTAAGTAATGAAGGTTACCAAGAGTTGTTTAATCGTGGTGTGAACTCGATCCAGTTATCGATGTCTTTGAGTGTTTATTAACTCAGAGCCCGTAAAAAAATTTGGAATCAGTGAGAATGTAATACTTGATGAAGAACGCATAAGAAGTTATGCAGTTCCGTGATAATCTCGAGATACCAGGGGGGTAATATTCGACGACAGATCAAAGTAGAGGTTGGACTAGGCTATTGCTCTGCATAAGACAAGTGTTCAAACTTGCATGAGAAATGGAATCAAGGAGAAACATGGTCGGAACCACGATTGCAAAAGGCCAGATCCCAGATATAAGATGAACTTATACCAAAGGAATAATTAATTTAAGAGAAGCTTTAATGATAAGATCTACATCGTGTCCATGGGCATGAACACAAAGTTCAAGGTCGACTCCCACTTCTCCAATGCATAACCTTTCATTTACTTCTCGCGTTCGATGAAGTGGTCGTGTTGAAATTTAATCTGGTAAAATACCAAAAGAGTATGACTCATGAAAACTTTCGAGTCCACACATATTAAGGAAGGTATAGGTTCAACCCATCGGGGCTTCTTAGAACATATACCATGAACTTCGGGAGTAAATAACACAAACTCAAAAGTAGAGTAAGGTTGTCAAAAGTAGAGGATACAATTTACCAAAGGCATTATGTATCCCGTAAAGAATCACAAGAATTTAGGTCGTCAAGGACACTGTTGGATAATAACCCGGCAATGGGTATGGCGATCAACAACGAGGCTGATGTGAGTATCAGAACTCAATCAGAGGAAGAAGGAATGCCAAGGCATCAGATTATATAAATAACTTACTAATTCAAAGCTTAATGCAAAGATTTTTTTTTGATTTCCAAATCAAGGGATCAGAAGCAATCGTTCTGATCGAAAATGAATAAGTTAAATAGACTTAAAAGCACAACCGATCAAGGCATTGATTGGTCAAGAACCAGCTCATATCCAAATGACGTCTGAGCCGAAAGGATAATCCTAGGATTCGACTGATGATTGTGAACATTCACAACTTACTGAATCAATGGACTCAAGAATGATAGTGACAAGGGATGCCAATAGGATTACTATACTTATGGGATTAACCATAATGCAAGCAAGCAAAAATTTCAAAAGCAATAAGCTGCTAAGGATTTTCGGAAGATCGAATATTATTTTAAAGAACTTAGTGAAACACACAAACAACTAGGGATGGGCGGATACTCGGTAAGTGCGAGAAATTATCCGTAGGGGTGTGTATGTGGATAATGAACTGCAAGGTAGTAGGCACAAAGTGTTCTCGGAACAATAGAGAGAATTTCCGAGGTATCTTGTAATAACAAGATCAATAGGGAATGATGGTATGAATAACAACTACAAGTAGTTATCCATAGGGGTTGACGGTGGAAGGGGAATTGCAAACGCGATGAACACAAGTTCTCGGGTTAACAGCTGAGAGTATCTTCAGGGTCTTCACGTACAGCAGACGATCATCAGTAATAAGGAGCTCTCCGGGTGAAAGTGATAACGAGATCCTAATGTTAGATTTAGCAAAATTCATTTAACCCGAATAGAAGAGAGCTCAGAGTCCCAGAGTTAGGATCGAGGAGTAAAAGATCCTAATACTACCCAGATGGCGACGTGGGCCCGTAAGGCACACAGCCATGTTAGTAAAAGTTTTGCAATGTTGAGACTCGACTTCGGCCAAAGAGTGTGGAAGGGGGATTCCTACAGGCAGTCGGCTCTGATACCAACTTGTGACGCCCCCGATTTGACCGTACACTAATCATACACGCAAACGTGTACGATCAAGATCAGGGACCCACGGGAAGATATCACAACACAACTCTACAAATAAAAATAAGTCATACAAGCATCATATTACAAGCCAGGGGCCTCGAGGGCTCAAATACAAGAGCCCGATCATAGACGAGTCAGCGGAAGCAACAATATCTGAGTACAGACATAAGTTAAACAAGTTTGCCTTAAGAAGGCTAGCACAAACTGGGATACAGATCGAAAGAGGCACAGGCCTCCTGCCTGGGATCCTCCTAACTACTCCTGGTCGTCGTCAGCGGGCAGCACGTAGTAGTAGGCACCTCCGGTGTAGTAGGAGTCGTCGTCGACGATGGCGTCTGGATCCTGGGCTCCAACATCTGGTTGCGACAACCGGGTAGAAGGGATAGGGGGAAAAGAGGAAGAAAGCAACCGTGAGTACTCATCCAAAGTACTCGCAAGCAAGGAGCTACACTACATATGCATGGGTAAATGTGTAAAGGGCCATATCGATGGACTGAACTGCAGAAAGCCAGAATAAGAGGGGGATAGCTAATCCTGTCGAAGACTACGCTTCTGGCCACCTCCATCTTGCAGCATGTAGAAGAGAGTAGACTGAAGTCCTCCAAGTAGCATCACATAGCATAACCCTAACCGATGATCCTCCCCTTGTCGCCCTGTGAGAGAGCGACCACCGGTTGTATCTGGCACTTGGAAGGGTGTGTTTTATTAAGTATCCAGTTCTAGTTGTCATAAGGTCAAGGTACAACTCCAAGTCGTCCTGTTACCGAAGATCACGGCTATTCGAATAGATTAACTTCCCTGCAGGGGTGCACCACATAACCCAACACGCTCGATCCCATTTGGCCGGACACACTTTCCTGGGTCATGCCCGGCCTCGTAAGATCAACACGTCGCAGCCCTACCTAGGCACAACAGAGAGATCAGCACGCCGGTCTAAATCCTATGGCGCAGGGGTCTGGGCCCATCGCCCTTTGCACACCTGCACGTTGCGAACGCGGCCGGAAGCAGAACTAGCCCCCTTAATACAAGAGCAGGCTTACGGTCCAATCCGGCGCGCGCCACTCAGTCGCTGACGTCATGAAGGCTTCGGCTGATACCACGACGTCGAGTGCCCATAACTGTCCCCGCGTAGATGGTTAGTGCGTATAGGCAAGTAGCTAGACTCAGATCAAATACCAAGATCTCGTTAAACGTGTTAAGTATCCGCGAACACCGACCAGGGCCAGGCCCACCTCTCTCCTAGGTGGTCTCAACCTGCCCTGTCGCTCCGCTACAAAGTAACAGTCGGGGGTCGACGGGAACCCAGGCCCACCTCTACCGGGATGGAGCCACCTGCCCCTTCAGCCCCCAACTCCGAACAGTATCACTGGTAATGTAATAGTGTAAAGTATATAGTATATGCCTGTGATCACCTCCCGAAGTGACCACGGCCCAGTAGTATAGCATGGCAGACGGACAAGAGGGTAGGGCCACTGATGGAAAACTAGCATCCTATACTAAGCATGTAGGATTGCAGGTAAAGGTAACAACAGTGGTAACAAGGACAGGATATGCATCAGGATAGGATAACGGAAAGCAGTAACATGCTACACTACTCTAATGCAAGCAGTATAGAAGAGAATAGGCGATATCTGGTGATCAAGGGGGGGCTTGCTTGGTTGCTCTGGCAAGAGAGAGGGGTCGTCAACACCGTAGTCGTACTGGGTAGCAGCGGCGTCGGTCTCGATGTCTGGCGAGAGAAGAGGGGGAAGAAACAATAAATATAATGCAAACAAAAGCATGACGATGCATGGCATGATAAAGCGTGATGCTAGGTGTGCCCTAACGCGGTACGAGATGGTACCGGTGAAGGGGGGAACATCTGGGAAATTATTCCCGGTGTTTCGCGTTTTTGGGCAAAGGAGCCGGAGTGGGGGAAAGTTGCGTGTTCGATAGGTTAGGGATGCGTGGCGGACGAACAGGCTGCGTATACGGGTTCGTCTCGTTGTTTTGAGCAACTTTCAAGTATAAAGTTTTTCCATCGGAGTTATGGTTAATTTTCTATGATTTTTCAAAGTTTTAGGTATTTTCTGAAATTTCTGGATTTATTATATTTAGTTTAATCCGAACTGACCAAGTCAATTTGACTAGTCAAAGGGGGCATGTGTGACCCACATGTCATAGACTATTTATCTAAACAATTAAATAAGTCTAATTTATTTAATGAGGGCCTACATGTCATCTACTACTAGACTAACTTAGCACTAATTAAGACCTATTATAGTAGTACTAATCTAAGTAAGGGCCGGCCATTACTGGGCACAGCCGGCCACATGCACGGCGCACACACACCTACACAGCACACACACGCTGCTAGGGGTTAAGTATGTTCTATGTTAAAAGAAAACAGCAATTTGTGAATTTCATAGAATTTAATCCATCCATCAAATGGATTTGGTCCAATGGGGTAAAATGAAGATTTTCAAGTGTACTCTCTGCCCAAATTATTTTTATCCACATAAGAACTTGCCTTGTGGATGTTTATTGGCTGTCAAAGGGGCTACCCAATGTGAATTTGCCAAAGCTAGCTGCAGCTACAGTAACTGAACGTTACTGTAGCAGAGGAGCTGCAGCCGAGTGCAGCGGGCAGAGCAGCGGTAGGGAGCGGCAGCCGCGGCGGAGAAGGCCACAACAGTAGGCTGCCGGGCGAGGTGGTGCGCAGGGCGGAGCAGAGGGAGCCGGGCCGCGGTGTGGGGCGGACGACGAAGGCGGCGAACGTCCCTACGGCGTGGGCAAGGGTCGGCCGGGGCGACGACTGCAGCAACGGACGAGCGTCTGCAACTGCGGGGCAGGCAGGGGCACACGCGGGTGGACGCGGGCGAGCAGCGGCAGCTTGAGCAACAACCGCGGCTAGCAGCACCGAGCAGCAGGCAGCGCGTACACGGGAGCAGCAGCGCGTGGCAGCTCGAACGAGCTCCGGCCATGGCGGACAAGGGAGCTATGGCTACGGCGGTGGCGTGCTCGAGCTCGAATCCGAGCAAGTCCAGAAGGAGAAAGGTGCAGGCGCTCACATCGGAGCACACGAGTGGCTCGGCGAAGGTTTAGAAGCGCAGACGACGGCGATCGTCGAGGTTGAACGGCGATGACCGAAGGAAGGGGATGAGGTCGATCCCGGTGATGTGGTCCACTCCATCTCGATCCAGTCCTTCCAGTCGACGCGTACGAGGCAGGCGATGCTCCAGGTGTGATCTCAGCCGGCGGGGAGCTCGGTGCGCGCGGGAATAATGATGGCCATGGCGATGACGGCATTGGCTGAGCGATGCGGGAAGAAAGCGGCGCGAGCGAGGGGGGAAAGAGTGGGCTAGGGTTTGACCACGGCGTTGAGGGAGGTCTTGTAGGACGACGGGGATTCACGGGATGGTCAGCACGTGGCCGATCCGCGACGTGGACGGGTGCACGGTGGCCACCCAGCCCTGTGAACAGAGGAAGAAGAAAAAGGGGAGTTGGGCTGGGCTACTAATGTAATAATTGGGCCTAAGTGTACAGTAGATTAGGTATTATGTTTTTCACTTCTTTTTTGTTTATTGTTTTTCTTATTTATCTACTGTTTTGTATTCAATTTAGGTACAAAATGATTTTAGTTAAAGTTGAAACTCCACACATAATCACCTCCTGATATTTTGGGTGTTTTCCAAAAAGTTTGGGGTTATTTGGAAATGTTTGAAATTAAGTTCATATTTTAATGGGCATAATAAGGGATGCTTGTTCACTTTATTTATTTCTAGGGAAAATTTAAAATTCCATTTAATGTTACCTCCTACATGGTAATTACTTAGTGAATATTTGCAACCCACCGAACATTTTTCCTTATCAGTTTGAAGAAATAAAATTTGACTTGTTTTTGGAATTTGAATTTGAATCGGTTTCGAACTAACGCGAGATTAGCAACAGTAATCGAAGTGACGTGGCATCATTAGCAGATGGTTATTGTAGCTTAACTATCCGGTCATCACAAACTCTTTCTCTAGAAAGGATCCATTCTTGGCAACAAAGATCTTGCCTTCGGATCTGAGGTAGAAGGTATACCCAATAGTTTCCTTAGGGTATCCTATGAAGACGCATTTTTTCGATTTGGGTTCGAGCTTTTCAGGTTGAAGTTTTTTGACATAAGCATCGCATCCCCAAACTTTCAGAAACGACAGCTTAGGTTTCTTCCCAAACCATAATTCATATGGTGTCGTCTCAACGGATTTCGACGGAGCCCTATTTAAAGTGAATACGGCAGTCTCTAAAGCATAACCCCAAAATGATAGTGGTAGGTCGGTAAGAGACATCATGGATCGCACCTTGTCCAATAGAGTGCGATTTCGACGTTCGGACACACCATTACGCTGAGGTGTTCCAGGCGGCGTGAGTTGTGAAACAATTCCACATTTCCTTAAGTGCGTGCCAAATTCATGACTCAAATATTCTCCCCCACGATCTGATCGTAAGAACTTGATTTTCATGTCATGTTGATTCTCAACCTCACTCTGAAATTCCTTGAACTTTTCAAAGGTCTCGGACTTGTGTTTCATTAAGTAGACATACCCATATCTACTTAAGTCATCAGTGAGAGTGAGAACATAACGATAACCACCGCGAGCCTCAACGCTCATTGGACCGCACACATCAGCATGTAGGATTTCCAATAAGTTGGTTGCTCGCTCCATTGTTACGGAGAAAGAAGTCTTGGTCATTTTGCCCATGAGGCATGGTTCGCACGTGTCAAATGATTCATAATCAAGAGACTCCAAAAGTCCATCTACATGGAGTTTCTTCATGCGTTTGACACCAATGTGACCAAGGCGGCAGTGCCACAAGTATGTGGGACTATCATTATCAACCTTACATCTTTTGGCATTCACACTATGAATATGTGTAACATCACGTTCGAGATTTAATAAGAATAAACCATTGACCAGCGGGGCATGACCATAAAACATATCTCGCATATAAATAGAACAACCATTATTCTCATATTTAAATGAGTAGCCATCTCGCATTAAACGAGATCCAGATACAATATTCGTGCTTAAAGCTGGTAATAAATAACAATTATTGAGGTTTAAAACTAATCTCGTAGGTAAATGTAGAGGTAGCGTGCCGACGGCGATCACATCGACCTTGGAACCATTCCCGACGTGCATCGTGACCTCATCCTTCGCCAATCTCCGCTTATTCCGCAGCTCCTGTTTTGAGTTACAAATATGAGCAACCGCACCGGTATCAAATACCCAGGAGCTACTACGAGCGCTGGTTAGGTGCACATCAATAACATGTATATCACATATACCTTTGGTATTGCCGGCCTTCTTATCCGCTAAGTACTTGGGGCAGTTCCGCTTCCAGTGACCGTTTCTCTTGCAATAAAAGCACTCAGTCTCAGGCTTGGGTCCATGCTTTGGCTTCTTCCCGGCAACTGGCTTACCGGGCATGGCAACTCCCTTGGCATCCTTCTTGAAGTTCTTCTTACCCTTGCCTTTCTTGAACTTAGTGGTTTTATTCACCATCAACACTTGATGTTCATTTTTGATCTCCACCTCCGCTGATTTCAGCATTGAATATACCTCAGGAATGGTCTTTCCCATCCCCTGCATATTGAAGTTCATCACAAAGCTCTTGTAGCTAGGTGGGAGCGGCTGAAGGATTCTGTCAACGACCGCATCATCTGGGAGATTAACTCCCAGCTGAGATAAGCGGTTGTGCAACCCAGACATTTTGAGTATGTGCTTGCTGACAGAACTATTCTCCTCCATCTTACAACTGTAGAACTTGTCGGAGACTTCATATCTCTCGACCTGGGCATGAGCTTGCAAAACCATTTTCAGCTCTTGGAACATCTCATATGCTCCGTGCTGCTCAAAACGCTTTTGGAGCCCCGGTTCTAAGCTATAAAGCATGCCACACTGAACCAGGGAGTAATCATCACTACGCGACTACCAGGCGTTCATAACATCTTGAGTTGCTGGGAAAATAGGTGCATCACCTAGCAGTGCTTCAAGGACATATGCTTTCTTGGCAGCTATGAGGATAATCCTCAGGTTACAGACCCAGTCTGTGTAGTTGCTACCATCATCTTTCAGCTTGGTTTTCTCTAGGAACGCGTTGAAGTTGAGGGCAACATTAGCGTGCGTCATTTGATCTACAAGACATATTGCAAAGTTTTAGACTATGTTCATGGTAATTAAGTTCATCTAATCAAATTATTTAATGAACTCCCACTCAGATAGACATCCCTCTAGTCATCTAAGTGATATATGATCCGAGTCAACTAGGTCGTGTCCGATCATCACGTGAGATGGACTAGTCATCATCGGTGAACATCTTCATGTTGATCGTATCTTCTATACGACTCATGTTCGACCTTTCGGTCTTCCGTGTTCCGAGGCCATGTCTATACATGCTAGGCTCATCAAGTCAACCTAAGTGTATTGCGTGTGTAAATCTGGCTTACACCCGTTGTATGCGAACGTTAGAACCTATCACACCCGATCATCACATGGTGCTTCGTAACAATGGACCTTAGCAATGGTGCACAGTTAGGGGGAACACAATTCTTGATATTTTAATGAGGGATCATCTTATTTATGCTACCGTCGTTCTAAGCAAATAAGATGTAAAAACATGATAAACATCACATGCAATCAAATAGTGACATGATATGGCCAATATCATTTTGCTCCTTTTGATCTCCATCTTCGGGGCGCCATGATCATCATCGTCACCGGCATGACACCATGATCTCCATCATCATGTCTTCATGAAGTTGTCTCGCCAACTATTACTTCTACTACTATAGCTAACGGTTAGCAATAAAGTAAAGTAATTACATGGCGTTTTCATTGACACGCATGTCATACAATAAATTAAAACAACTCTTGTGGCTCCTGCCGGTTGTCATACTCATCGACATGCAAGTCGTGATTCCTATTACAAGAACATGATCAATCTCATACATCATATATATCATTCATCACATCCTTTTGGCCATATCACATCACACGGCATATGCTGCAAGAACAAGTTAGACGTCCTCTAATTGTTGTTGCAAATTTTACGTGGTTGCTATAGGTTTCTAGCAAGAACGTTTCTTACCTACGCCAAAACCACAACGTTATATGCCAATTTCTATTTACCCTTCATAAGGACTCTTTTCATCGAGTCCGATCCGGCTAAAGTGGGAGAGACAGAGACCCGCTAGCCACCTTATGCAACTAGTGCATGTCAGTCGATGGAACCTGTCTCACGTAAGTGTACATGTAAGGTCGGTCTGGGCCGCTTCATCCCACGATGCCGCCGAATCAAGATAAGACTAGTAACAGCAAGTAAATTGACAAAATCGACGCCCACAAGAACTTGTGTTCTACTCGTGCATAGGAACTACGCATAGACCTAGCTCATGATGCCACTGTTGGGGATCGTTGCAGAAATTAAAAAAAATACACATCACCAAGATCAATCTATGGAGTTTACTAGCAATGAGAGGGGAGTGCATCTGTAACACCCACGATGCGGCTATATCTCCCACGTGTCGGAGCACGACTTAGAGGCATAACCGCATTGTAGGCATGTCGCAAGAGGGGTAATCTTTACACATCCCATGTACTGAATAAGAAAGGGATAAAGAGTTGGTTTACAATCGCCACTTCACACAATACAATAAATATAGCATTACATAAACCAGAATACAATCAAGGTCCGACTATGGAACCAAAATAAAAGAAGACCACCCCTAATGCTAGATCCCCGATCGCCCCAACTGGGCTCCACTACTGATTAACTGAACACAAAATAACACAACAAACATGATCTTCATCGAGCTCCCACTTGAGCTCAGTTGCGTCATCTGCACTGGTATCAACGGCACCTGCAATTGTTTGAAGTAATCTGTGAGTCACGGGGACTCAGCAATCTCACACCCTCGCGATCAAGAATATTTAAGCTTATGGGTAGGAAAAGGGAGTAGTGAGGTGGAGCTGTAGCAAGCCCTAGCATATATGGTGGCTAACTTACGCAAATGAGAGCGAGAAGAGAAGCAAAGCAGGGTCGTGAACTAGAAGTGATCAAGAAGTGATCCTGAAACTACTTACATTCAAGCATAACACGAGACCGTGTTCACTTCCCGGACTCCGCCGGAAAGAGACCATCACGGCTACACACGCGGTTGATGCATTTTAATTAAGTTAAGTATCAGGTTCTCTACAACCGGATATTAACAAATTCCCATCTACCCATAACTGTGGGCACGACTTTCGAAAGTTCAAAACCCTGCAGGGGTGTCCCAACTTAGCCCATCACAAGCTCTCACGGTCAACTAAGGATATTCCTTCTCCCAGGAAGACCCGATCAGACTCGGAATCCCGGTTACAAGACATTTTGACAATGGTAAAACAAGACCAGCAAAGCCGCCCGAATGTGCCGACAAATCCCGATAGGAGCTGCACATATCTCATTCTCAGGGCACACCGGATGAGCAATCCGTACAACTAAAACCAACCCTCAAGTTTCCCCGAGGTGGCGCTGCAAGGGGCTCTAGTTCGGACCAACACTTAGAGAAGCACTGGCCCGGGGGTTTAAAATAAAGATGACCCCTGGGTTGGCCGACCCAAGGGAAGGGTAATAGGTTGTTAGGCAAATGTAAAACCAAGGTTGGGCCTTGCTGGAGGAGTTTTATTCAAGGCGAACTGTCAAGGGGTTCCCATTATAACCCAACCGCGTAAGGAACGCAAAATCAAGGAACATAACACCGGTATGACGGAAACTAGGGCGGCAAGAGTGGAACAAAACACCAGGCATAAGGCTGAGCCTTCCACCCTTTACCAAGTATATAGATGCATTAAATTAAAATAAGAGATATTGTGATATCCCAAGAAAAATCCATGTTCCAACATGGAACAAACTCCATCTTCACCTGCAACTAACAACGCTATAAGAGGGGCTGAGCAAAGCGGTAACATAGCCAAACAACAGTTTGCTAGGACAAGGTGGGTTAGAGGTTTGACATGGCAATATGGGAGGCACGATATAGCAAGTGGTAGGTATCGCAGCATAGCAAAAGAGCGAGCAACTAGCAAGCAAAGATAGAAGTGATTTCGAGGGTATGGTCATCTTGCCTGCAAAGTTCTCCGAGTTGACGAAAGCTTGAACCTCGTAAGCGTACTCAACAGGTTCCTCGAACACGTACTCGTCTCCTGGCTCTACCCAAGGCAAGAACACAAGCAAAGGAAACCACAATCAACCACGGTGCAATGCGCAAGCAACATGATGCAAAACATGGCATGATATGCGGGATGTGATATGCAGTGCATATGCATGCTTCGGAAAGGAAAGATTGAACCAGACCTCAACTTGGCAACCCAAGCGTGCCGCTGGAAAGATGAGTTGATTTCGGTCGAAATCGATATAAAGATCACCGGAATCGGATGCACGGTCTGCAAATAACAAGCAAAACAAGAATGGCACAATTCTGCGATTAACAGCACGATGCCATCTAGAATGCAACAAGAAACTAAGCTACTGCACTCTAACATAGCAACAAAGCACATGGCAGTGATCGACTCAAGATGCTTGACAAAAGATGAACACTGAGCTACGGCTAAATCACACAAGAGCAAGTTCAAACAAGCATGGCAAAAGTGCAAAAGATAACAGCATCACAGACTTGGTGAAAATACTAACATGTCAGGAATTACATCAGGAAGCAATGTTTAGAGCAAGATAACAACATGCTACAAGATCAGAACATAGCAATACAAGGCATGGCATGAATCTAATCAAAGCATGTAACAAAAGTCCCTTACTGACCATAAGCCAAAAAGGATCACAAGATATGATGGCACCCATGTAAACATAGCAAATTTCGTTAATAGATTCAGACTTAGCAGAAAACTAGACATGGCATAAACAGAATTATGAAGGCATGTTTGCGAGCTCGATGCACTCAACACACGGCATTGCATGACAAACTAAGCATACTCCCAGCAAGAATACATGATCATGAAGCTAACCAAAGCAAGAACAAACTCATAGCATGCATGGATCAACTACAACAACCTTGGCAAAATTGATTAACAAGTAAACAATCTGCCAGGAACATTTTATAGCAAAAGTAGAGCAAGATTGAGTCATGCTAGGGCACTCCATAAACGCAAACAGGAGCATGGATGGATAGAGCACAATCATATGCCCAAATCATCCTTACTGAACATACTCAAAAGAAGCATGGATCTCTCTGTAGCAACATGAATACATGGCATAAAAATAACAGCAGAGCAAAGACTTAGTGAAAATCTAAGTCTCTGAAATCAGCAACATCACGAGAGCTACTTTGCATGCTTGTGCTAGTCACCACATTAATCACAAAAATACATGGCATACACCCCTGTAAAGATGGCATGGCATATCCCAAAACACATGTAGAGCTCATGCCTATATGCAACACCCAATAATCATGGCAAAAAGACAAATGCTCATAATCTGCTAAGAATCAGGAACTAACATTTTATAGCACTCTTGCAACAGTCATTAGGGCATCAAGATGGACTCAAACAAGCATGGTGCAATGGAACAAAAAGAAGAGGGCATCCTGATGAACATTTTGATATCTCATGCATGCAAAACGGAGCAGTGAGCACAAAGTTATGGCATGATGAAGTATGCATCAGAATTAAGATTTAAAGGACTTGGCAGAAATTCGATGTCCACCTCGGGTTTTCAGATCTGAGCGCGGAGAACGAGGATCGCCGGAGAAGGGCTGCGCGGTTGCCGGAGAAGAATAGGGAGGTCACCGGCGATGTCGAGGTCGTCAGATCCGGTCGCTCCTCGACTGGATTTGGCCGGAGGAGGGGAGCTCCGGCGAGCTCCTGCAGGGCGGCGCGGCGCGGGGCTTCCGGCGATGTGGCCGGCCGGCAGTAGGGTGAGGCGGCGGCGGTTGCGCGTGCGCATGCGGCGGCGAGGCGGCGCAGGTGCGGTGCATGGTGGCGGCG
>NC_041384.1:205972985-206026416 GCF_002162155.2 Triticum dicoccoides | reverse complement strand
CGCGGGCGGGACGGCCGTGGGCCTCACGGGCCGCGGCGGAGGAGGGTGGCGGCGTGACACTTGGTGGCGCGCGAGTGAAGGAGGGAGGCGGCGGACGCGTCCGGTCCGGGACGAACATGTCCGGCGGCGTGAGGAAGAGGAAGGCTAGGGTTTCATCCGTGAAATTTCGGGCACACATATATATAGGTAGAGGGAGCTAGGAGAGTCCAAATGAGGTGAGGTTTTCGGCCACGCGATCGTGATCGAACGACCGAGAGGATGGAGGGGGTTTGGATGGGTTTTCGGCCACTTTGGAGGGGCGTTAGGATGCAACACACACGAGGCCTTTATGATTTCCCGGTTAACCGTTGGAGTATCAAACGGACTCCAAATGGCACGAAACTTGACAGGCGGTCTACCGGTGGTGAACCAAGGCCGCTTGGCAAATCTCGGTCCAATCCGAGAACGTTTAACACCCACACACGAAAAAATACAAAAGGGGACGCCGGAGGACATAGGAGTGCCGGATTGCAAAACGGACAACGGGGAAAGTGCTCGGATGCATGAGACGAACACGTATGCACATGCGATGCACATGATGACATGATATGAAATGCATGACACGCAAACAAATGACAAGGCAACAACAGCGAATAACTGGAGCACACCTGGCGCATCGGTCTCGGGGCGTCACAGCATCTTCATACCTTTGAAGATCGCGATGCGGAAGTGTTACAAGAACGCGGATGAAGGAGCCGTAGTCGTAGTGATTCAAATCGCTGTTGATTCCGATCTAAGCGCCGAACAACGGTGCCTCCGCGTTCAACACACGTACAGCCCGGGGACGTCTCCTCCTTCTTGATCCATCAAGGGGGAGGAGAAGTTGAGGTAGAGCTCCGGCAGCACGATCGCGTGGTGGCGGTGGAGCTCATGGTTCTCAGGCAGAGCTTCGCTAAGCGCTACGGAGGAGAAGGGGTAGGAAGGGGGAGTGTCGGTGTCAAAACCGGCGGATCTCGGGTAGGGGGTCCCGAACTGTGCGTCTAGGCCGGATGGTAACAGGAGGCAAGGGACACGAAGTTTTACCCAGGTTCGGGCCCTCTTGATGGAGGTAAAACCCTACGTCCTGCTTGATTAATATTGATGATATGGGTAGTACAAGAGTATATCTACCACGAGATCGGAGAGGCTAAACCCTAGAAGCTAGCCTATGGTATGATTGTTGTTCTGTATGTTGTCCTACGGACTAAAACCCTCCGGTTTATATAGACACCGGAGAGGGTTAGGGTTACAAAAAGTCAGTTACAATGGTAGGAGATCTGCATATCCGTATCGCCAAGCTTGCCTTCAACGCCAAGGAAAGTCCCTTCCGGACACGGGACGAAGTCTTCAATCTTGTATCTTCATAGTCCAGGAGTCCGGCTGAAGATATAGTCCGGCCATCCGGACACCCCCTAATCCAGGACTCCCTCAGTAGCCCCTGAACCAGGCTTCAATGACGACGAGTCCGGCGCGCGGTTTGTCTTCGGCAATGCAAGGCGGGTTCCTCCTCCAAGTACTTCATAGAAGATTTTGAACACAAAGATAGTGTCCGGCTCTACAAAATAAGTTTCCACATATTGCCATAGAGAGAATAATATTTACACAAATCTAATCTGCTGACGTATTCCATAGTGTGACGCACCACGGCCAAGCCTTTATTCGAATCGTTTTACTATCCCACCTCAGCACGTCATGCGAGGCGGTTTCCTTGGCACGTCTTGTTAAAGCAGAGATCGTGTCCCCTTACTCTAGGATTCTCATCAATACGGGCGTGGGTAACCCAACCGCGCCATTGATTACGGCGCTTGGAGATAAGCGAGTTTTACCAGGCTGGTGGGGACACTTAGTTGCGTCCACCCATATAAGGGGATAAGGATCCACCTTTTCACCTACGCCTTCTTCCTCCTTCGCCTATCCATTTCCGCGCACTCGAGCTCCAGCGCCCAAGTCCGCACTCCCCACCTCAACCTTCTCTACCCATGTCCGGAGCGGGAGGCAAGTGGATGGTCTCCTCCATTACGGAGGGACACATCAAAAGACTAAGGAAGGCCGGATACTTGTCTAACGACATTGCGCACCGGCTTTCCGAACAGGGGCAGCTCATCCCCACCCCTAGGCCCGATGAGAGGGTGGTGTTCCTCCCCCATTTCCTTCACGGACTGGGCTTCCCTCTCCACCCATTTGTCTGGGGGCTCATGTTCTACTATGGCCTGGATTTCCACGATCTGGCCTCGAACTTTGTCCTCAACATCTCGGCATTTATCGTCGTGTGCGAGGCTTTCCTCCGCATCCGCCCCCATTTCGGCCTATGGCTCAAGACTTTCAATGTCAAGCCGAAGGTGGTGCGCGGCAACCAGGCGGAGTGCGGAGGCGCCATGGTGGGCAAGATGCCCAACGTCTTATGGCTCGAGGGCTCCTTTATGGAGACCCTGAAGGGGTGGCAATCGGGGTGGTTTTACATCACCGAGCCGCGCGACACTGAATGGGTCGCAGCCCCCGAGTTCCGATCCGGACCCCCTACGCGGCTTACCTCCTCGAAGGAGACGGGCCTGTCATGGGGTAAAAAAGGAGAGCTGACAGGAATCCAAACATGCGTCCAAACCCTGATGGACAAGAAGTTCAAACTTGTCAACGTAGTCCAGGTTATGCTCATCCGCCGGATCCTCCCGTGTCAACAACGGGCTTTCAACCTATGGGAGTTCGACCCGGCGCGGCACCGAACTCTGAGCAGGATCTTCGACACGACGTACGAAGATGCCTGGAAGGTGCTTTTCAAGGGCGGCGAGGCCCCCGCATCCGCTACCGAGGATCGCGGATTCAGTATGCAGCGTCACACTCATGCGGTAAGTTGTTTTTACCTTTTACAAGGTATCGGTTTTTCATAGTTTGACTCCATGCGGGATCTAAGCTCCCTTACCTTTGACAGGATTGGCAGGAGACGTCTGGACAGATCAACTGTCCGGCTCCTTTGCCCGAAGGCCCAGCGGACGCTCGTTTGACGAAGCTGCTGGTCCCGGCACCCCATGTGGTGCCGGAGAAGAAGGCCATGGGGACTCGAAAGAGTGCCTGGCGCCCGGAGGCGTTGGATTCATCATCCGACGACTCCAAGACGCACTCCTCCCACGAAGACGAGGAGGAGGAAGAAGAGACCTCTCCCCCTCCAGCGGGGGAAGGGAAGAAAAGGAAGGCCGCCCCAACTGGGGAGGCCGAAGGGTCCAAGAAGGGGAAAACCCTTCCTCCGGACTACTCCACCAACGCCGACGACGGCGGAGAGGAGTGGCCGCTCAGGGCCAAGCCCCTAGCGAAATTGTAAGTATCCGGATACCAAAGTAATTCATAGTATTCCTTTATTGCACAGCTTTCCCTTATGTCGAATATGATTATGCAGCCCACCCAAAGACCGGCTCGACGCGTCGTCGAGCGGTTCACTGGACTCGTCGGATGTGAATTCGCTTCCGACGGCTTCCTTCCCCCGCCCTACGGACGACGCCGAAGTGTTGTCCCAACAGGTTCCAAGCCGGGAGGAGGTGGTCCTGGAGGCGCCGCAAGGCGACCTCCCGGACTCCAGGAGTAAAGGGGATAAAACCCCACGGGGCTCCAAGTCCGGCTCTAGGCCAGACACCGCTCCGGAACCTTCAAAGGTTCTAGAGTCCGGCGGGTGACCTCCTTCCAAGAGGAGCAAGCCCACCGTGCCGGTGACCCCCGTCCAACCGGAGGCGCCGGACAATCTGTTGGAGGTGCTCAAAGGTGCCTCCATTGACGAGGAGCACCGCACTATTATGAGTGTGGTGGTCCAGAAGGTTCAGTCCGCCAAGAGCGGATTGACTGAAGCTTGTACTAGCCTTTTAACAGGCTTTGAGGTAAGTAAAGAATGTGTAAATAATATTACCGCATAGACAGTAGCCCCTGATGCTCTGTTTGGCGTTCGGGAAGAAAAGCCGAATAGAGGATCAAAATGAAATTCGCAGGAGTCTAACGAAAAGGAGTCAATATGCGTATGCAGGCTTCTCTGCTGGCGTCCGCCGTACTAACTGCGGAAGTGGACGCGCTAAAGCAGAACCTCGAGCAGTCCGAGCAAGAGCTCGGGCGTGCCAAGAAGCAGCTCGAGGAGAAGGAAGGTAAGAAATACCTTGTTTTAAATATATATATATATATATAAAAGTGCAATTGCAAAAAATGACAGGATTATCGTGGCTATTGTAGGGGCCACGTCTGAGGTGGCGACCCTTAAGCAAGCGTTGGTCGAGGCCGAGAAGAGGGCGGCCACGAAGCGCACCGAGCGGGAGAAGTATGAGGCCGAGGTTGGCAAGGTGCGGCAAGAGCTCCAGGCTCTCATGGAAAAACATGAGAGTTTGGAGCTTGACTCAAAGACGTGAGCGTCCGAGCTCGCGGTGGCTATTGAAAATGCCAAGTCTGCCAAGGCCGAATCCCAGAAGACCCTCCGGGAGTTGGATGAGGTGAAAAAGATAGCGGCGAGTAAGGCATTCTTTATGCAAAGCAAACACATAAACGTAAGTTACTTGTTACTTACCCGAATCTGGAGCTCTCCGGGAGCATTCGTAGATCTTCCCCATAGCGTGTCCGATGCCGCCGCATTCTATCGAGCCGAGGAGGGCAGCTCGACAGAGAAGGTGTTCTGGTCTCAGTATGCTGAGGCCGGACACCCCGTGCCCCTGAGCGACCAGCTGAAGCAACTGGTCGAGCTCCACAAGGCGGCCGAACAGGCCATGAAGGGCCTCATAGTTCGGCTGTGGCCTGGAGAGGCTCTGCCTGGGAGCTATTTCGGGCTGGTGCGGCGGCTGGTGGGGGCCTGTCCAAGGCTCGAAGTCATCAAACGCTCCATCTGCATTGAAGGTGCCCGTAGGGCCTTTGCCCGTGCTAAGGTGCACTGGGGCAAGCTGAATGCTGAGAAGCTTGTGAAGGACGGGCCACCGCCGGGGAAGGAGCATCGCAAGCCCAAGAATTATTATAAGGATGTTCTGAAGGGTGCCCGCCTTGTGGCGGATGAATGTTCCAGGGATGTAATATTTGAGTAAAACTCGCTCGGTTTGTCCTGTGCGCTGAAAACTTGTTCATATGCGCTAAGCAATGCTGTTGGAATTTAAAATATTACCTTCTGTGTGGCTGTTTATCAATTCTGAGAGATGGCGAGTCGTCGGCTTCTGCTCCCGTGCCGCTAGTGCTGGGGTGTTCGGGGATAAACCTGAGCGCTCTTTTTCCCATGTTTGGGTCCTTCGAGGGAGGCGCTCAGCGCAACGAACAAGGCAATCGGACTATAATGCGTGAACACTCTCACTTAGCCATAGAATTCTATAATTTTAAATTTCGGCGAAGCCCCTGATATTCGGAGGACCGAGTTTGGGGCGCTATCCACGCCTTGGCCGGACAGAGCCGACTCCTCGCTCTAAGCGGCATAAGTCTTTAAGGATTCGAAAAACCTCTCGAACAATGACCGGCTCTCGCTTCATCATGACAGTCAGTTTTAGCTTTCTCTACTAAGGTGCTCGACCCAGCTCAACTGGGGCACAATCGCAGTAGTTCTCCTAGTGCTACCTTAGCCGATATAGAGGAATGTAAGGCACCAAAACATAGGAGCCGGGCAAACCCAACTATTGACCCAAGACATGATTCAGAGCTGGTGCATATAATGCTATAAGTTCGGGGTGCCGCACTTGTTAAAGTGTTCGGACTTCTCACACCATATTGAGGGGTACTAAAGCCTCTGGCATATTTTGGCCGTACCAAAGTGTACGGGTGCAGCATGTCGTTAAGGAACATATATTTGTAAAAAAAAAGTAATGCAAAAATAGACAAAATCTATGCATTGTTTATTAAAAAGGGCTGGAACGATACAAATAATGCGATAAGCAAAAGGTTGGACTATTTAACATGTCCGTTCCAGGGGCAGGCTGCCGAATGGTAAGCGAAACAGGTATACTGCTCGTGATAGAGACCACCTGGGAGTTCCGTAATGCGGCATGGCTTGTCTGCTTCCCTGGTTCTTGCATCGTTTGTGCGGCAATTGAACTGCCGAACAGGCCTTCCAAAGAATGGAGTCCTGAAAGTAAGAGAAAATTAAAAAATCAGCAGCCCCTGGTGCGGTTTAAGCCGTGTTTCGGGCGTGCCGTGATGGTGCCCCTCCCTCTGCACCCATGGTATTTCTAGAGCGTAGTTATGTACGCGAAGCACTGGTGTTGCATTTTTGCGAGGGCTGGGGTTGGGGCCGCATTGCTACGCCTGCTCGGAACGTGCCAGGCGGTCTTGTTGTAGGTTACTCCGGGCACGCTTGACGGTGTCCGGACGTTTAATGGCCGGACTGGAGAACTGCCTGGAGAGGCTGCTTTGTACTTCCGGTGCAAGGGCCGCCGTGTGATCCTCCGTTCGGAGGGAGCGTTAGGTGTTTCCATTGACCGTAATTACTCCTCGAGGGCCTGGCATCTTGAGCTTAAGGTATGCATAGTGCGGTACTGCATTGAACTTGGCGAATGCGGTTCGCCCAAGCAGTGCGTGATAGCCACTGCGGAATGGGACTATGTCAAAGATTAACTCCTCACTTCGGAAATTATCCGGAGATCCGAAGACCACTTCAAGTGTGACTGAGCCTATACAGTTGGCCTCTACACCTGGTATTACGCCTTTAAAGGTCGTTTTGGTGGGCTTAATCCTCGAGGGTTCTATGCCCATTTTCCACACTGTATCCTGGTAAAACAGGTTCAGGCTGCTGCCGCCGTCCATAAGGACTCTAGTGAGATGAAATCCGTCAATAATTGGGTCTAGAACCAATGCGGCAAATCCGCCATGATGGGTGCTAGTGGGATGGTCCCTTCGATCAAAGGTGATCGGGCAGGAGGACCATGGGTTGAACTTTGGGGCGACTGGCTCTACCGCGTATACATCCCTTAACGCGTGCTTCCGCTCCCTCTTGGGGATGTGGGTTGCGTATATCATGTTCACCGTCCGCACTTGTGGGGGAAAACCCTTCTGTCCACTGTTGTTCGGCGGCCGGGGCTCTTCGTTGTCGTCGCTATGCAGCCCCTTGTCAGTATTTTCGGCATTTAACTTGCCTGCCTGCTTGAACACCCAACAATCCCTGTTGGTGTGGTTGGCCGCCTTTTCGGGGGTGCTGTGTATCTGGCACAAGCGGTTGAGTATTTGGTCCAAACTGGACGGGCCCCTAGGATTTCTTTTGAATGACTTTTTCCGCTGACCGGATTTATAGCCTCTGAATCCGGCATTAACTGCCGTATCCTCAGCATTGTCGTCATTAATGCGGCGCTTCTACTTGTTGCGACGTGACCTGCCACTACTGTCCCTGGTATCCAAATTACCAGGGTTCTTGGTCATATTGTTGCTACGAGCAAGCCAGCTGTCTTCTCCCGCGCAAAAGCGGGTCATGAGTGTCGTGAGTGCTGCCATAGATTTCGGCTTTTCCTGTCCAAGGTGCCGGGCAAGCCACTCGTCACGGATATTGTGTTTAAAGGCTGCTAGGGCCTCTGCATCCGGACAGTCGACTATTTGATTTTTCTTTGTTAGGAACCGTGTCCAGAATTGCCTGGCCGATTTCTCTGGTTGCTGAATTACGTGGCTTAGGTCATCGGCGTCTGGTGGTCGCACATAAGTGCCCTGGAAATTGTCGAGGAATGCGGCTTCCAGGTCCTCCCAACAACCGATTGATTCTGCTGGCAAGCTGTTAAGCCAATGCCGAGCTGGTCCTTTAAGCTTGAGTGGGAGGTATTTGATGGCGTGAAGATCATCGCCGCGGGCCATGTGGATATGAAGGAGATAATCCTCGATCCATACTGCAGGATCTGTTGTGCCATCATATGATTAGATGTTTACGGGTTTGAAACCCTCGGGGATTTGATGATCCATTATTTCGTCTGTGAAGCATAGTGGGTGTGCGGTGCCTCTGTACTGGGCTATATCACGACGTAGCTCCAATGAGCTTTGTCGTGTTCGGCCCTGCCGGATTTGTGTCCGGCGTGACGGTTACCGTCTCGAGTCGTGGGGCGCCCACGCGATCCGTAGATCGATCTTGTTTGCCTTGCCTTGTCCTCCAACATATCTCGCAGGTCAGGCGCATTTTCCCATGCCTTGGTACGGGGTGCGGCTTGAGTGGAGGGCCAAGAGGCCTCTCTGTCGCGGCCACGAGGTGGCCGGTCGGCCGTATCAAGTGCTGGTGATGTAGGTTTAAGTGCTTCCTCCTCTAATCAGGGTAGCAACCTGCGGTTTGGGTAGCTCTTGGATGGGCGTTCGAGTTTATGCTCTTCGGCCGCAAGGACTTCAGTCCATCTGTCGACTAGCAAATCTTGATCAGCTCTAAGCTGTTGTTGTTTTTTCTTGAGGCTTCTCGCCGTGGCCATAAGCCTGCGTTAAAAACGCTCTTGCTCGATGGGATCCTCTAGCACGACGAATTCGTTGTCGTCGAGGCTTGCCTCATCTTCGGAGGGAGGCGTATAATTATCGTCCTCGACCTCTCTGCCTGCCGCTCTCTCATGAGGGCTGGCTTCTCTATCCTCCTGTGCTGAATCTTGCTAGAGGGGGTTTTCTTCGGCACTCTCCGGAGTATTATTATCTCCCGTGCCGGAATCGCCGTGTTTGCTTTGGCGGGATTTTGAGCGGCGCCGCTGACGCTGGCGCTTAGGCTATTTCTTGTAGGGGTCATCCTCCGCTGTTCCATCGCCATCTCCTTCTTTTGGGGTGTCCATCATGTATATGTCGTATGATGAGGTGGCTTTCCAGGGCCCAATAGGCGCTGGTTCTTCATCATCTCCTGCATCGGCGTCCATACCGTCGATGTCTTCAAAGTCGAAGTCGAGCATGTCGGTTAAATCATCAACAGTGGCTACAAAGTGGGTGGTGGGTGGGCTTTGAATTTCTTCATCGTCTGTATCCCAACCTTACTGACTGTAGTCCGGCCAGGGCTCTCCTGACAAAGAGAGAGACTTTATTGTCTTCAGAATATCGCCGAAAGGCGAGTGCTGAAAGATGTCCGCGGCAGTAAACTCCATGATCGGCGCCCGATCAAATTCGATCGGCAGGGGCGCAGAGGGTTCGGAGTCCTGAGAGGAGTCCGGCTCCTTGGAGTCACGAGTCTCGCGGAGTGCAGGGCTGGTGTTCGGCTCGATCGCCGTTGGGATCGCAGCCCCCGAGGCAGCGTCCAACCACCCATCCTCGATCGGCGCAGTTGGCTCCGAATTAAGGGTTGAAGCCGATGCGGGTGCGGCCTCCAGGGCACTGTTCGGCGGCAGAGCTAGATCATGCTCGTCGTGACAGTGCGGCGCGCTCGGCAGTGGCTCGAATCCGTCGAGGATCAAGTCCCCGCGGATGTCAGCCGTGTAGTTTAAACTTCCAAATCTGACCTGACGGCCAGGGGCATAGCTTTCGATCTGCTCCAGATGGCCAAGTGAATTGGCCCGCAGTGCGAAGCCGCCGAAGATGAAGATATGACCGGGGAGGAAGGTCTCACCCTGGACTGCATTGCTATTGATGATCGTAGGAGCCATCAAGCCTAACGGTGACGACACAGAGGAACTCTCAATGAAAGCACCAATGTCAGTGTCAAAACCGGCGGATCTCGGGTAGGGGGTCCCGAACTGTGCGTCTAGGCCGGATGGTAACAGGAGGCAAGGGACACGAAGTTTTACCCAGGTTTGGGCCCTCTTGATGGAGGTAAAACCCTACGTCCTGCTTGATTAATATTGATGATACGGGTAGTACAAGAGTAGATCTACCACGAGATCGGAGAGGCTAAACCCTAGAAGCTAGCCTATGGTATGATTGTTGTTCTATATGTTGTCCTACAGACTAAAACCCTCCGGTTTATATAGACACCGGAGAGGGTTAGGGTTACACAAAGTCGGTTACAATGGTAGGAGATCTGCATATCCGTATCGCCAAGCTTGCCTTCCACGCCAAGGAAAGTCCCTTCCGGACACGGGACGAAGTCTTCAATCTTGTATCTTCATAGTCCAGGAGTCCGGCTGAAGATATAGTCCGGCCATCCGGACACCCCCTAATCCAGGACTCCCTCAGGGAGGGCTGCGCCAGGAGAAGGGGTGTGGTTGCCCTCCCACCCCCCACTATTTATAGGGGGAAGGGGAGAGGGGCCCGGCCCCCTAGATCCATCTAGAGGGGGGTGGCGACCCCCTTAGGGTTTCCAACTAGGGGGGCAGCGGCCCCCTAGGGTTTCCAACCCTAGGCACCTTGGGCCCTTGGGGGCGCACCAGCCCACTAAGGGGCCGGTTCCCACCTAACTACAGCCCATTAGGTCCTTCGGGGCAGGTGGACCCTCCCGATGGACCCCCAGAACCCCTTCGGTGGTCCCGGTATAATACTGATAAACCCCGAAACCTTTCCGGTGACTGAAACTGGACTTCCCCTATATAAATCTTCACCTCCAGACCATTCCGGAACTCCTCGTGACGTCCGGGATCTCATTTGGGACTCCGAACAACTTTCGATAACCACATACAATTCCCATTACAACTCTAGCGTCACCGAACCTTAAGTGTGTAGACCCTATGGGTTCGGGAACTATGCAGACATGACCGAGACATCTCTCTGGCCAATAACCAACAGCGGGATCTGGATACCCATGTTGGCTCCCACATGTTTCCACAATGATATCATCGGATGAACTACGATGTCAAGGATTCAATCAATCTTGTATATGATTCCCTTTGTCTACCGGTATAGCACTTGCCCGAGATTCAATCGTTGGTATACCGATACCTTGTTCAATATCGTTACGGCAAGTCTCTTTACTCGTTCTGTAACACATCATCACATGACCAACCCCTTAGTCACATTGAGCTCATTACGATGATGTCTTACCGAGTTGGCCCAGAGATACCTCTCCGTCATACGGAGTGACAAATCCCAGTCTCGATTCGTGCCAACCCAACAGATACTTTCGGAGATACCCGTAGTGCACCTTTATAGCCACCCAGTTACGTTGTGACATTTGGCACACCCAAAGCATTCCTATGGTATCCGGGAGTTGCACAATCTCATGGTCTAAGGAAGAGATACTTGACATTAGAAAAGTTTTAGCATATGAACTACACAAACTTGTGCTAGGCTTAGGATTGGGTCTTGTCCATCACATCATTCTCCTAATGATGTGATCCCATTATCAACGACATCCAATGTCCATGGTCAGGAAACCGTAACCATCTATTGATCAACGAGCTAGTCAACTAGAGGCTCACTAGGGACATGTTGTGGTCTATGTATTCACACATGTATTACGATTTCCGGATAACACAATTATAGCATGAACAATAGAAAATTATCATGAACAAGGAAATATAATAATAATCATTTTATTATTGCCTCTAGGGCATATTTCCAACAGGTACATAGACACACTCTCCCCTCTCGTTGTTATGCATCTCCTAGATAGATCTTGCGTGATCGTAGTTAAAGTTTTTGAAATACTGCATTCCCCAACAGCCTACTCATGAAGACCTAGGGCAATTTGAGGAAGCCCATCATTGGAATATTGTAACGCCCCGGACACACCCGCCGGTGGTAGTTACTCCTGGTGGGATCTAGACTGACCTCACAGATCAATACTAATATTTTCTGCGCACTTTGTCCTCACTCGATCACACCCGGGAGCAACTTCCCGGTCGGTCACCCATCCTGAAATTGCTCCAAGCTGAACACGCTTACTTTTTGAATGGGCTCCCGGAAAAGAAGGAATTCCTTATTGATATGAGTAGTCTATCATCCCTAATAAGCCAGACTATCACAAATATACAAGCCAAATTCTATAATAAAAAATTCCCACTAGTATATGAAAGTGATAACATAAGAGACTCTCTATCATGAAGATCATGGTGCTACTTTGAAGCTCAAGTGTGGAAAAAGAATAGTAACATTGCCCCTTCTCTCTTTTCTCTTTTTTTGTTTGGCTTCTTTGGACCTTTTTTTGTTGTTGGCTTCTTTGGCCTCTTTTATTTTTCGTCACATGGGGCAATGCTCTAATAATGAAGATCATCACACTTTTATTTACTTACAACTCAAGAATTACAACTCGATACTTAGAACAAAATATGACTCTATATGAATGCCTCCGGTGGTGTACAGGGATGTGTAATGACTCAAGAGTGACATGTATAAAAAAATGAATGGTGGCTTTGCCACAAATACGATGTTAACTACATGATCATGCAAAGCAATATGACAATGATGAAGCGTGTCATAATAAACGGTACGGTGGAAAGTTGAATGGCAATATATCTTGAAATGACTATGAAAATGCCATAATAGGTAGGTATATATGGTGGCTGTTTTGAGGAAGGGTAATGGTGGGTGTAATGCACCAGCAAAAGTTGCGCGGTACTAGAGAGGCTAGCAATGGTGGAAAGATTAGAGTGCGTATAATCCATGGACTCAACATTAGTCATAAAGAACTCACATACTTATTGCAAAAATCTATTAGTCATTGAAATAAAGTACTGCATGCATGCTCCTAGGGGGATAGATTGGTAGGAAAAGATCATCGCTCGTCTTCGACCACCACTCATAAGGAAGACAATCAATAAATAAATTAGGCTCCAACTTCGTTACATAATGGTTCACCATACGTGCATACTACGGGAATCACACACTTTAACACAAGTATTTCTACAATCCACAATTACTCACTAGCATGACTCTAATATCACCATCTTTATATCTCAAAACAATCATAAGAAATCAAACTTCTCATAGTATTCAATGCACTTCATTATGTTCTGAGATTGATGTTGTTATGACTTTGCGATGCTTAATGCTTGTCACTTTGGGCCCGGGTGCCATGATTTCAGATTTGAACCCTTTATGCTATCACCATTATATCTATGTTCTAGATCCGATGTTATAGTCATCTACTACGTGTTATGATCCAGCAACTCCGGAGTGACAAAAGTCCGGACACTTCCCGGTGATAACCATAGTTTGAGGAGTTCATATATTCACTATGTGTTAATGTTTTGTTCCGGTTCTCTATTAAAAGAAGGCCTTAATATCCCTTAGATTCCAATAGGACCCCGCTACCATGGGAGGTTAGGACAAAAGATGTCATGCAAGTTCATTCCATAAGCACGTATGACTATTTACGGAATACATGCCTACATTATATTTATGAATTGAAGCTAGTGTCGTATCGCCCTAGGTTATGATTATTATATGATGAATATCATCTAACGAATTCACCGATCCAATGCCTACGAATTTCTCTCATATTGTTTCTGCTAAGTTACCACTGCTTCTGTTACTATTGCACTTGCTACAAAATTATTGCTATCACTGTTACCGTTACTATTGCTGTTGCTACTACTATCAAAACTATCGTACTACTTTACCACTGATCACTTTGTTGCAGATAATTAATCTTCAGGTGTGGTTGAATTGACAACTCAGTTGCTAATACTTGCAAATATTCTTTGGCTCCCCTTGTGTCGAATCAATAAATTTGGGTTGAATACTCTACCCTCGAAAACTGTTGCGATCCCCTATACTTGTGGGTTATCAATTACCATATCTCAAACCCATACAAACTCACGCAACTACGTCGACGCACATGCGTCGTCCGGCTACTCCATCACACTACACTAAACATGCCATCGGACTACCAAAATTTGGCATGTTTTGCTATGGTGGAGTTCATCCATGGTTGTCCTTGCCCTTCCCGATGCCCTTGCCGTCGTTCTCGCAGATGTACCAGCCGAAGACACAATACAGATCGAGCCGGATTTGCTCCTCGCCGTCGCTGTCGTCCTTCTCCTCCTTTGGTGGCAGTTCGGACATGGCACAGACCGCCGATTCTGCTCTCGGGTGAGGGCACGTGTGTTCCCTCAATGTCGTGTCTTCACAATGCGGGCGCAGATGGCTTCCTCCTCTGCGGCCGCCCATGCCGCCGCATCAGCCGCCGCCATTTTCGTCACGATACGGGCCTCAGCGGCCCTTATCCTATCCTTCCCATGGCGGCCGCCCATTTCCGGTGGGACTCATAGTCTGCTCGACCGGTTATGGGGAAGGATCCGGCTGCCGGGACCGCGAGGATCCAGCACCAGAGGACCCGAGCGCCCGGTGAGCCGAAGCTATGGCGTCGCGACGGGCGGATTCGTCCATCGGTCGGGCGCTGTCCTCCCTGGAGCGGCAGAGTGCAATGCAGACTTCCATTGCCTCCTCCAATCCACACAGGATGACACCCCAGTCGACGGAACCAGACTGGTTGGAGACCGATCCGCTGCCCACCATGTCGGAGACGAGTTTGGGTGGCAGAGGGAGAGGGGAGGGGAGTGGAGTGAAGTGGCTAGGATTTGCTTCGGCGAGAGTATGGGGACGAATATAAGTGGGGTCGGGTGGGCCAGCATGGGCCTGGTCCGGCGTGGCGGGCGTGCTCGGGCGCCTCATATCCACCCCATATTTGAACTGGATATGGGGGATGCCGGTCAGTCCGGACGTTTGTGGCCCGTTTGAGGCATCCGTTTGGGTAAAAAAAACGTGACCGATCAGTGACCGGGTCCGGACATTTGAGACGGGTTTGAGAGGTCGGACTGTAGATGCTCTCACTGTTTAATCTAGAAGAAAATGAAGCTGGTGCAAGCCTGCAACCTGAGGAATTTTGCGATACCGCGAGGGCAATAATACTACACGTACAGGATATTCATACAAAGCTTTACAGGATGACAACGTGGCCTAATCTAATTGTTCGCTTCCTGATTTTCAGGGTGGGGCCGTCCCCCTTAATCAAATTCCAACCAATCACAGCCAACGAGCCTGTAAATCCTCCGTACGTCTAGCATTGTTGTCGCCGCTCGAGTTCGAGGAACTTGCAGTGGATGCCGGAGGGACTGTTTCTGCCTGTTCTGCTTCCACGCCTTCTGCTCCCACTGCTGCGGCTCTCATCACCACCGTGGGCCGTTTCACGCCGTCATCTCCGTCGACGTCGCGGGCCGGCCGGTGTTCCAGCCCGGGGACTCGCAGTGGATGCCCGACGAGGTCGTCCGCGCCATCGCCGCCGAGGACTACGCCACGCCGCTCCCCAGAGACTCCTACTGCACGGGCTGCAAGAAGGTCTTCTGCGCCGCCGCCTGCCCGCACCACAGCAACGGCACGTGCCTCGCCGGCGTCGTTCTCCGTATCGAGGAGCAGGGAGGCGCGCACTGCGTCCGGTGCACGGGCTTCGAGCCGTGGTTCCGCCGCGTGGAGGGCTACCTCGGCGACCTGGTCGGCGAGGAGGAGGAGGAGGGCGAGCTGCTGCTGCTACCGGTGCTGAGGAGGGCGCCGGGCACGTGCGCACAGTGCCATGCCCAGTGGGCGGGCTGGCATTACGAGCAACACTGCTCGCTGCCCTGCGTTAACGCCTGGCGCCAGGAGGTCCTTATGCGGAGGGAGCGCCACGAGGCCAGACGCGCTGCAAGGGACCTCGCCAACCTACAAATCCATCACTAAAATGTATTCCTGAATTGCTAGCTAGCTGTAGGTTATTTTCATTTTCCCTAAGTAATTGCTCCCTCTCTGGCTTCTGGTTTCAGATTTGGCCAGCTGCCTGCATTAGGGTTCGTCTTTGTACTCCAACAGACTCCGGTATCTACTGATTCAATGGACATCTAACAGTACTTGATGAATGGGTAATATGGAACATGCACATTAATCTTGCAACTGCATTTATTTTAGTTTTCACTACGTTCGGCAAAATATTCCTTGGGATCATAGTAAATTACTTCAGTCTCAGGTACAATGTGCGGTATCGTGTACAGGTTCATGTTTTTCTTTTCTTTTTTGCTAATAGTGTACAGGTTCAAGTTGTACTCCCTCCGTTCCTAAATATAAGTCTTTGTAGAGATTTCACTATGAACCACATACGGATGTATATAGATGCATTTTAGGGTGTAGATTCATTCATTTTGCTTCGTATGTAGTCCATAGTGAAATCTCTACAAAGACTTATATTTAGGATCAGAGGGAGTATCATCCAAACCAAAGGATTGAAAGAAATGCTACTCGCTGCACAGGCTACACATCACTGATTTCCCTCGGCGAACCAGGAATCAAGAATACTCTGCAGCCCTGATCTGTAAGATGGGTGGGCAAGCCTAACGCCCAGTTCCTGTTTCAACCGACAATTAGATACCCGTTTTTCAGCAGCTATAATCCTGTCCTGGCTGTTTGATCCTGCAGAATCCGCTGCGAGATCAGGGTATCTTTTCTCTATCAAGCTCTGAGCAAATGCAAAGACCTCGGATCTCGGGGCAGGGTCATCATCCACCACATTGTATATCTTCCTGGCATTGCATGTGAAACCAATTATCAGTCTCCGGATGTATGGTCATTTTTCTGGATTATACTGAAAACATAAGCTTACAGAACATGACTAGAACAAATATAACCACAGCATGTATGGTAACACTGAAATATGAAGTTGAACACACGGTGAGTATGTGTGATGATGTTTAAAGATCACACTGATATGGCTATTTTGTAGAACAAAGCGAGAGAGAAATACAAACGAAGGGGACTTTTGGTGTTGCAATCTCATATTTGAGCTATGCTATATGTAAACTGTAATGAAGTCTGTGAAAATTGCGTGAAGACTCAAGCAATTGCAAAGAACCATGGAATTATGCAAGCAAGAGAAAACAGAAACCTTGTAGATTTGATGCTCATGCTAGCCAGGATAGCCTGATAGATGTCAGCCACATGGATACGTGCAGTGTACTGTTTGGACTCCCTCAACTTCTGTCTTCGCGAAGAAGATTTTCTCTTAGCTATGGTGTCCAAAGCACTGCAACAACAAATGACGATCATCACAAATACGAAACAAGAATAGTCGTCATACCGACGCTTTCAGAGACACGGTATCAGGACGTATAAACAGTCTTCTTGAACAAATCTTCCAACCATTCATCTCTATCACATTGTTTGATGGTTTCTATGATAAAATCCAAAGCAGTCATGAAAAAAGTGCTGACGAGCTTTCATTTCATAGGTGCAAATACATTGGTCCAAATCAGCATATCAATTGTCAAGCATTTCTAGAGTTGACTAATTATTTGATAAGAAATCAAAATAGTAAAATGGATTGAAGTATTAGCATATCTCAACCTTCTTCCAGGCCCATATATCCCACCCAAACGAAGTATAAAAGCTGATAGATCCAGCTCGTCGACAAGATCCAACCATCCTTGTTCAGCGGCATATCTTAACTTGGAAGACTCGCTCTTTGGATTCACTACATGACTGCATATACATCAGTTTCTTCTGCACTTTTAAAAATGTATTGCAAAAACACACACAAACCATTCAGTTTCTTACTCCTCATCAACCCATGCACCACCACAATCACCATACACACCTGGGAAATAATAAGAATTATAAGGCAGTTATCTAAGCCAGCTGGAAGAGCTAACGTACCTAACAAGGGTGAAGAAATAGAAATGTTCTCCTATTCTAGTGCATTGACATGAATGCAGTGTGTAAACCAAGTAAGGGTCCTCAATAAAAACTATTGCACTTAAATGCAGTTCATTTGACTGCCACATGTTAAATAATTCAGTGAAACAGAAACTACCGAAATGCTGTCAATCAATTTCACCCCAAACCAACATACTATTTCATATTAGAGGTGCACACATTGTTTGAACTTACTTGTTGAAGATAGGTAGCATAACCATTGAAGATTACCACTAGTCAGTGTTGTTTGCAGGTCAGCATGTGAAGAAAGCAACTGCATAAGGGATAACCATGAGGCCAAATCAGGACCGCATTCAAGCGAAGCATACTGAATTGAGCAGCAGATAATCGGCAACGTACAGGATCACCAACCCCAGGGATGGGAGGAATGGAGATGAGCAAATGGGTTGCATCTTGCAAAGCATGAAGATTTGCAAGGCTGGAATTGACAGCCATAAGTAATCAGAAAAGGAAATCGACCGTAGACATAAAGATTCATGTATGAGAAAGCAAAATTCACTGGCACCCACACACAGGAGTAAGAGGACGCAGGGCCAGGGGGACACAGGTAGAACAACAAGAGATAAGGATCATATATCGTCATAATAAAATTTCAAGAAAATATATTGGAGTCTAGCACAAAATTTTGGAGTGGCCTTCTTCCCCTAATAATTAAACAATCTGCCATATCTGAAGTATTTGTGTATATAAATGTAGGAGTATTAGTTCCAAAGATTGACTTCACTGCATTTTTAAGCAAATATTTTGGCCTGCATCAGCAAAGAAATTATGTTCAACAGAAAACAAACGAGACTTCATTCACCTTTTCAGATGCGATTCAACTAATAACACTAGTGAAACGTTTGTGGGTCAAAGACTTTCAGCCTACAACCATTTTTGGCTAGACTCATGCATGTTTTTAAGCTAGACGGCCCATTGCATTATTCATTTGGCAAGTGCTCCGCAGCAGAGAACGGTGCTTGAAAGAAGGGTGAGAACAGAGGAAATAAGCCGTACTTGCTTGTTGTGGCATCGAAGACGGAAGCAGTCATGCCCAGCAACTCGAGCTCCATCTTCTTGGCGGCACTGGTGCACGTCCCGGACACACGCCTGCGTTCATCCAGACAGAAATCAAGGAGCGAATTCGGGGGAGGAGGAGATGGCTACAGCAGCGGCAGAACCCAATCTAGTTCGAAACATCGATCAGGGGAGTTGGGGAACCGGAGCTACGGCGACGGAGTGGTCTCAATTTGTGCCGCCGCCGGTCAAAGAGAAAGAGAAGAGGTAGAACGGAGCGAGGAGGGGGCTGAGAGCGACGGCGGACTAACCATCCCTGTGACAGGAGGCGCTCCGAGACGTAGCGGCCGACGAAGCCGGTGCCGAGCACCAGCATGTGCTGAGGCTTCTTCGGCTGCGCGGGCATCGGCGCCGCCGGCTTGGGCGCCATTCCTGGCACCATCGTGGTTGGGGCCTTTGGCGGCGGGGACTGGGATTTCTGTCTTCTGTTTCGGTGTTTCCTTCGTCACTGCAGAGAAACCCACGACTGTTCTTCCGCTGTGCAGCAACAGGTGATTAGGATTCTCGTCTTATCCTTTTAATTCCTTTTTTCGAGAGATTAAACTTTTAGCCGATCCCTCAAAACTTAATACCAAAAGTGAATCTTTTGCTTTTTCTTTCAAATGTTTGCATACAAAATTTATTTCGAGATTTTTCTTTTGAAAAAGTTTCGATAAATTCATCAACAATCAAAATAGGACAAAGAACACCAGAAATAAAATTTACATCCAGGTCTCGTAGACCACCTAGTGACTTGCCTCTCCCTCATCGGAGTTGGGCAAACCTTGTTGTAGTAGACAGTCTGAAAGTTGTCGTGTTAAGGCCCTATAGGACCAGCGCACTAGAACATCAATTGTCGCCGATGAAGAGAAGCATAGATCGAAAGTATCCGGACATATAGACACATAAATATAGACGAACGAAGACTAGATCCACCAAAGACAAATGTCAATCGACTACCGCGAGATCCGCAGGAGACAAACCTCCACATGCCCTCCAATGATGCTAGAAGTACCACCGGGATGGAGACTGGGTGGGGAGAACCTTATTCCATGTTTAGAGACACAAACCCTAACAAAACTCAAAAGCCATCCAAAAACATGGCCCTCACACCAACAAGGGTTCAGGATCCACACCACCTCCATGGCACTAAGACCACATGAGACAAGGCAGGCCAGCGGCGTTGTTGGCGGAAAGCACGAGAAACCCTAGCACTGGGTGCTCCTGGGAGCGAGTGAAGGGGTTTGAAGATATATTTTGATAACTTATTAATTTATAACTTCATATAGGATATATATTAAATTCAATGTTATAAGTAAGAATTGTTGCTGTTGCACTTGATCTGGGTACATAACGGCTGATTCCATTAACAATTTCTTACTTAATAGTTCGAGGGATCAAAAGTTCGAGGGATCGGCTAGCTAGTGCTTAATTCCTCAAATGAAAAAAAAGTCTTCCTAAATATAACTTTTGAGAGATTAGCTAGAGATGCCATTACTGTCACTACAGCTCTTGCTTATCTACTACAGTACTTGCTCACTGTAACGCACTCTCAATCTACAGCTGGATGATGGCTGATTCCTCTCAATGCAGATAACGTACTCTGCCCCAATTAGCAACTAAATCCAGCTGGTTTTAGATCAGTCAGGTAGAATCGCTGCTTAGAGATTTTTGAGTAACCGAGCCAGCATCACATAGAACTATAGACCCCTCTGATAAAAGAAAAACATAGAAGAACTACATGGTGCAATCAAGTCGCTCAGCGATCATCGAATGACTTGAGTAACTGAGTACATAACGGCTGATCATAACACACCACAAGAAACCACTGAACATTATTGAGTATATAAAGGGTGCACCGTGAACAACTTGATTTACCCACTGTGGAAGCGTACAGACTCAGCTTTATTGGATAGATGAATAAGAGTTGCAGCCTTCTAAATGAACAACAGGAGCCGCCTCGCGCTGCAGGCAGGCTAGCGCCACCTCAACGCTGCTAGGGCCTGCCCATGGACACGGGAATCTCCGGCTGCCACCACGTTGAAACCTGAACCAAAATGAAGAGAAAGAATCACACCTTCGGTACCAGGAACATTGGTTTTCTGCTAAACAGAAGCAGCAAATATGCTTGAATGAAATGCCCCGTGCCAGTTTTGAATCTCGATATTTACGTAGTGTTGCGATTTCTTAAGTGGAGGGATGCAAGGTAGAAAGAACTGAGGGATGCAAAATAGAAGTTATTTTGAAGCAAAATTTGGTGAAATCAAGAAGACTGAGTATTATACTTGTCGGCTGAGATTCCGAAGAGACAGGCCAGTGGAGCTTGTTCCCTTCCCAATCAGTTATTGAGCCCCCAGCTCCTTCAATCACCGGTACCAGCGAGAGAAAATCGTATGGCTTCACAACAGAATAAATTATCTTAGTAAATAACTTTAGTATATTCGATGCGTTTGAAAGAATAATATTGGGCTGGTCAAAGAGAGATACTGACAAAACGAACCCAACTTAAATACAAAGATAGCTTGAGCTGAAAACTGACTACCAGGCTCAGATTTGGTCCATTCCAAGCACCACTAAAAATAAAACAAACACCATTTCACAAAATATACATCCAGGATAGTGTTATATACCTTCAATCCAGATTCAACAACAAGATCCACAAAACCAGAAGCTAGGAGAGCATAAGCATAACAATCACAGCCATACAATGGGACTTTCACCTTGCATAACAAACGAGTAAAACGGCAAGCATGTGAGTTGTGGCGTTGATGGTGCAAGTTTGCCAACCATATGTAGTTACAAGAATGGTACGTACCTTGTCTCTTACACGAATGAATGCATCTTCAGCATCTCCTTCAAAGAGATGTGGACTCGTCGTATATCTGACACATGCACAACACTGATTATTATACACAGGCCGAATAATTCAACATTGCAATGTTATGTATTATTTCTATGTACTAAAACTTAATATACCTACAAGTAAGCTTGCGCCAGTACATTGCAAGGACGGACAGATATTTCTTGTCCATTTAAGGTAGTTTTCTTCCCGTCCAGCCCAACCCATCTCTCTCTCAAGATTGGCTGATCAATAATGCCCATAACCTAAATAAAAGAAGAATAGTCAATGGCAAGTAATATAGAATAAATATCAAACATATATGACACACATAGACAGCATGTCCAGAAGAGACTTTAGTGTATATATATATGATATGTTCAAATTAAAACAAAAAAAATATTTTACAGATTGCATCGAATATCATGTAGCTGTAGTTCTTTAGTGACGCTACCAACAAAATAAAGTTAAATCACTGGGTACAAGTAACTATATATCATAGACTGCTATCCAGTACAGTTTCCTGCAGGTAGTAGTTAAAAAAATGGACAAAAACAAGGAGAGCTGATATGAGAAAGAGAAAATTAGCATACCGGTTTTCCATTGTGAAGAAGCGCAATAAGCGTACCAAAAAGAGGCTTGCCTGCGAACAACAAATCAGCATCCATCATTGTTGGTTAAGCTGAAATTAGTTGGCCTACACACGGTTACAATTCAGTACCAGTTATGAAGCTCTTTGTTCCATCTATGGGATCCAATACCCAAACATAGTCAGCAGACTTCTCCGCACACCTCCAACCGTTCTCCTCGCCGAAACTGCATGAACCCAGTAAAGGTTGCATTATTTATCATGCAGGTGCGTTGAAAGTGAGCTGGAATATTGGCATTGGGAGTACAAGCTCACACAGCATGAGTAGGAAAGCTCTTCAGTATGACTGACGTCATTGCTTCCTCTGCTTCTCTATCAGCGATCGTGACCGGACCTGGAAAAAATTCGGTAAATCCAGTTCAAGACCACATACAATTATGGAGCCTCCGATCAAGATCCCACCTTTTGATTTGAGTAATAAAGAAATGTCCAGCTCAACTGTTCTACAATTTGGACATGATTCACAGCCACATTCAGATTTCCTCTACAAGTACATATTCACTTTTCCGAAACAACGTACAAATATTATTACAACAAACAAAAATAATACATAGGACAAAACTATGGCAAGGCATTTGTAGCCACCTATGTTTTGAGGACAGAAGGATGAGCCATTCTAACCAACCTATCACCAGAGTAAAAAACAGTAGAACAATAGTATCACCCAAACGGATGATTTCATTTTCCGATTCAACTATAAGCAAACAGGAATCAGAAAAAAAAAATAGTATTAAGAGGAGCAAACTATCATCACTCCAACAACCAACACCTGGCTACAACCCCTTCAAAATGCCTGTAAGTAGAGAGGAGGAGGGCACGAACTGTGGTCCTCTTTGTCGATGATCTCGAAGCGCTGCCTGAAGTACTTCCTGAGCACCTCCCCCGCCGCATCCGCCGCGCTCTGGGCCACCGCCACCAGCCGCTCCATCTCCACCCCTTCCTTACCCGCCGCAGCCACCGCCCAGCCCCCCGCCTCAGAGGGCGAGGCTCGAACCGAGCCCATCCAACGGCCCGCTATCCCACACGCCCGACCCGCCGCCGCGGAGGAGAAGGTTGCCAGGAGGGAGGGCGAGCGGAGGTGGTGACGGAGGCTAGGTTTTGTGAAGGCGGGGTTGGGAAGGGGAAAGGTGAGCGGGATGGTGCAGATTGGGGGAAGCATCTGGGAGGAAAAAAGCGGCGGCAGGCGGCGAGGTTTAAATGGTGTCGCCGCGCGGAGAGGGAGCGGTGGAGGGTGACGACCACCGCGGCGAGCTGGATTCGGCGGGTTTTGGCCGCGCCGCCGCCGTACCGCCGCTTCAGGAAAGGTTCGTTTAGGTTGGTGTGATGAGTGATGACAATCTTTTTTCTGACAACGTGAACGTCAACTGCCGGCCGTCGATATCCCCCTCGCGGCAACCATGCTAGACGTACGGGCGGTGTACGGAGGATTTACAGGCTCGTTGGCTGTGATTGGTTGGAATTTGATTAAGGAGGACGGCCTCACCCTGAAAATCAGGGGGCGAGCAATTGTTGTAAGTGTCCAAGTAGGCGTCGTCGGTAGGAGGTGAGTCGTTGGAGTCGGAGCCGTCGGGGACGTCCGAGGGGTCAATGAAGCTCTTCATCCTCCGGGCAGCGTGGTCCTACTTCCTCTTAAGCTTAGCTACTCTCGCCGCCTCCACTGCCTCGCACGTGGACTGCTCCAATGCAAGCCGGAACACCTTCGCGTTTTTCCAATGAAGCCGGCGGGTGTCCGCCTCCACCATCTAAGCAATCGGCGGTAGACCCACGCGAGGAGGCACCCCTCTTCATCGGGCACTGCCGGCGGCCCGTGGCGGCGGCAAGAGACTGTGCGACCACATCCGAGGCCGCCGCCCTCTCCTCAGCCTGCTGCCTCTTGTGGTGGGTGGTGTGCACCTCGGATTCGGGTGTGCGCATCTGCGGCGTCGGCGGAGCGGGCACTATCAGATTTGATCCTTACAATTAACGAGTACAAGGGGATTGACAACTCTTTTGCCCGCGTTGGGTGCAAGTATTTGCTCTTGTGTGTAGGTACTGCTGAAGGTGTAGGAACAAAGTATGTCTACCAGGGGGGTTCAATGGGAGTTTTAAATTTTCTTCGGAAAACTTAAATCTCTGAGAACCCAGCAGCGGAATAAAGGATAAACAAGCTAAGATGAACTACAGAGAAGTATCGAAGGGAAACTAAAGCATGCATCAAAGTAAATTACATGAATGGAATGCATGGAAAGTAAACATGAGTGACAGAGGTAACCGAAGATGCTCGATGGTGACAAGGTATTTGGTCAACCAGTTCGTCCTTCTGCATAAGGACTACGTCTGGTTGGAGGGGATGTGACTTAACATGGAAGATAAACTTTCTTCACCCTATTCTCCTCGACAATCGATTCGTCAACCGATGCCGATCACTCGTGGTAGATACTTGAAGGCGATCACCAAACCTTTACAGACTTCTTCTTCAAGAACCACAATCACTCTTGGTCTCTGAAGAAATTGACACCTAACCGTCTAGACAGTTTGCAGCTCTCAAGAGTAATAGGCGGAGCGTACTAAACTTAGATTCCAGTGATGTCGAACCACTATCTAATTCTTTGGCTCTAGGGTTTTTTATCTCGATGGATTTTAAACTCAAATCGCTCAGAGAGGGGGTTGCTCAACAATCTTCTCAAAATCAAATGGAGCAGCCGCCAGACAAAGCCGGTGCGGGGTCGTTATTTATAGCCGCAGCCTTCCCAAATGAGAAATGACCATTTTGGACACGAGGTCCAGCCAATGGCCAACCGACACGTTCACAACAGTCGGATTTTGGAGCAATGGTAACATTACTTGAGGAATAAGTAATGCTAACTCTTCGGTCTGATACAAATCTCTTGCAGCGAAGAAGATCACAGTCTCTTGCTGGCAAGTATTTGCTCGAAGCACAAAGAGATTTCTCTCACAACTTTTAAGGTTTTGGGTTTAGCATCAGAGAATCAAAGCTTTGAGACACTATACCCCTCTTAATAGTACAATGGTCCTATGACTGAATGAAAGAAGAAGAACAACGAAATACTAAATGCTACATCTTCACTTCACCTTCATTCTTCCTCGTACACAGTCATTTGCTTCGGACATGCACCGAACCAATTGCTTTGACTTCAGCAATTTTTAGGGGTCGCTCTTGATAGCTTTATCTTTGGTGATAACCTTCACTGCTGTGCAGGGAGATTATCTTCGTCGTTTGCATCAAACTCCTCGATACATCAAGGACTTGTTACTTTGTGTGCACTAGCAAACGCATAAGTCCCATACTGTTTATGTCAACAAACTCCGAAACATAAGGGGTCTATCATTGCACCAACAATCTCCCCCTTTTTGGACGGTTGTTGACAAAACAGATAATCATCAAAGTGAAGATAGATAATTGAAATGTAAATCAAACAAGAGTGAACTTGCGTTACTTGACTCGATGATGAAATATACTCGCCCTGGATGTATGCAGGGTCAATATATATACAATGATATTCCTTGCAATTCATTCGAGTGTGTGGAGGATTTCAATCATACGAGGTAATGATTCACACTGATGATAGATAATCCAACGAGAATAAAGTGCGATGATCTATAACTTTTGTTAATAATTCCACTTGCAAAACAATAAGCTTCAACAGAGAATAGTGCAGTAGGTGGGGTTATTAATAATACAACCCATAACAGAAGTTTTACATTAGAGCACAAGAAATGGCATATCGAGAAAACGCAAACACCAAATCCAACAGAGCAAATCTATCAACACTCTCGATGTTATTCTCCCCCTTTTGTCAATTAGTGTCAGAAAGGTGACGAAAAACACGAGTGTTAGAAAACGGTGAATGTGATTCACTCTGGGGCATCGCCTGATGAAGGGCCCGAAGAAGTTTCTGATTCGGAAGTGTCTGAACATCTTCATCTTCAGCAGCAGCAGCAACTGATCCTTCTAGACTGACTTGAGTCTTGGAAGAAGAAGGCGCAGTTGGGTCAGCTTTGAGAGTCTTGCAAGACAGAGGATTTGCTTCAGCAGATTTTTCAGTAGGCGATGTGGCTTCTGATTCGTCAAGTAATTTGCGCAGCTGAATTCGAAGTAAATTCGTAGTAGGTTCACGAGCTGTCAAGGGTGGAGTGGAGCGATCTTGATAATCTTCAGCGAACCCTTGGTCAATGTATTGATAGAGTTCTTGGAGGTGAGAATTTTTGAGTTGCTTCTTGGAGAAAAATTTCCGAAGCAACTTCCATAAGCACTTCTTGTTTTCTGTTGTAATCATATGCACAACTTTTGTTCAGTTGTGAATAACATTAAGTTCATCAGCCAGATGCTCTTTTTCTTGACGATCTTCGGACATATGCTTCAATAGCAATTGTTGGGTGCGCATGCTAACTTCAAAGATGTGAAGGATGTTGAGTGTTCGGCATATGATCACGTTTAGGTAGCTTGGGTCCATTGAAGGTAGAATGATAATCAGGACTTGCCTCTGGAGCTTTTCCCGAAGAGAAATCTGCCATTACTCTCAGCATATCACGCACAGGAGGAATGAAGCTTTTATGGCTGACCTTGGCAATATATCCAGTCTTCATTGCATGGTCAATCACCTTCTGAATCCAGGGTGCATACACCTTGGTGTGTGAGTAGTTTACCACAGACCTTCCGGTCCAAAATTATTAGCTAGATCGATTCTTCTCTCTCTTTGGATCTCAATACAAATTTCTCCTCGATTCTCTTGGAGATCTATTCGATGTAACTCTTTTTGCGGTGTGTTTGTCGAGATCTGATGTATTGTGGGTTTATGATCAAGATTATCTATGAACAATATTTGATTCTTCTCTGAATTCTTATATGCATGATTTGATATCTTTGCAAGTCTATTCGAATTATCAGTTTGGTTTGGCCTACTAGATTGATCTTTCTTGCAATGGGAGAAGTGCTTAGCTTTGGGTTCAATCTTGCGGTGCTCGATCCTAGTGAAAGAAAGGGAAATGACACGTATTGTACTGTTGCCATCGAGGATAAAAAGATGGAGTTTATATCATATTGCTTGAGTTTATCCCTCTACATCATGTCATCTTGCCTAATGCGTTACTCTGTTCTTATGAACTTAATACTCTAGATGCATGTTGGATAGCGGTCGATGTGTCGAGTAATAGTAGTAGATGCAGAATCGCTTCGGTCTACTTGTCACGGACGTGATGCCTATGTTCATGATCATGCCTAGATATTCTCATAACTATGCGCTTTTCTATCAATTGCTCGACAGTAATTTGTTCACCCACCGTAAAATATGCTATCTTGAGAGAAGCCACTAGTGAAACCTATGGCCCCCGGGTCTATTTTCCATCATATTAATCTCCCGTCAACTAGCTATTTCTGTCGCCGTTTATTTTGCAATCTTTATTTTGCAATCTATACAACAAAAATACCAAAAATATTTATCTTATTATCTTTATCAGGTCTCACTTTCGTAAGTAACCGTGAAGGGATTGACAACCCCTTTATCGTGTTGGTTGCGAGATTCTTGTTTGTTTGTGCAGGTACTAGGCGATTTGCGTGTAGTCTCCTACTGGATTGATACCTTGGTTCTCAAAACCGATGGAAATACTTACGCTACTTTGCTACATCACCCTTTCATCTTCAAGGGAAAACCAACGCATGCTCAAGAGTAGGGGTGGGCATAAAAACCGACAAACTAAAGACCGAACCGACACCGATACCGAAAAAACTGAAATTCCAGTTTTTAATGCTGCTATAGAAAAATTCGGTTTTTAGCTTTACTAACCGAACATACTTCGGTTGGTTCGGTTTTAACTCGGTTAACCGAAAAGGAAACCGAATATGCGTCAGGGCGCATGAACCTACAGCCAAATGAGTAGTAGCCTCTGCATCGCGCGCGCAAAGAGCAAGTCAGCGACAAAAAAGTAGGCATGGGCCCAAGCCAACGAACCTGCATGCAAGGCCCAACCTGTTATGGGCTTATTTTTCTCCTGTAGGGCTCTACTGTAGTCTATTCATAACAGTAGGAGGAGCTCCCACTGGTTTGTTTAGTCCCACCTCGGCCAGCGACACAGAAAGAGTTGGAGTGCTAGCCTATATAAGAGCGCAGATGTATCTAAGGTACCCAAGCAGCTAATTTTGCATGGCAGACCCAGCGATATGGTATAAACCGAATACCAAACCGAAAAACTCGGTTAACCGAATTTTCGGTTAGTGCTTTTGTGTTGCATTTTTCGGTTTTCAACTTTGCAAACCGAATGTATAAAAATACTGAATGGTAGAAACCGAATTTTCGGTTTATACCGAATGCCCAGGCCTACTCAAGAGGTAGCAGTATTGCACTCCTGATGAAGCAATTCATGGAAAGGAAACAAATAATGAGCACAAGGTGCGCATTCAGAGGATTGAAAGGAGATGGGCACGGGAATGGAGGGAGTAAAAATATGTCACTCCTATGTACACGAAGAAATTCACAGTACTTCAGGAGCGTCCGCAAGTTCTTCAGCTCCTCCGCAGTCCTCAATAGGCCCAACTTTGCCGAAGACCAAGGCCACTGCTGGACGAGGCACTAGACCAAGTCCTCACAAGAAGCAGGTTGCCTTTCATGTGCTGTCTAGTGAAGACGAGGCTGATGATGAAGAATTGAAAGAAATCATCAGAGACAGACAACAAAGGGCCGCTAGAGCCAAAGGCACAGATGTGCCTCTTCGGTTGGATCCCAAGCTGATCCTAGACTTCATTGATCTCTGGCACAAGAACTGTTGGGGATATAATTATTTACGTAAGCCGCCCAGGAGGGGGCGGGTTGCGCAAAGAGAAGCCCATCTGAAGCCCAAGACCAAGATGTGAAGATGGTGGTTCAATAAAGGGTCTAAAGGCCCACAAATGATTTAGGGCCCATGGTGATAAACCGCCATGAGGGCGCGACTTGTATTGTAAGGTAGAAATAACTAGTCACCGAGCCAGACACTGTTTATGAGCCGACCGGGACTCTGTAAGCCGTAGGGCGTCGACCCGTGTATATAAGGGGACGACCCGCTGGCGGCTTAGGGACAGAAAAAACAAGAGATCGAGAACCGGGCATAGCGTATCTCGCTCCCTGGTCATCGAAACCTCAAGCAATTCCAACCTAACTAGACGTAGGCCTTCCTTCACCTAAGGGGCTGAACTAGTATAAACCTCGCGTGTCCTTTGTCCCGATTAACCCCTTTAAGCTTCCTAGTTGCGATGGCTCCATGATCAAGTCCTTGCAAGAGGACATCTGCCGTGACAATTCCACGACAGTTGGTGCCCACCGTGGGGCCAGCGCGCAGTGGATTTGAGTTCTTAAAGGGCAGCTTCGAAGGGCTCAAGGGATACGCAGTTGGCCAGATGACCAAGAGTCGTCGCGGCAAGATCTACATCGACGACGAAGGCTGGGGCCCCGACGCCAGCTCAATTGAGTACGGCTACCGGGTCCCCTTTGGCGGAATTTACGTCTTCATCGGCCGGATTGGTGAGCCGGGCCCTGAGCCAGACAGCTGCACCGACCTCGTCGAGACGGTTCAGCGTGCGAAACCCGCCCGAGCTCAACCCGTCGTGAAGCGTGCCTTTGTGGGTTGCATCCATGGAGGTGAACTTCCTGAAGGATCTGAAGGTGATGGTGAGCCGGCCGTCCTCTCTAACGGTGATTCATCCGCCGGCTCAACAGATTCGATGTATCAAGTTCAAGATGGTGTGCTTGGGGGGCTGTTCCGATGGCAGCACTATTCCGGACCTCTCAGAGTCGCCAAACTGGGCAGGAGTCTTCATGGCTGGTACTCAACCCGGCCAAAATTCTACGGCCTCAGCGGCGATAACGTCCGGGTTAGGAGCAGCCGGGGCAGGAGGCCCCGTGCGCTCACCGGCTCAGGTGCTGATGGATCTCATGGATAGCTTACGGCTTTGTTAACTGTTACAGTCATCCCTGCGAACCAATCTGAGCATGAGGCAGAGGTGGCACAGGTTCGCGACGAGATCGCCCGAGTCAAGGAAACCTTAGCAGTTGAGGACGTTAGATTAGCAGCAGAGCGGGCGGCTTTGGACGTACGGGCGCAGCAACTTCAGGCAGAGGCCTTGCAGCTCACGTTGAGCTTAAACGCATCTAATGAGGTAATGAGGAGGAGACATCAGAAAACTCAGTCCCGTTTACCTCAGAATTATGATCCTCGGAATCTCTTTGCTACACCCGGGGCTGGCCCAAGTAACCCGCCAGGTGCGAATCAGCTTATTACATCTGGAGCGGGAGGTCCAGTCCAGCCTCAGGGGATGGCACCTCCTCACGGCAATATGGCACCGCCCAATTACGTACCAATACCACAGGGTCACTTCTCTAACCCCATGGAGAACTTAATGAAGGAAATATGCCCTAGAGGCAATAATAAAGTTATTATTTATTTCCTTATATCATGATAAATGTTTATTATTCATGCTAGAATTGTATTAACCGGAAACATAATACATGTGTGAATACATAGACAAACAGAGTGTCACTAGTATGCCTCTACTTAACTAGCTCGTTAATCAAAGATGGTTATGTTTCCTAACCATGGACAAAGAGTTGTTATTTGATTAACGGGATCACATCATTAGTTGAATGATCTGATTGACATGACCCATTCCATTAGCTTAGCACCCGATCATTTAGTATGTTGCTATTGCTTTCTTCGTGACTTATACATGTTCCTATGACTATGAGATTAGGCAACTCCCGTTTGCCAGAGGAACACTTTGTGTGCTACCAAACGTCATAACGTAACTGGGTGATTATAAAGGTGCTCTACAGGTGTCTCCAAAGGTACATGTTGGGTTGGCGTATTTCGAGATTAGGATTTGTCACTCCGATTGTCGGAGAGGTATCTCTGGGCCCTCTCGGTAATGCACATCACATAAGCCTTGCAAGCATTGCAACTAATGACTTAGTTGTGAGATGATGTATTACGGAACGAGTAAAGAGACTTGCTGGTAACGAGATTGAACTAGGTATTGGATACCGACGATCGAATCTCGGGCAAGTAACATACCGATGACAAAGGGAACAATGTATGTTGTTATGCGGTCAGACCGATAAAGATCTTCGTAGAATATGTAGGAGCCAATATGAGCATCCAGGTTCCGCTATTGGTTATTGACTAGAGACGTGTCTCGGTCATGTCTACATTGTTCTCGAACCGTAGGGTCCGCACGCTTAAGGTTTCGATGACAGTTATATTATGAGTTTATGAGTTTTGATGTACCGAAGGAGTTCGGAGTCCCGGATGAGATCGGGGACATGACGAGGAGTCTCGAAATGGTCGAGACGTAAAGATCGATATATTGGACGACTATATTCGGACATCGGAAAGGTTCCGAGTGATTCGGATATTTTTCGGAGTACTGGAGAGTTACGGGAATTCGCCGGGGAGTATATGGGCCTTATTGGGCCATACGGGAATAGAGGAAAGAGGCCAAAAGGAAGGAGGCCTGCGCCCCCCCCTCTGGTCCGAATTGGACAAGGGGCGCAGCCCCCTTTTTCTTCTTCCTCTCCTCCTCTTTCCCCTTCTCCTACTCCAACAAGGAAGGAGGGAGTCCTACTCCCGGTGGGAGTAGGACTCCCCTTGGCGCGCCCCCTCCTAGGCCGGCCACCCCTCCCCCTTGCTCCTTTATATACGGGGGCAGGGGGACACCCCATGACACACAAGTTGATCTTCGTGATCGTTCCTTAGCCGTGTGCGGTGCCCCCCTCCACCATATTCCACCTCGGTCATATTGTAGTGGTGCTTAGGTGAAGCCCTGCGACGGTTGAACATCAAGATCGTCACCACGCCGTCGTGCTGACGGAACTCCTCCCCGAAGCTTTGCATGATCGGAGCCCGGGGAGCGTCATCGAGCTGTACGTGTGTCAAGAACTCGGAGGTGCCGGAGTAACGGTGCTTGGATCGGTCGGATCGGGAAGACGTACGACTACTTCCTCTACGTTGCGTCAACGCTTCCGCTTCGGTCTACGAGGGTACGTAGATAACACTCTCCCCTCTCGTTGCTATGCATCACCATGATCTTGCGTGTGCGTAGGAAATTTTTTGAAATTACTACGTTCCCCAACACTTAATCGCAGCATCAGCACGTTTGGCAGCTCTCCCAGTAGATGGTGATGATCCGACAGCGGTGGAAACCCGGAAGATCAGAGAACTTGTCCAAACAGCCCTGGCTCAGCAAGAGACCTACTCCTACAGCCGGGATAGGATTCACTCGACTCCTCCGCCCTGGTTAGCCCCGCCTCGTCAAAATCGGAGCCCGAGTTACAGTAGACACATGGAGTCAGAGGCCTTGTCAAGTAACACTCAGCGCCGGAACCAGCCCGGCGGGTATAACCCGGTTCAAGATCGGATACGTCAGGAGGACGAGCGGGCGGCTCAGCTAGCAGCCCAACAGAACTCACCGGCTTACCCGACGACTTCCGTTGAGGCGGGAGTTGCTACTAGAACCGGAGGAGTTCCTTGTCTGGTACCGGCTCTACGTAATGTACGTCTGCCCAAGGATTTCAAGGGACCTCGGAAGGTGCCGAATTATACGGCCGATTAACAGCCTGGGGCGTGGATTGAAAGTTACGAGATGGCTATGGAGCTGCTGGAGGTTAGTGATGAAGCGATGGCTAAATATTTCACCATGATGTTGGACGGAACGGCCCGTTCTTGGTTAAAGGGTTTGCCACCCAACTCCATTAGTTCATGGGTGGAGCTAAAGGCCCGTTTCATCCAGAACTTTAAGGATACTTGCAAGCAGTCTATGTCAATTGTGGATCTGACAAATTGTAAGCAAGAAGAAGGTGAATCTACGACTCATTGGGTGCGCCGGGTCAAAGATATAATACATTCGTCTAATAAGATGGATGCCGGCTCATCAGTTCTCATGCTGGAGAAGAATTGCCGCTTTGAGCCTCTAAGACAGAAGTTGGGGCGCCTTAAGCATGATTGCAACGATATGGGGACGCTGATGGCGGCTTTAGTCAAGTATGCCGATTCTGATAGTACCAAGGACCTCGCGTCTAATGATGAAAAGACGGGGAAGGGAAAGAAGAACAGTAATGGAAAGGGTCAGCAGCATAACCCGACAAGTCAAGGAGGCAATAAGCGTAAGGTGGACGATAACCCGGAATTTGTGGCCAATGCACAGGGTAACAATCAGAAGCGCAAAGGGAAGCCACCCCGGTTTGGTGGGTCAGGACTGTCTCTTGAGCAACTACTCAATGAGCCCTGCCCGAAATACGGCACCCAGGAACGACCAGCGACTCATTTATGGAAGGATTGCGCAATCATGAAAGCTTTCAAGAATTCTAATACGTTTGATGGCAATCAAGGCCCAAGCGGTGGCTCAGGAGCCGGCGGCTTTCATGGCCCGGGCGGTGGTTCAGGATCTGGTTTTCAGGGAAACCAGGGTGGTTATAATCAACAACAGTCTGGTCAAGGAGGTCAGCAGCAGCAGCAGTCGGGTTATCAGAGCCATCCAAAACAGTTAAATAGTGGGCAGTATCACGTATTCACCACAAGTTTGTGTAAACATGATCAGAAAGTTCATAAGAGGGCTGTGAATTCTGTTGAACCGGCTGTCCCTCGTTACTTGAGGTGGTCGGAACAGCCTATTGTCTGGAGCAGGGAGGATCACCCTCCCCGGGTTGATAATCCGGGTCAACTAGCCCTAGTGGTGGCACCGCAGGTTGGTGGGTATAAATTTACTAAGGTGCTCATGGATGGAGGTAGCAGCATAAACATCCTCTATTACGAGACCTTTCGGCGCATAGGCTTAACTGACAAGAATTTAAAGACTTCCAACACCGTCTTCCATGGAGTGGTGCCCGGTAAGTCGGCATATCCTGTGGGCAAGATTGAGCTAGAGGTGGCCTTTGGAGACGAGCATGATTCTAGGGCGGAAAAGTTAACTTTTGAAGTGGTCAAAATCAAGAGTCCATATCACGCTTTGTTCGGGCGGCCGACCTATGCCAAGTTCATGGCACGGCCGTGTTATGTTTATCTACAGCTCAAGATGCCGGGTTACAAGGGTACCATCACTGTGCATGGAAGCCGAAAGATGGCCCTGGAGTGTGAAGAAGGCGATGCGGCTTACGCCGAGTCTGTCTGTGCAGCAGAGGAGCTCAAATTTTATCAAGATAACATCGACCCGGCGGATATGACTTCTCTCAAGAAGCGACTACGGAGCATGACCCGGCCATGAAGTTTAAATCAGCTGCAGAGACTAAGCTTGTTGATTTTACTCCGGGCGATTCATCTAAGCAATTCAGCATCAGTGCCAACTTGGATCCTAAATAGGAAATCGCGCTCATCGAGTTCATCCGTGAGAACCGGGACATCTTTGCATGGAAACCTTCTGACATGCCAGGTGTACCGAGAGGACTCCCTGAGCACACTCTTAATATTGATCCGAAATATAAGCCGATCAGGCAGTTTCTGCGGCGATTCAATGAAGAGCGACGAAAAGCTATAGGAGAAGAGGTCGCCCGGCTCTTGGCGGCTGGGTTTATTGTCGAAGTTTTTCACCCGGAGTGGTTGGCTAACTCGGTACTCGTACTCAAGAAAAATGGCACCTGGCAGATGTGTGTGGATTACACGGACTTAAATAAGGCTTGTCCGGCTGATCCTTTTGCCCTCCCCCGTATTAATCAAATCATTGATGCTACGGCAGGTTGTGCGCGTTTGAGCTTTTTGGATGCTTATTCTGGTTATCATCAGATCAAGATGGCAGTTAAGGACCAGGAGAAGACGGCTTTCATCACCCCGTTTGGAGCCTTCTGCTATGTGTCTATGCCTTTTGGGATCAAGAGTGCCCAGGCAACTTATCAGCGGTGTGTACAGAATTGTCTCCACAATCAGATTGGGCGCAATGTTCATGCCTATGTGGATGACATAGTAGTGAAATCCAGAGAGGCAGAAACCTTGATATCTGATCTCAGAGAAACCTTTGACAATCTCTGGGTTTACAAAATGATGCTTAACCCGGAGAAGTGTGTATTTGGTGTGCCTGCAGGCAAGCTTTTGGGATTCTTGGTCTCAAACAGGGGCATCGAGGCTAATCCGGAGAAGATTAAGGCGATCACTTCTTTGGCTAAACCAGCATGTATTAATGATGTTCAGCGATTGGCGGGTCGTGTTGCCGCTTTAAGCCGGTTCATAAGCCGGTTAGGTGAGAAGGCCCTACCGCTGTACCAATTAATGAAGAAGGTAGACACCTTTGTCTGGAGTGATGCTGCTAATGCTGCTTTTGAGGATTTGAAGAGGCAGTTATCTGAGCCGCCAGTTCTTGCGGCTCCCATTGACAAAGAGCCTTTGCTGTTATATGTGGCTGCTAATTCACGAGCCGTCAGTGTGGCAATTGTGGTAGAGCGCAAGGAGGCTGGTAAGGAACATCCGGTTTATTATGTCAGTGAGGTACTCATCGAGTCAAAACAAAGGTATCCTCATTGGCAGAAACTTGTTTACGGGGTGTTCATGGCAAGCCGGAAGCTGAAGCAGTACTTCCAAGGTCACCCTATCACTGTGGCAAGTTCTCACCCCCTTGGGAGACATTATTCAGAACAGAGAGGCTACAGGACGAGTCGCCAAATGGGCCATCGAGCTCGGGCCTCATGGTCTGAAGTACGTACCGCGTACTGCCATTAAGTCTCAAGCTTTGGTGGATTTCATCAACGACTGGACAGAGCTACAGGCACCTGAGGAGAAGCCCGATAACACTTATTGGATTATTCACTTTGATGGGTCCAGACAGTTGGAAGGCTCAGGGGCTGGAGTTGTATTAACTTCCCCTCGAGGTGACAAATTTTGTTATGTGCTCCGGCCTATGTTTCCTTGCACTAACAATGCAGCTGAGTACGAGGCCCTGCTCCATGGTCTCCGGATGGCCAAAGAGATGAACTTGAGCCGGGTAAGATGCTTAAGAGACTCAAACCTTGTGGCTCAACAGGTGTCAGGCAAGTGGGACTCTAAAGATCCCCTCATGGCGGCTTACCGTCGTGAAGTCGATGCTGTGGCTGGATATTTCAAGGGTTACGTAGTGGAACACATTGATCGAAGAAAGAATGAGGCGGCTGATGCCTTAAGCCAGCTGGGGTCTCAGCGTAAGCCGGTGCCGCCTAACACCTTTCTTGATGTTTTGCATAATCCTTCTGTTAAGTTACCTATAGAAGAAGATCTCGCAATACCAGACCCGGAGGCACAGCTGGTGGCGGCTATCCACATTATCCCGGATTGGACAGTGCCTTATTTGGCTTACATGACCCGGGGAGAGTTGCCTGAAGACGAGACCTTGGCAAGACAGATCGTCCGGCGGTCTAAGTCCATGACAATTGTCAATGGCGAGTTACATCATTACAGTGTCACTGGCGCGATTCAACATTGCGTGTCACCTGCAGAGGGTCAGGAGATCCTTCGTGAGATTCATGAAGGCGATTGTGGTCATCACGCCGGCTCAAAATCTCTTGTGGCCAAAGCTTTCCGTCATGGGTTTTATTGGCTGACAGCTCATGCTGATGCAGAAGACCTGGTCAGTAAATGTGATGGATGTCAGAAATTCTCACGACGAGCCCATGTGCCGGCTCAAGAATTGAGGATGATTCCAATTACCTGGCCATTTGCAGTCTGGGGGCTTGATATGGTCGGGCCTTTCAAAAGATCTAAGGATAAAAAGACTCACCTCTTGGTGGCGGTTGACAAGTTCAGAAAGTGGGTGGAGGCGGAGCCAGTGAGTAAGTGTGATGCAGCCACATCAGTCCAGTTTATGAAAAAGGTGATTTTTCACTTTGGTTTTCCACACAACATCATAACTGATAATGGTACTAACCTTTCCAAAGGAGCTATGGAAGAGTTCTGTCAACGAGAGCATATTCGGCTTGACGTTTCAGCTGTAGCTCACCCTCAATCAAATGGTCAAGCAGAACGAGCCAATCAAGAAATCTTGAAGGGTATCAAGCCCCGGCTCTTGGTCCCCTTACAGCGGACCCCGGGTTGTTGGGTGGAGGAGTTACCTTCTGTACTCTGGAGCGTCAATACTACACCTAATAGATCTACGGGTTACACGCCTTTCTTTATGGTGTATGGAGCAGAGGCGGTCCTACCAAGTGACATCCGTCACGATTCACCCCGTGTGGTGGCTTATGTTGAGGAAGACAATGAAAAAGCTCGGCAAGATGCACTTGACCTGTTGGATGAAGAGCGAGACTTGGCAATAGCCCGTTCGGCGATTTACCAGCAAGACCTGCGCCGCTACCACAGCCGCCGGGTTAAGTCCAGAACCTTTCAGGAAGGCGACTTAGTGCTCCGATTCATCCAGGATCAATCTAACATGCACAAGCTATCCCCTCCTTGGGAAGGACCCTTTGTGGTCAGCAAGAATCTGAACAATGGATCATACTACCTTATCGACGTTCGGGAACACAAAGACTCACGTAAGTCGGAGGAGGAGACCCGTCGGCCGTGGAATATCGCTCATCTTTGGCCTTATTATACTTGAGCCGTCGGCTCTAAGGTGTATATACTTATACTATGTATATTATATAAAGCAATAAAGCAGGACCTCTGTCCTTTTTTCCACTCCCAAAAAGGTTTATGTGTTTTCCTTGTCAGGTGGTGGAGATGACCAAGGAGAAGCGGATCATATCTGAATCCGGCTTTCCTTTGGTCCGACTTATGATCATATCTGAATCTAGCCGTGATCACTTGGGGGCTTCCTGTTCAAACATAGGTCGTATTCGAACCAAAGAGAACATAGCTGTCGATACCCACTTGATCGGCATACTGCCAAACCCACTTGGGGGCTTCTTGATCATATCTGAATCATAGCTTAACTCCTTTTGGGTCTGACGTGGATCGTATTCGAATCAGCGTCATTAAACAACTCTTATGGTCACTTGGGGGCTTCCTGTTCAAACATAGGTCGTATTCGAACCAAAGAGAACATAGCTGTCGATACCCACTTGATCGACATCGCCACAACCACTAGGGGCTAACAGATCGTATCCGAATCTTAGCTCAACCCCTTTGGAACGGGTCACTGATCGTATTCGAATCAGAAACCCTTGAATTTTGTTCATCATATTTTACAAGTGCCAACATTAGATATCTTGTGACCCTCTTGAAGGTACAATGGAATACATTACAATCTTCCAGAATTAATATTAGTTACATCAGGTTGTTAAGAACCAGGTGAACTTGTATGTGCCAATTTTCAGGAGTTAAGTTTACCCTCAGGGGTTGGTTTATATAAGCCGGAAAAACAGTTGTAAGCACTACAGGGCAATGTAAGGTATTTCTGCAAAGGGCATAACAGATTCATATAAAGTATATAGTGACGGCGGCTTATGCAAGTACTAAAGGCCATAAGCATACGCAAAGGCATAGCAAAACTCAAGGTATTTTTTACTCTATTACAAGACTCTCCGAGTCTGAATGATGCGGCATTGTTTTTCTACAACTACATAAGCAGGTGGCGCCTGATAATCTACTCTTGGGGTTGATTTGAAGCCTCCGAGTTATCCTTCTCCGCCTCTCCGCCGGCTGCTTTGTCCTGGAATGATGATGAGGCCCAGTCAATGCCACTCAAGGCCTCAAACTCAGCTTCATCATCTATTAAACCGGTTGGGTCGACTTCAGGAGCAAAGGTGTGCTTATGGGTTGGAGGGATCAAGCTGACGTCGTCATAATGTGGCATGGGGATTCTCCGATTCTCCTTGTCATAACCCGGCTGACACTTGGAGAGGTCAGTGTCGTTCCCAATAAGAGTAGCCACCGGACATATATCTTTCACACAGGCGGTGAAATCTTTATCATTAAACACGGTGCCATCTTCCTTTAAACTTGGATACCCAAGAGCAATATCAGCAGGGTCTAGTTCTGGAAGCCACGCCTTGGCCCGGCTCAATGCGGCTATAGCTCCGGCTCTTGCAGATGCTCGTCTTAACTCTTGGATCCGCTGAGGTAGCACAACAAGCCGCTTCAGCACATCTTGCAGGAGATAGGGAACATCATTTGATAAAGACACAACGGCCAGGGCACGTTGTGACCCGGTGTAGAGCTGTTCCACCAGAGTATAAACCGCCTTCAGCTTGATCACCATGTTCTGCTTGAGATTTGTGCTCCTGGGGCCTGCGTTATTAAGCATAAGGTGAGTCAGAGGAAACAACCGAAATGGTCATCCAAGGAGTTTTGCAGTGTTTAAGATTTGAGTAAGTCACTCACCAAAGATTGCTGAGACCATTCGAGATATCTGGCGCTTTAAGTCGGACAGTTCGGCCGTTGCTTCCGCCAGCGATGCCTCTGTTGTCTTGGCTCGGGTCACCAGTGCGGCCTTTTCATCAGCCCAAATTTTCTTCTCCGATTCAAAATTTTGCTTCAGCTTCTCTTGTTCAGAGACGCTGAATTCAAATTTGGAGTTAGCCTTTTGAGTTTCAGTCTCCTGGGCTGCCACGTGGTTCTTCAGGTCAACAATTTCCGATTCAAATTGACTTATCATGACCTGCATTGCACCAGATAACACTCAAGATTACGGTAAATAGTGTTAAGTCCCAAGCACTTTGCAAGCAAAGGTATTTGGCACTTGGGGGCTAATGTATCCTGAAGAATTTTCAATTACTACTCTGGTTCATGGAAATTAAAGTCCCAAACACTTTGCAAGCAAAGATGTTTAGCACTTGGGGGCTAATGTGTATCGCAAGTGTTACCGGGTTAAAAGTCTTTTTCCTAAGCCGGATAAGCAGTGCTAGGCAATTTTCAAAAGTCTACAGCATGTTTACTTATAAGCAATAGACTTGGGGGCTGGTACAGTAAGTATGGTTAAAGAAAGCTAGCATAAGTCATACCTCAGATTTTTGCTGTATGTACTTCACCATGTCAATTTCCAGGTCACGGCTGCTATGTACTTGATTGATATAGCCGGAGACAATCTCTCTGATACTCAAATGAGTATAGTCAGTGACATCCAGCTTGGCCTTTCGGTGTTCTACCAACTCCTCTTTAGAACACTTGGCAAGTACAGATGGTTGTGCCGGTTCAACAAACTGAGTTTTGAGGATCTCAACTTTCGGATCACTTGCTTTGGCGGGGCTAGGAACCTCCGGGTTACCAGACTTGTTGAAGATTTGCTCAGTAGGCGGGTCAGAGGAAGATATAGGAGCGTCATGAGATGGTTGAGGCGGCGGCTCGTGAGCAGGGGCATCAGGAGCAGCTGTGCCCAGCTCTGGTTCAGTCACAACCGGCTCTTGGGGCGGCTTATTCTTTTTTGCCCTTTTACTGGGCTTTATGTAACGCCCTCGATGCGGCTATAGCTCCCACGTGTCGAGGCATGACTTAGAGACATAACCGCATTGAAAGCAATGTCGCAAGTTAGGCAATCTTCACAACATCCCATGTAATGTAAATAATAAAGGGGAGATAACATAGTTGGCTTACACTCGCCACGTCAACCAAGTACATAATTAACATTACATCAACCAAACACTCATGGCCCGACTACGGCGCCAAAATAAAAGATAACCCAACATGCGACACGGTCCCGATCACCCCAACTGGGCACCACTACTAATCATCAGGAAAAGAAACATAGTATCGTTGAGAGTCTTCGTCGAACTCCCACTTGAGCTCGAGTGCGTCACCTGGAGCGGAATCATCAGGCCCTGCATCTGGTGTAATAGTAATCTATGAGCCACAGGGACTCAGCAATCTCGCACCCTCGCGATCAAGACTATTTAAGCTTATAGGTAAGGCAAGGTAAAATATATGTGGAGCTGCAGCAAGCAACTAGCATATATGATGGCTATCCTGTTTGCAAAAGAGAGCGAGAAGAGGATGCAAAGCGCGAGCGAGAAACTAGAGGGCAACCTGCACAAGCATTACTCCAACACCGTGTCCACTTCCCGGACTCCGCCGAGAAGAGGCCATCACGGTAACACACTCAGTTGATTCATTTTAATTAAGTTAAGGTTCAAGTTATCTACAACCGGACATTAACAAATTCCCATCTGCCCATAACCGCGGGCACGGATTTCGAAAGTTCAAATCCCTGCAGGGGAGTCCCAACTTAGCCCATGACAAGCTCTCACGGTCAACGAAGGAATAGACCTCCTCCCGAGACGTTCCGATCAGACTCGGTACCTCGGTTCTTCAAGACACTTCGACAGGTTAAAACAAGACCAGCAACACCGCTCGAATGTGCTGACAAATCCCGATAGGAGCTGCACATATCTCGTTCTCAGGGCATACTCAGATTGTCTTAGGTACGGGTAGGCCAGCCTAGAGTTGCCCCTGGTGGCCACCGGCAGCTGACAGGTGGACCAACACTCAGAGGAGCACTGGCCCGGGGGGGGGGGGGTTTAAAATAAGATGACCCTTGGGCTCCGGAAACCCAAGGGAAAAAAGGCTAGGTGGCAAATGGTAAAACCAAGGTTGGGCATTGCTGGAAAAGCTTTAATCAAGGCGAACTATCAAGGGGTTCCCATTATAACCCAACCGCGTAAGGAACGCAAAATCCGGGAACATAACACCGATATGACGGAAACTAGGGCGGCAAGAGTGGAACAAAACACTAGGCGAGAGGCCGAGCCTTCCACCCTTTACCAAGTATATAGATGCATTAAGATAACAAGATAATATAATGATATCCCAACAAGTAAATAATGTTCCAACAAGGAATGGTCTCCAATCTTCACCTGCAACTAGCAACGCTATAAGAGGGGCTGGGCAAAGCGGTAACATAGCCAAACAACGGTTTGCTAGGACATGGTGGGTTAGAGGTTTGACATGGCAATTTGGGAGGCTTGAAAGCAAGTGGTAGGCATCATAGCATTGGCATGGCAAAAGAGCGAGCAATCTAGCATAGCAAAGATAGTAGTGATTTCGAGGGTATGATCATCTTGCGTGCAAAGTTGTCAGAGTTGACTGGATCCTCGAAAGCAAACTCAACGGGCTCCTCGTTAGCGAACTCGTCTCCCGGCTCTACCCAAACAAGACAAACAAGCAAACGGAACACAATCAACCACGTGCAAGGATCAAACAATATGATGCAAACATGGTATGCCATGCGGGATGCGATGCGGGATGCATATGCAAGATTTGACAAGGGATTCATGAACCTGGCTCAACATGGGAATCCAAGTGGGCCACTGGAAAGATGAGATGAAATCGCTCGAAAACGATATAAAGAACACCGGAATCGGAGTTACGGTTTGGAAATGGCAAGCAATTCAAATATGAACACGTTCTGCAATTTACAGCAAGTAGCCATCTAAATGCAATGAGATGAACATGCTACATCACTCAAACATGACAACAAAATACATGGCAGGGATGCATTTAAGATGCTTAACAAAAGTCTAGCACTAAGCTACGGCCAATTCATCCATTAACAGGTTCAAACAAGCATGGCAAAAATGCATATGGTAAACATATTTCAGACTTAGTGAAATTAACACTTGTTTGGAATTTCAGATCAGGTAGCACTCTTCGGAGCAACAAAACTACATGCTACAGGACCTGAATATGGCAAAGTAAAGCATGGCATGAAGCTACTCAAAGAGCTTAACAAAAGTCCCTTAGTGACCTTGAGCCAAAAGGGATCAGAAAACTCAATTGCAAGCATGTGAACATGGCAAAAACATAATCAGTTTTCAGACTTAGTGAAAACTGGCACATGCTGAAACAGATATCAAGTAGGCATGTTTGCGAGCTCGATGCACTCACTACGGAGCAAGTCATGACAATCTAAGAATACATCCATCAAGAATACAAAAAAAATGCAAGCTATACATGGCAAGAACAATAGCATAGCATGCACGGATCAACTACAACATCCTCAGCAAAATCGCTAACAAGTAGACAATCTGCCCAGATTCACGAAGTAGCAAAAGTAGAGCTCGATTGACTCAAGCTAGGGTGCTTCATAATTGCAAACAAAGACATGGATGGATATAGCACTACAAGATTAACAAAACATCCTTACTGATCATCCTCAAAAGAGGCACGGATCACTAGGAAACAACAAGAACATATGGCATCATGAGATAAACAGGTCAAGGACTTGGTGGAAATGCTAAGTCCCTGAAATCAGAATTACCAAGTGCCTCACTTTGCAAGCTTGTGCTAGTCACCACACACATCACAAAAATACATGGGTTGCACCTCTGGAAAGATGGCAAAACCCTTAACAAAACACATGTAGAGCTCCAGGTCATATCATGCACACATAAAACATGGCAAAAATGACAAATAGCTAAATGGAGCAGCAGATCTGACAATTATCTCAAGTAGCCCTCTTCTAACAACATTTCGGGCATCAAGATGAACTCAAATGAAAATGATGCAATGGAATGAAATGATGTACTCTCTGAGACGAACATTTTGATATGCTATCAGCCAAAAACAGAGCTACGGATGTGGAGATATAGCATGATGAACATGAGCACATGGATCTGAGAATTTGGGGACTTAGAAGAAATTCGACCTAGGGTTTACTGTAGCTGGATCTGGATCTCGCCGGCGCGCGGATCGAGGATCGCTGGGGAGGACGCCGGGAAGAAGGCCGGCGAGGTTGGGGCGCCGGATCCCGCCGGATCCGACCTGGAGAGGCGGCGGGGAGGTGCGGCTGCGGCGGAGGAGAAGGTCGTCGGCGGGGAGGTCGGCCGGCGACGATGGACGCGGCGGCCGGAGCGGGTGACGTTCGGCGGCGGAGCAGCGGCGTCCGGTGGCGGCGCCGGCGACCGGATTCGAGGGAGGCGGAGGCGCGATGCGGACGAAGGCGCGGGCGCGGGGAGGCGGCGGCCGGGCCCGGGAGGGCCTCCCGCGGGCCGGGCGGGCCGCGGCGGTTGGGTCGCTGGCGGCGCCATGTGTCGCTCTTCCAGTGGCCGCGGGCGGCGGCACGGCGTATCCGGCGGCGGACGGACACGTCCGGCATGGAGAGAGATGATTTTAGGGTTTGGGGACGAAGGAGATCCGGATTTCGGTAAGGGGTCTATATATAGGCATAGAGGGAGCTAGGAGAGTCCAAATGATGTGCGGTTTCCGGCCACGCGATCGTGATCAAACGCTCTAGATGATGGAGAGGGTTTTGGTGGGTTTTGGGCCAACTTGGAGGGGTGTTGGGCTGCAACACACACGAGGCCTTTTCGGTCCCTCGGTTAACCGTTGGAGTATCAAACGAAGTCCAAATGATACGAAACTTGACAGGTGGTCTACCGGTAGTAAACCAAGGCCACTTGGCAAGTCTCGGTCCAATCCGGAAATGTTCAATCCCCACACACGAAAGAAAGGTAGAAATGACCACCGGAGGAGAACGGAGCACCGGAATGCAAAACGGACAACGGGGAAAATGCTCGAATGCATGAGATGAACACGTATGCAAATGCAATGCACATGATGACATGATATGAGATGCATGACAACGATAACAACACACGGAGACAAAGACCCGAACCCGAGAAAATAAAATAATTTAACGCCGGAAATGGCAAGAGTTGGAATACATATTGGGTAAGTTACATCCGGGGTGTTACAACACTCCACCACTACGAAAGGATCTCGTCCCGAGATCTAGGACTGAAAGAACGCCGGGTATTCAGAATGGAGGTGATCCTCGCGTTCCCAGGTAGCTTCACGGTCGGAATGGTGTGACCACTTGACTTTTAGGAATTTTATTGACTTGTTGCGAGTCTTGTGTTCAGTCTCTTCAAGAATAGCAACTGGGTGCTCACGATAAGAGAGATCTTCTTGGAGCTCAATGTCCTCGAAGTTGACGGTGCAGTCAGGAGTCTTGAAGCACTTTCGAAGCTGAGAGACATGGAACACATCATGAACATTTGCAAAGTTTGAAGGAAGCTCGAGTTGATAGGCGAGATCGCCTCTCTTGCTGACAATCTTGAAAGGTCCCACGTATCTGGGGGCAAGCTTCCCTTTGATACCGAAGCGACGAGTACCTTTCATAGGAGAGACGCGGAGGTAAACATGATCTCCGATCTCGAAAGCCAAATCACGGTGCTTGCTATCATAGTAGCTCTTCTGGCGGGATTGGGCTGCTTTGAGGTTATCTCGAATGACTTTGCACATTTCCTCTGCCTCTGTGATTAAGTCATTTCCGAGAAGCTGACGTTCACCGGTTTCAGCCCAGTTGAGAGGGGTACGGCACTTCCTGCCATACAGAATTTCAAATGGGGCCTTGCCCGAACTTGCTTGAAAACTGTTGTTGTAGGAGAATTCAGCATAAGGAAGACAATCCTCCCACTTCATGCCGAAGGAGATCACACAAGCCCTGAGCATGTCTTCAAGAATCTAGTTGACACACTCGACTTGACCCCTAGTTTGAGGATGGAAAGCTGTGCTGAAGCGGATGTTGGTGCCCATGGCCTTCTGAAAAGAATCCCAAAACTTGGAGGTAAAGATGCTGCCATGATCTGAAGAGATCACTTGTGGAATACCGTGCAGAGAGACAATTCGAGAGGTATAGAGTTACACCAATTGAGCTGCAGTGATTGACTCTTTGATAGGCAGAAAGTGATCCACTTTGGTGAGTTTGTCGATGACAACGAATATAGCATCATTGCCATGTTTGGACTTTGGAAACCCAGTCACGAAGTCCATCTCAATGTGGTCAAACTTCCATTCTGGAATGGCAAGAGGTTGTAGGAGACCTGCTGGCCTTTGATGTTCTGCCTTCACTCTTCTGCAGACATCACACTCATTCACGAATTGAGCAATCTCGCGCTTCATTCGAGTCCACCAATAAGCCTGCTTAAGGTCCTGATACATCTTTGTACTCCCAGGGTGGATGGAGAGGAGAGAATTGTGAGCCTCGTTCATGATCACTTTACGAAGTTCACCTTTGGGTACAACAATACGATCCTCGAAGAAGAGAGTATCCCTGTCATCAAGGCGGTAGCACTTGTACTTGGGTTGACTCTTAGCAATCCCAATCTTCACCTTTTTCACCATAGCATCAAGAAGCTGGGCTTGGCGAATCTGGTCTTCCAAGGTAGGAGAGACTTGAAGGTTGGCGAGGAAACCTTGAGGAACAACTTGCAGATTAAGTTTGCGGAAAGCTTCACAAAGCTTGGGTTGATAAGGCTTGAGAATAATACTGTTGCAATAAGCCTTCCTGCTCAATGCGTCAGCAATCACATTGGCCTTGCCTGGAGTATACTCAATACTTGGATTATACTCTTGAATCATTTCGACCCATCGAGTTTGCCTGAGGTTGAGATTAAGCTGAGTGAAGATGTACTTGAGACTCTTGTGGTCAGTGAAGATGTCCACTTTTCTTCCCAATAAGAGATGTCTCCAAGTCAAAAGAGCATGCACAACTGCCGCCAACTCGAGATCATGAGTGGGGTAGTTCTTCTCATTAGGCTTCAACTGGTGAGAGGTATAAGCAACAACTTTCTTCTCTTGCATCAACACTGCGCCAAGACCTTGGAGAGAGGCATCACAAAAGACCTCGCACGACTTGGATTCATCGGGCAGAGTGAGAACTTGAGCAGTGATCAATTTCTCTTTCAAAGTGTTGAAAGCAATGTCACACTTCGGAGACCAAATGTACTTGACATGCTTCTGAAGAAGATTTGAGAGAGGCTTCGCGATCTTAGAAAAGTTTTCAACGAATCTTCGACAGTAGCTTGCGAGACCGAGGAAGCTACGGAGTTGCTTCATGTTCTGAGGAGGTTCCCAATTCACAATTGCAGACACCTTCTCAAGATTCACGGCAATGCCCTTGGCAGAGATGATATGACCAAGATAAAGAACCTCATCGAGCCAAAATTCGCACTTGGAGAACTTGGCGTAGAACTTGTGTTCCCTCAACTTATCGAGTACCAAACGCAAGTGCTTGGCATGATCTTCCTTGTTCTTCGAGAAAACCAAAATGTCGTCGAGATAGACCAAAACAAAGTCATTAGTGTAGGCGTTGAAGATGAAGTTCATCATGCGAGAGAACGTCGGAGGAGCGTTGACGAGGCCAAAAGACATGACAGTGTATTCATATGAACCATAGCTTGTCCTGAAGGCCGTCTTGGGAATATCTTGCTCACGGATTCAAATCTGATGATAACCCATATGGAGATCAAGCTTCGAGAATACTTGGGCACCTTTGAGTTGTTCGAACAGCTCATTGATGTTGGGAAGTGGGTATTTGTTCTTGATAGTCTTCTTGTTCAATGGACGGTAATCAACACAAAGTCGGTCCGTTCCATCCTTCTTCTTCACAAAAAGAACACCACAACCCCATGGAGAAGAACTAGGCCGGATGAGACCCATTCTTTCTTGAATATCGAGTTGCTTCTTCAGCTCCTTCAACTCTTCAGGTCCGAGCTTGTAAGGACGCTTGCACACAGGTGCCGTGCCGGGCTCAAGATCAATAACGAATTCAACTGGCCGGTGCGGAGGCATTCCTGGAAGCTCTTCTGGAAAGACGTCTTGATATTCGCAAACGACTGGAATTTGCGAGATAGCATCCAGTTCACCCTTCTCATTGAGAGAAAACAGACGGATGGTATCATCACGAGCGGCAAAGACAATTACATCCTCAGACGAATGAGTCAATTGAATCTGCCTGGCTGCACAGTCAAGATGTGCCTTGTGCTTAGAAAGCCAATCCATCCCGAGAATAAGATCAATATCCGAGTCACCAAGAACCGTTGGAGAAGAAAGAAACTTGAAGTCTCCCAAAGTGATAGTAACATCCGGAGCAATGGAGTTAGCATGCATGCGCCTACCGGGAGATACAACTGCTAATGGACTAGGAAAAATTTGCAAAGCCAAACCATGCTTAGATGAAAACGGTCTCGAGATGAAACAATGCGATGCACCCGTGTCAAAAAGAACTTTTGCAGGAACATCGTTAACAGGAAGGTTACCCATGATGACATCTGATGAGTCCTCTGCCTAAGCTGCGTTCATCAAGTTGACCTTGGCGTGCTTGGGGTTATGCTTGACCACAGCTGTACTTGCCGATCTCACAGGAGGAGGAGGAGGAAGACGCCTCTGATTGAGACACTTGTTGGCATAGTGATCCTTCTGTTGGCACTTGTTGCACGTGACCTCTGAAAGCGGACGATGATACGGAGCACTCGATCTTGGAGCTTGAGACGAAGTCTTGTTCTGAAAGCCGGGGTTGGGTGGGTGGGAAGATCCACTGCCACCTTTGCTCTTCTGCTGAAACGGCTGACGGGACGGAGGAGGAGGAAGCCAATACTTCTGCTGCTTGGCCACTTGAGTAGAGGAAGACGGAGTAACATCTCTGACTCACTTCTTGGAAGCATCACACCTCAATTGAGCGGCCTCTTGCTTCAATGCCATGTTGTAGAACTCATCATACCTCAAGGGCTCAAAGAGAACAAGAGCTAGCTGGATTTCTTCTCTGAGACCACCCCTGAACTGGTATATCATGCTCTTCTCATCAGGTACGTCCTGCTTGGCAAAGCGGGCGAGCTTCTGGAACAACTTGTTGTAGTCATAGACAGACAAAGAGCCTTGCTTCAGGTTGCGGAATTCCTCACGCTTGCTTTCAACCACGCTCTGAGGGATATGGTGAGCTCTGAAATCTTGATGGAATTCATCCCAAGTGATCACACGTCAACCTATGGAGTCCTTGTACTGCTGGAACCATTTTGCAACTTGATCTTTGAGTTGGAAAGAAGCAAACTTGACGAAGTCCTCAGGCCTGATGTTACTGCACTCGAAATGCTTGCACAGATCCACAAGCCAATCGTCAGCATCGGTTGCCTCAATACAATTGCTGAAAGTCTTTGGCCAGTTAACAAGAAACTGGGTGAGTGTAGCAAAGTGATTCTGATTATTGCCTTGGTTCCCTTGGTTGCCTTGATTGCGCTCTTGGAGAATTTGCATGATCAACTGTGTGTTTGCATTGGTTGCGGCCATCACAGCTTGCCATGCCTCCGGAGGAGGTGGAGGTGGTGGCGGATCTTGATTCTGATTCTGATTGGTGCTCTTAGCAGGAGCCATCCTGAAGAGGTTGACCACCGTTAGCACATAGACAGATAAAATGAAGCTGAATCCAACGGAATGAAAATTGCAACATAAAGTCTTCACATCCGAACAAAATGAACGAATGCATTCCTCTTGAAATGGTCACATATCCATAAATTGAGAAGCCACGTAGAATTTAGGTAGAGAAATAAATCAACAAGGTACGGATAAGGAACGAATACTCGGTAAGAAATCCCAATCTCAAACCAAATATCCGTGGAAGAAGAACTAGAGCTACAAGAATTCCCACCTATGAAACTCGCGAACCTTTCCGGTTATGCAATCAGGTGTTGGGGATACAGGGGAAGCATAATATCTCACCCAAATCTAGCAATTCCTACATCCAGCTGTATCCATCCTTCAACACATAACCGAGAAAAAACTTCGGAAACCATCTACCTCAACCTTCGAAAAGCATCCGTTATACGAGTTATGGCGATACTCCCGAACTCCCGCCCCAGTACTGGGTGGCGTCGAGGTTATCTCACCAACGAACTGCATAAAAGAGATTTTCGATGTCGGCGTACTAAACTCAGGTATTCCAGAATTGCAACGATAAAATTATGATGACAACACCTCAGAGCTCAACTCCCCGGGACACTTCCACAAAAACCCCTGACAGGAGGCACCAAGACAATGTTCTCGTCATAAAACCATCGGAACAATTCCAAGATACCCGCGTGATCCAAATTTTTTTAGTGAAATTTGAGAAGAGAAGAGTCAAAACTCTACGTCAGGATGCCTTACCAGAGCGATGAGGAGACTGGGAAGTAAAAATAATTCCTAAACTCTCCGATATATAATTCCTAAATGACTCAAAACATTTTTCTAGACACAACTCGGCTGCTAAAAACAATCAAGCAATGGGGCTCCTAAGGTCGGGGAAGGCTCTGATTACCAACTTGTAACGCCCTCGATGTGGCTATAGCTCCCACGTGTCGAGGCATGACTTAGAGACATAACCGCATTGAAAGCAATGTCGCAAGTTAGGCAATCTTCACAACATCCCATGTAATGTAAATAATAAAGGGGAGATAACATAGTTAGCTTACACTCGCCACGTTAACCAAGTACATAATTAACATTACATCAACCAAACACTCATGGCCCGACTACGGCGCCAAAATAAAAGATAACCCAACATGCGACACGGTCCCGATCACCCCAACTGGGCACCACTACTAATCATCAGGAAAAGAAACATAGTATCGTTGAGAGTCTTCGTCAAACTCCCACTTGAGCTCGAGCGCGTCACCTGGAGCGGAATCATCAGGCCCTGCATCTGGTGTAATAGTAATCTATGAGCCACAGGGACTCAGCAATCTCGCACCCTCGCGATCAAGACTATTTAAGCTTATAGGTAAGGCAAGGTAAAATATATGTGGAGCTGCAGCAAGCGACTAGCATATATGATGGCTATCCTGTTCGCAAAAGAGAGCGAGAAGAGGATGCAAAGCACGAGCGAGAAACTAGAGGGCAACCTGCACAAGCATTACTCCAACACCGTGTCCACTTCCCGGACTCCGCCGAGAAGAGGCCATCACGGTAACACACTCAGTTGATTCATTTTAATTAAGTTAAGGTTCAAGTTATCTACAACCGGACATTAACAAATTCCCATCTGCCCATAACCGCGGGCACGGCTTTCGAAAGTTCAAATCCCTGCAGGGGAGTCCCAACTTAGCCCATGACAAGCTCTCACGGTCAATGAAGGAATAGACCTCCTCCCGAGACGTTCCGATCAGACTCGGTACCTCGGTTCTTCAAGACACTTCGACAGGTTAAAACAAGACCAGCAACACCGCCCGAATGTGCCGACAAATCCTGATAGGGCTGCACATATCTCGTTCTCAGGGCACACTCAGATTGTCTTAGGTACGGGTAGGCCAGCCCAGAGTTGCCCCTGGTGGCCACCGGCAGCTGACAGGTGGACCAACACTCAGAGGAGCACTGGCCCGGGGGGGGGGGGTTTAAAATAAGATGACCCTTGGGCTCCGGAAACCCAAGGGAAAAAAGGCTAGGTGGCAAATGGTAAAACCAAGGTTGGGCATTGCTGGAAAAGCTTTAATCAAGGCGAACTATCAAGGGGTTCCCATTATAACCCAACCGCGTAAGGAACGCAAAATCCGGGAACATAACACCGATATGACGGAAACTAGGGCGGCAAGAGTGGAACAAAACACTAGGCGAGAGGCCGAGCCTTCCACCCTTTACCAAGTATATAGATGCATTAAGATAACAAGATAATATAATGATATCCCAACAAGTAAATAATGTTCCAACAAGGAATGGTCTCCAATCTTCACCTGCAACTAGCAACGCTATAAGAGGGGCTGAGCAAAGCGGTAACATAGCCAAACAACGGTTTGCTAGGACATGGTGGGTTATAGGTTTGACATGGCAATTTGGGAGGCTTGAAAGCAAGTGGTAGGCATCATAGCATTGGCATGGCAAAAGAGCGAGCAATCTAGCATAGCAAAGATAGTAGTGATTTCGAGGGTATGATCATCTTGCCTGCAAAGTTGTCAGAGTTGACTGGATCCTCGAAAGCAAACTCAACAGGCTCCTCGTTAGCGAAATCATCTCCCGGCTCTACCCAAACAAGACAAACAAGCAAACGGAACACAATCAACCACGTGCAAGGATCAAACAATATGATGGAAACATGGTATGCCATGCGGGATGCGATGCGGGATGCATATGCAAGATTTGACAAGGGATACATGAACCTGGCCTCAACTTGGGAATCCAAGTGTGCCACTGGAAAGATGAGATGAAATCGCTCGAAAATGATATAAAGAACGCCGGAATCGGAGTTACGGTTTGGAAATGGCAAGCAATTCAAATATGAACACGTTCTGCGATTTACAGCAAGTAGCCACCTAAATGCAATGAGATGAACATGCTACAGCACTCAAACATGACAACAAAATACATGGCAGGGATGCGTTCAAGATGCTTAACAAAAGTCTAGCACTGAGCTACGGCCAATTCATTCATTAACAGGTTCAAACAAGCATGGAAAAAATGCATATGGTAAACAGATTTCAGACTAGTGAAATTAACACTTGTCTGGAATTTCAGATCAGGTAGCACTCTTCGGAGCAACAAAACTACATGCTACAGGACCTGAACATGGCAAAGTAAAGCATGGCATGGAGCTACTCAAAGAGCTTAACAAAAGGCCCTTAGTGACCTTGAGCCAAAAGGGATCAGAAAACTCAATTGCAAGCATGTGAACATGGCAAAAACATAATCTGGCACATGCTGAAACAGATATCAAGTAGGCATGTTTGCGAGCTCGATGCACTCACTGCGGGGCAAGTCCTGACAATCTAAGAATACATCAATCAAGAATACACAAAATGCAAGCTAGACATGGCAAGAACAATAGCATAGCATGCACGGATCAACTACCACATCCTCGGCAAAATCGCTAACAAGTAGACAATCTGCCCAGATTCACGAAGTAGCAAAAGTAGAGCTCGATTGACTCAAGCTAGGGTGCTCCATAATTTCAAACAAAGACATGGATGGATAGAGCACTACAAGATTAACAAAACATCCTTACTGATCATCCTCAAAAGAGGCACGTATCACTAGAAAACAACAAGAACATATGGCATCATGAGATAAACAGGTCAAGGACTTAGTGGAAATGCTAAGTCCCTGAAATCAGAATTACCAAGTGCCTCACTTTGCAAGCTTGTGCTAGTCACCACACACATCACAAATATACATGGGTTGCACCTCTGGAAAGATGGCAAAACCCTTAACAAAACACATGTAGAGCTCCAGGTCATATCATGCACACATAAAACATGGAAAAAATGACAAATAGCTAAATGGAGCAGCAGATCTGACAATTATCTCAAGTAGCCCTCTTCTAACAGCATTTCGGGCATCAAGATGAACTCAAATGAAAATGATGCAATGTAATGAAATGATGTACTCTCTGAGACGAACATTTTGATATGCTATCAGCCAAAAACGGAGCTACGGAAGCGGAGATATAGCATGATGAACATGAGCACATGGATCTGAGAATTTGGGGACTTAGAAGAAATTCGACCTAGGGTTTACTGTAGCTGGATCTGGATCCCGCCGGCGCGCGGATCGAGGATCGTTGGGGAGGACGCCGGGAAGAAGGCCGGCGAGGTTGGGGCGCCGGATCCCGCCGGATCCGACCCGGAGAGGCGGCGGGAAGGTGCGGCTGCGGCGGAGGAGAAGGTCGGCGGCGGGGCGGTCGGCCGGCGACGATGGACGCGGCGGGGAGGTGCGGCTGCGGCGGAGGAGAAAGTCGGCAGCGGGGCGGTCGGCCGGCGACGATGGACACGGCGGCCGGAGCGGGTGACGTTCGGCGGCGGAGCAGCGGCGTCCGGTGGCGGTGCCGGCGACCG
>NC_041384.1:205908814-205972703 GCF_002162155.2 Triticum dicoccoides | reverse complement strand
CGTGTCGCTCTTCCAGTGGCCGCGAGCGGCGGCGCGGCGTGTCCGGCGGCGGACGGACACGTCCGGCGCGGAGAGAGATGATTTTAGGGTTTGGGGATGAAGGAGATCCGGATTTCGGGGAAGGGGTCTATATATAGGCATAGAGGGAGCTAGGAGAGTCCAAATGATGTGCGGTTTCCGGCCACGCGATCGTGATCGAATGCTCTAGATGATGGAGAGGGTTTTGGTGGGTTTTGGGCCAACTTGGAGGGGTGTTGGGCTGCAACACACACGAGGCCTTTTCGGTCCCTCGGTTAACCGTTGGAGTATCAAACGAAGTCCAAATGATACGAAACTTGACAGGCGGTCTACCGGTAGTAAACCAAGGCCGCTTGGCAAGTCACGGTCCAATCCGGAAATGTTCAATCCCCACACAAGAAAGAAAGATAGAAATGACCACCGGAGGAGAACGGAGCGCCGGAATGCAAAACGGACAACAGGGAAAATGCTCGAATGCATGAGATGAACACGTATGCAAATGCAATGCACATGATGACATGATATGAGATGCATGACAACGATAACAACACATGGAGACAAAGACCCGTACCCGAAAAAATAAAATAACTTAACGCCGGAAACGGCAAGAGTTGGAATACATATTGGGTAAGTTACATCCGGGGTGTTACACTTTACTTGCACACTGCGAAAAAAGTAGACAGGTTAAATACGAAAAGTATGAGTAAAATAAAGGCATAAGGTACAACAAGTTTATATTATCCGGGAGCAGTTTTGAACGCTGGCATGTTGGACTGCATAGACTCACCGGAGGAAGGTGAAATATCTTGATAATTGGAGTCAGAAGAATTGAGAGGATAACGAATGAAACCCGCCAAAGGAAAAAGAAGGTGTGAATCGGAGGTAACCTCAACCTGGCGTTTCCTGGTCACATCAGGTAAGCCGGAGGAGAGTTCCGCGTCTTTGCTAGTCCGGGTCTGCCTCCGGCTCTCATAAATCTGTCGCTTCAAAAGAAAGTCAGGATCTTGGTAAGCCAAAGGATGTGAAAATCTTACTTTTCGGGTTACTCTTCGAATTTTCTGACGCGGCTGAAGCTCGGAGTCGGAGGAGATTATAATTACCTCTTCCTCGATGGGTTGGCTGTTGCCTGTGTCTTCCTGAAAGAAGGTTAGTATAAGTAAGGTAGTGATAAAGGAGAAAGGGAAATTCAAAGGTTACCTCTTCCTCATTATCATCAGTATCATCAAGCTGAAACAGCTCAGAGGCGCTTGGCTTCCTCTTCCTTGAGGTGGTGGGCTTGGTGGTTTTCTTTTCGGCTCTCTTGACCGCCCTGGCTTTCTTGGCTGCCTCATGATCATATTGGGTTTTCCAGAAGTTATCATTTGCCTGTAAAAGGTTATAACGGGTTATGTGTAAGAATACAGCCTAACATGATAAAAAAAAAGAGATAATAATAACCCGACGGCTGGAAACTTACTGCACGGGCCGGGTTCTTCTGGCAAAAAGGTAGTAAGCCGAAGGCGTTACTACTCATTGTGCCCTCCTTCAACAAGGACTGAGTTGTAGCTTCCACTACGTCATCTGGTAAGTCGTCAGGGCTATGACGCTGAGGGTCATCTTTCTCACCTGAATAATTACACATTAAGCCGGGGCGGCGGCTTAACGGAATTATTCTCCAAGCAACCCAGACTTGGACCAGGTCAATGCCATCTAAGCCGTTCCCTAAAAGATCTTTTATCTTCTTGATTTTGGGGGTGAGTGGCAGACGTTCAGTAGCTGTCAACTTATCCGGCAGCGGGTGAGTAGTTTCAAGGCGCAATGCACGGAAGCCGGGCAACAGGTTTTCACCAGCCGGAGAAGTGTCCTGGCAGTAGAACCACGTTTGGTTCCAGTCCTTTGGATGACTCGACAGTTCGGCATAAGGGAAAAGGCAGTCTCTTCATCGCTGAATCGAGATGCCACCAAGTTCTAGACTGGGTCCGTTGGCGCGTTCATTCTGCCGGTTCAAATAGAACAACTCCCTAAACAAAAGTAGGTTGGGTTCTTCTCCAAGGTAGACCTCATAGAAAACTTGAAAGTTGCAGATATTTGACACCGAATTGGGCCCGATGTCTTGAGGTCTTAAGTCAAAGAAGTGCAAAACGTCTCTAAAGAATTTTGAACCGGGAGGAGCAAATCCCGGCTCATGTGATCGGTGAAAATGATCACCTCCCCTTCCTTGGGTTGAGGTTTCTCTTTAGATGGGTCAGGAGCCCAATAAGACATGACATCCTTCTTGGGCAGATGGCCAGACTTTACAAACTCGGACAGTTTGCTCTCTGTAACAATGGATGGGACCCAGTTGCAGGTAATCGGAGGCTTAACAGCTTTGGGTGCCATTGGATAAATTGAAGCCTACAACAAGATAAAGGAAATTTTCCGGTTCATTATAACCCGGAGAATAAGCATTATTGGGTTATCTGAGATGGCGGCTTAAGAAGGGGCCTAATGACATACAGGTAACTATGTGATAATGATTAGCAGCTGCAGGTACTAAAGATGATTAAGGTTTTCTTAAGTCACCATAAGCAAGCGGTGCTGACAACCGGTATTATTTTAAACCGATCACATGAATTATTATGGCTGAAGCAGAGTCAACAGATGCAGTTTTTTGGTTAAGTGTGGAACAAACAGGTTTCACAAGTTGCAATCATTATTTTGGATCAAACGAGGTTCTGAGAAAGAAAATATGTCTAGACCTAAAAACAGTACAGAGAAGTTCATATACTCGAGGAGGGTTTCCAAAACAAGGGAATGAGATCTGTTCTTATACAGGATAAACACGAATATTTTCCGCAGCAGTTTTATGTTGTTTCTATAATCTAAACAAAGACATTGGAGGTGAAATTAATGGAGGTCTGCATCGGGCGGAGATGAACACCGACGAACTCAAGACGATTTCAAGACAGATCTGAGAAAGGGGAAAAGAGGAACTCACAGATGCGGAAGAGCTGCAGAGGGTCGCCGTTGTTTTCTGGTCAGAATCAGGGTGATGCAGCGGCCTGAGTCGATGAAGACGAGGAGTTCGACGGCGGCGGCGGCAGAGCTTGAGCAGCAAAGGAAGAAGTGTGAGGAGGAAGACGACTGAAGGAAATGGAGAAGGCCTAGGTCGCATCTATTTATAAGGAGGGGCCGACCAAGACGGCACAAGAAACGAGGAGACCAAAGCATCATTATCTAGCGGCCCCGACGCCTCGATTCTCGGGATGGTTAGTAAAGGCAAAGATTCGTTGGAGGATATGACGGATTAAAATATGAATTTTATTGAAGATGACGTCACAGAGATTTGACCCGGATCCGGATGATGACGTCACGGCGGGTTAGAATTTCCGCGCAAAACAGAAGACTAAGGGCTAGTTTATAAGGTTTTTAAAGATTGACATGAACCGGTTCAAATCAATCTGGGGCCTAATGTTGGGGATATAATTATTTACGTAAGCCGCCCAGGAGGGGCCGGGTTACGCAAAGAGAAGCCCATCTGAAGCCCAAGACCAAGATGTGAAGATGGCGGTTCAGTAAAGGGTCTAAAGGCCCACAGACGATTTAGGGCCCATGGTGATAAACCGCCATGAGGGCGCAACTTGTATTGTAAGGTAGAAATAACTAGTCACCGAGTCGGACACTGTTTATGAGCCGGTCGGGACTCTGTAAGCAGTAGGGCGTCGACCCGTGTATATAAGGGGACGACCCGCTGGCGGCTTAGGGACAGAAAAAACAAGAGATCGAGAACCGGGCATAGCGTATCTCGCTCCCTGGTCATCGAAACCTCAAGCAATTCCAACCTAACTAGACGTAGGCCTTCCTTCACCGTAAGGGGCTGAACTAGTATAAACCTCGCGTGTCCTTTGTCCTGATTAACCCCTTTAAGCTTCCTAGTTGCGATGGCTCCACAATCAAGTCCTTGCAAGAGGACATCTGCCGTGACAATTCCACGACAGGAACCCTAACACGTCTATGCCTGACTTCAAGCTCACCCCTGGCCAAAGTCACATGTTGACCGCCTTCATAGGCTAAGAAAAATGGAAATTTGAGAAGGCCAGGCAGTTGAAGAAAGCTCAGTACAAGAAGGAGTGTTTTATGAAGAAGCATGTTGTCAAAATGACAACTCATGAACTTGTTGCCATGCAAGATGAGATCAAAGGACTCCGTGATGAATTTAATGCCTACCGTGCAGATTGGCTGGGAGCCAAAGTCAGATTCGTCAAGATGGCGAAGGGATTCACCTCCAATGTCGCAGCCCCAAGGCAACATGAATCTCCTCAGGCTGATGCATCTGCACAGCCTACTGAAGAACATGCCAGCACCGCTGATAAAAATCAGGCTGCTGAAGAAACTGAGAGCACCAGGGCTGATGAAGACATTCCAGCCGCTGAAGAAACTGCCAGGGCAACCACTAGTGTTGCGCCTGAAGACACTAAACAAGCCAGGGCAACTGCATCAGTTGCGCCTGAGGAAACTGCACCAATTTCTTCTGCTCCTCCTACACCAAAATCAAGTCCTATCCTTCCTTCTGTAACGGAAGCGAAGAAAACCAAAGCTTCAGAGCGAGCAACTATGAAGAAAAGGAAAGCATCTGCTGCCTCAGAGTCTTCAGCCCCAAAGAAAATGAAGACTTTGACGAGCTCTTATGACAATCCTATAGATGTTGTTCCTGTTTCAAGCATGCCATCAAAGGAGATTGTTCCCTTTGGTGGGGATTATGAAATTCCAAGTGGATCAGATGAAGAAGATCCTTCTGCTGCTTTGACAGAGCAATTGGATGAAGAAATTGAAGTGGACAATATCACTTCAACTCCATTGGTATCATCGCCCATGCCCCAGTTCACAGCTGAAGAGACAAGCGTTGATGAAATTGATGAAGAAGATGAAGACGTGGATATTGGGTGTTCCACTCCTATTCTGAATGATGACTACTGGGAAAGTCATCACCCCAATTCACCACTGTTCACTCCTCTGCAACAAATTCCTCAGTCCCCAGTTCAGACCAAAGAAATGCATACGGGCTCTAAAGAACCTCAAGCTTCTCTTCTTACCATCCCTGAAGAAATTCCAGCCACTAGTGCTGATGTAAATGCTGCTGAAGAAATGGAGACCCAGGCTGGTACTGATGACATTGCATATGAAATTCCTCAACTTGCGGCTCTAGAGACTGTGATTCAAGAGGCTGTGAAGACCTTGACTGACACTCCTCAACCCAAGCCAAAGAATCCCTTCCCAAAGAAATAGAAGTTCAAAGCTGTTGAGTTCTTCAATGAGCACATTTTCTTCACAGACTATAATCCCTATGACTCTGCTCGTCTTTGACGCAAGCGCTTCTGGACCGCCAGTCAGACGAACTTCTATTCTTCACTGTTATTTCATAAAGACAAGATATTTAACCATGAGCATATTCCTCATGTGGATATGGATTCACTTCCCTGCTTCACCCCAGTCCTCAGTGTTCTTCATGATGCTGGGCTGCTCAATTTCTGCACCGACATCTATGATTGGAATGAAGAGCTAATTCTTCAGTTCTATGCTACGTTGCACATCATCGACAACGCTGAAGATGTGAATTCATGGGTGTTGGACTGGATGACTAAGAACACTCACTTCAAAGCACCGGCCTCTGAATTACTTCATGCCCTACCAGCCAGTCCTCCCGATGAAGGTGCAAGATTCATCTACCATGAACGTGAGCTATCTGATCATTTCATGCAAGTGTTGATGAAGCCTCTGAAGCCTGGTCAAGCCCCAAGAACCAAATTCCTCGTGAAGGAATTGCTTTATGTGCCAAGGACAATTTACAGGATATTGACCAAGACCCTCAGTCCAATCAAGGGACACGACTCTAATGAAGAAGAGGTCGTTGGCATCATGAATAATCTGCTTTTCAACATCATACATGTTGTGCCTATCAACTACCATGATTTCTTCATGAGGACTATGGCCAATGTCGCTCTACTGCCGTTTGAATTGAAGCCTTATGCTCCTTGGATCATGAGATTCATCAGATCAATGTCTTCAATCAACTACAAGGCTGATTTGCAAAATCACGTCAGCTATTTGCCCCCAATTGAAGTCTTCAAATGACCTACTTCATCATATGATGAGAAGGGCAAGGATGATATTATTGATGAAGGCACTCGTCCATTGGATAGCCAGTTTCGCAAAGCTGCATCCTACTCCACCAATGATGACTCTGCCACTCATGACTATGTCGCTAATGCTTCAAAGCCAAATCCTCAAGCCACTGCTCTGAGGGTGCTGACTGATCGTGAGCTTCTCCTCAGTCTTCACCAAAAGGCCGATCGCAATCACAAATGGGTCAAACGACAGTTTGGTTCAATTCTTCAGAACATGACAATCACGCAGAATTCTGTGAAGAAGAACCATTACTATCTGCATGAAGTATTTGATCACACCTAGGCTATTTTGTCTCATATCTACGGTGAAGAAGATCTTAAGCAAATGGGCTTCAAGCAGAACTTTAACTGGTCTCAGCCACCTTCGAAGAAATTCAAGAAGGTCAAAGTTCCTCACTTGGTGGCCAGCTCATATTCTTCATCGTGTGAGAAGGATGAACATGAAGACTTGAACGACACTACGGCAGGCCCTACTTCAACAACGACCCCAACAACGCTGGCGCTCCTCCATTGACTTCGTGATGATATTCTTCAGGGGCGTTAGTCCTCATTTTTTCGTCCCTTTTGGTCATTCGATGACAAAGGGGGAGAAACTTGAGTTAGTCTTCAAGCGGGTCTGTATATATGGGCGTTTTCTTGCTAAGTTGCAACTCTCATTCTTCTGAAGTCTTTGTTGGATTGAGTTGTAAACTTAAGTCTGATGGAGGTCTGATACTTTTGCTATGTTCTTCTGCATGCTATTTCATCACATATGCTAATGCACGCATGCTGAATTACATCAATCACCATATTTCATCATGCATTTCAAATTCCTCATATCATATGTTAAATGTGTGTATGAATTACAAGATATAGGGGGAGATCTCCATGATTCTACTCTTCAATTGCTTCTCAAAAGCAAATTCCTCACATATGCACATCCTCAGGGGGAGTTCTTCTATATCTTGCAATCAAATTCCACAATATCGGTACTTACACTTCATATGTTTATCCCCGTTGAAAACTTAACCTATATTGTCATCTATCACCAAAAAGGGGGAGATTGTAAGTGCATCTAGTGCCCTTAGTGATTTTGGTGTATTGAAGACTTATAGGTTAAGGGAATAATGCGTTTGTGAGTGTACACATGTCTATAAGTCTATGAGGAGTTTGATATTTACAAAGAAAGTCGACCCCTAAAAATGAATGTCTTCAACTGAAGACTTTGGCCTTCTGAAGACTTTGATAGTGAAGAAATTGGTGTGATCCTGAAGACTTGATATTCATGCGAGGAATATGAAGCGTGAAGATTTTTTTCATAGTTTCATTTTCTCTTTCTTGAGTCACAGGAAACACCGTACTGTTAAAGGGGGTCGAGGTAAAACTAAGTAAAAGTTTCCAAGTGATGTTCATCTCAAAATCCGACACCTACCAATCCTTTCAAGTGAAGCCATTGGAAATGTCATACAGTTCATTCAATTTATTCAGTGACAGAGACGAAGATCTTCTGGTCTCTGAGGAATTTGTTCTGACTGAGGAGTTAGGAATTCGCCAGTGCGGATTGCCTATAAGTGAGGAACATGATATACCTAAGGAATTTGAACCTCAAATTTCCGACCGTTGTTGTGCTATGCGCCAGCTGTCCCAAAATATCTTACCCACCTAACGGTCATATCATTGAAGGGCATTTATGTCTTATCATGTTGGGCTGCTCCCTAGGCTATAAATAGTTGCCCGTACAACCACTAGCTGGTTGGATGCTCCACGAGAAACTGACACTTATCATTGAGAGCATCCCATCCTCTGAGGACTTTGAGCAAAAATCATCAAGTGAGGAAAACCCAAACCCAAACAACTACAAACCCAAAGTGATTGAGCATCACTGAAGAGATTGTTCCTGTGTGGAACTGACACTTGTTACCTTTGAGGACTGTGCATCGTCCAGACGTTTAGGCGTCATGGTCTAGAGCATCCAAGAGGAAATTGTGGATCGCCGAGTGACTGAGTCTGTGAAGGTTTGGAAGTCATCTGAAGACTTACCACAAGTGATAGGCCGAGGTCTGTGTGGCCTTAGCTCAAGGAGAATACGGTGAGGATTGTGTGTCCGGGACTGTGTGTCCTCAGGTTTAAATACCTAGCCGCTCCAACCAGACATACGACTGCCACAGCAGTTGGAACTGGTCTACCAAATCATTGTCTTCACCAAGCTAACTGGTTCTATTTCCTCAACCCTTCCATGTCCTCATTACTATGTTGTTCTACTTGATCGTTACTGTTTGAAGACTTTGACTGAAGACTTTCTCAATTTCCTCAATTCAATTTCTTCATTCAGTTTGTCTTCAGCCTGCGTATCCTGTGTTTACGCTTCCTGTACTCATTGCTTGTTTTCATTTCATCATGTTGACTATGCTACTGCTTTGTTATGCTTACTTCTGAGTACTTATTCCGCTGCTAGTTGTTTGTGACTTAGGAATTTCCTCATTGATGAATTTATAAAAATCGCCTATTCACCCCCCTCTAGTCGATATAACGCACTTTCACCGTCTGCCTTTTATTGATCAATTGCTTGAAAGATTATCTAAGCACACACCTTTTTGCTTCCTTGATGGATATTCTGTTTTTTCACAAATACCTATTTCTCAACCTGATCAATAAAAGACCATTTTTACTTGTCCCTTTGGAACCTATGCTTATAGATGTATGCCTTTCAATTTATGTAATGCACCTGCTACTTAAAGATGTATAACTGCTATATTATCTGACTTTTGTGAAAAGATTGTTGAGGTTTTCATGGATGATTTCTCTGTTTATGGGAAGTCTTTTGATGATTGTTTAAGCACCTTGATCGAGTTTGCAGAGATGTGAACAAACAAATCTTGTCTTGAATTGGGAGAAGTGCCACTTTATGGTTAATGAAGGCATTGTCTTGGGTCTTAAAATTTCTGAAAGAGGTATTGAAGTGGACAAAGCAAAGGTTGATGCAATTGAGAAAATGCCATGTCTTAAAGATATAAAATGTATTCGTAGTTTCTTAGGTCATGCTAGGAGATTTATCAAAGACTTTTCTAAAATTTCTAGTCCTCTTACGGATCTTTTGCAAAAGGATATTCCTTTTGGTTTTGATGATGATTGTTTAGAAGCCTTTGAAACACTCAAGAAAGCCTTAATTTCTGCACCTATTGTTCAACCACCTAATTGGAACTTACCTTTTGAAATTTTGTGTGATGCTAGTGATTATGTTGTTGGTGCTGTTTTAGGACAAAGAGTTGATAAGAAACTGAATGTTATTCATTATGCTAGTAAAACTCTAGACAATGGTCAACGTAATTATGCTACTACTGAAAAAGAATTCTTTGCAGTGGTGTTTGCTTGTGATAAATTTAGACCTTATATTGTTGATTCCAAAGTAATTGTTCACACCGATCATGCTGCTATTAAATATCTTATGGAAGAAAGATGCTAAACCTAGACTTATTCGATGGGTTCTCTTGTTACAAGAATTTGATTTATATATCATTGATAGAAAAGGAGCTGAGAACCCCGTAACTGATAATCTATCTAAGCTTGAAAATGTGCCTGATGACCCACTACCTATTGATGATAGTTTTCCTAATGAGCAGTTAGCTGCAATAAATGCTCATAGTACTCCTTGGTATGCTGATTATGCTAATTACACTGTTTCTAAATATTTACCACCTAGCTTTACATACCAACAAAAGAAAACATTCTTCTATGATTTAAGACATTACTTTTGGGATGGACCACACCTTTATAAAGGAGTAGATGGGATTATTAGATGTTGTGTACCTGAGCATGAACAGGGACAAATCCTACGGAAATGTCACTCTAAAGCTTATGGAGGGCATCATGCTGGAGATAGAACTACATGGGACATTTAGCAACATAATCAACGGAAACCAAAATATGTGTATACTCATTAGAGGAAGGAAGAGGTCCCATGTAATCAAAACCCCAAACATCAAATGGTTCAACAGCAAGTGAATAATTCATAGGCATTTCTTGATGCTTACCGATATTACCTATTCTTTGACATTCATCACAAGATAAGACGAACTTACGGGCATCCTTGAAGAGAGTAGGCCAATAAAATCTAGATTGCAATACATCTATTAAAATGCTTAAGGAAATTATTTTCTCAAGGTTTGGAGTCCCTAGATATTTAATGACTGATGGTGGTTCACACTTTATTCATGGTGCTTTCCGCAAAATGCTTGCCAAGTATGATGTTAACCATAGAATTGCATCACCTTATCATCCCCGGTCTAGTGGTCAAGTTGAACTTAGCAATAGAGAAATAAAATTAATTTTGGAAAAGACTGTCAATAGATCCAGAAAGAATTGGTCTAAGAAATTAGATGACGCACTTTGGGATTATAGAACATCATATAAAAATCCCATGGGTATGTCTCCTTATAAAATGTTTTATGGAAAAGCTTGTCATTTGCCTCTTGAGTTAGAACATAAAGCATATTGGGCCATCAAAGAACTCAATTATGATTTCAAACTTGCTGGTGAAAATTGGTTATTTGATATTAGCTCATTACATGAATGGAGAACCCAAGCTTATGAAAAAAAAATTATTCAAAGAAAAAGTTAAAAGATGGCATGACAAAAGAATCCAAAAGCATGAGTTTAAAGTCGGAGAATATGGTCTTTTGTACAACTCTCGTTTCATATTCTTTGCAGGAAAGCTCCTCTCAAAATGGGAAGGCCCCTATATTATCGAGGAGGTTTATTGGTCTGGAGCCATCACAATAAATAATGCCGAAGGTACTAACCCGAAGGTCGTCAATGGGCAACGAATGAAACATTATATCTCAGGTACGCCCATTAATGTTGAAAGTAATATTATCCAAACTTTGACACCAGAAGAACACATAAAAGAGTCCTTCCGGAACACTCCAGAATCTTGAAAATAAGGAGGTATGTGGTACGGTAAGTAAATAGACTCCAAAAAATCCACAAAAATATTTTTGTCAGTTTTGGAATATTTAGAAAAATAGGAAAATAAGAAACTACTGCGAAGCGTACCCTGGTGGGCACAAGACACCAGGGCACGCCAGGCTTGCCTGGCGTGCCCAGGTGGGTCGTGCCCACTAGGGACACCTTCCGGACTCCATTTTTCTTCCGTTCGCTTGTCCCCCAAGATAAAGATCTATATATATACTTCCCAAGCCTATTAACCATCATATCATGGAGAAATCATCTGTTCTCTTTTCTTGCTGTTTTCGGCCAGATCTGTTGAGTCAGGCATCATGTCTTATTCTTCCTCCAACAATGTGCAAGAGGATGCTTGGTTGATGAAGATCGAGCTGAAGAGAGAAGAGCCCGCAGAAGCCGTCAGGGGAGATGAGAGCAAGGAGGTTACCCTAGATCAGCCTCCGGTCTTCGAACAAGCACTGCCAGCTGAGGAGGAAGAGGAAGATATCCTTAAACCTTACCTTGCTTACCTTACTCCTGATGAGATTGAAGCCTTTCGCATCATTGAAATAGTTCGCATACAAAATAAGTATCTCACTCATGAAAATATTCTGCATCAAGAGTATATCATCCACCTCCGGAGCGTCATCCGTCGATTGGAGAATCTCTTGATCCTTAAGGATAGGATCGCTTCATCACCACCACCTTCTTCTTCATCACCAAAGGAGAATTGAGTATTGGGTATGGGCACTCCCCTTGGATTTCGCCAAGCTTGGGGGAGGTGCCCCGGTACCATATCATCCCACTATCCTTTTGCCTTTACTTATTTTAGTTTGATCTTTTGCTTGAGATGAATAAAAGTTTAGTTCAATCCTTTCCTTTCGAGAGTTTGCTTAGTGATCTATCCTTGTAATCGTGTGCAAGATATATAATAAAGTTCAGTTTGAGTTTTTGCTTTCTTTACTTTCATGTTGCAAAAACAAGAAAAGAGAAAGGAAATAAATCAAAAAGATCATATGCTAATCTTATGGTAGGTGATGACACCACATAAGGAAAAGTATAAGTAGAAACTTTTATTAGAGATTGATAAACATAGCATTAGTCAATGATGCAACTCATGAAAGAATTAATAAGGGAAGAGAAGATTCACATATAAATATACTATCCTAGAAATCTTTTGTGATTGTGAGCCCTCATCAAAATATTATATGCCAAAATTGTTGACGTTGGACAAGGAAGACAACTTAATGGTTTATGTTTGTTTATATCCACATAGAAGTCATATTGTCATGGATCCTTTAACATGGGGTGCTTGCCCCTATCTTTGCTAGCCAAAAATTCCACACTAAGTAGAGATACTTGATGTCTACTATGCAACTTTATTCTTGTAGACACGTGTTGGGCCTCCAAGCGCAGAGTTTTGTATGACAGTAGCAATTTTCCCTCAAGTGGATGACCTAAGGTTTATCAATCCATGTGAGGCGTAGGATGAAGATGGTCTCTCTCAAACAACCCTGCAACCAAATACAAGAAATCTCTTGTGTGTCCCCAACACACCTAATACAATGGCAAATTGTATAGGTGCACTAGTTCGGCGAAGAGATGGTGATAAAAGTGTAATATGGATGGTAGAAATATATCTTTATAATCTGAATAAATAGAAACAACAAGGTAGCACATAGTAAATGGGCACAAAAACGGTATTGCAATGGTTGAAAATGAGGCATATGGTCCATACTTTCACTAGTACAACCTCTCAACAATGCTAATATAATTGGATCATATAACCGTCCCTCAATGTGCAACGAAGAATCACTCCAAAGTTCAAATCTAGCGGAGAACATAAGACGGAATTGTTTGTACGGTATGAAACCACCTCAAAGCTATTCTTTCCGATCAATCTATCCTAGAGTTCGTACTAAAATAACATGAAGCTATTCTTTCCGATCGATCTAACCAAGAGTTCATACTAAAATAACACCAGAACAAATTCTGATTCATAATATTCAATCCAACACAAAGAATTTCAAAGAGTGCCCCAAGATTTCTACCGGAGAAACAAAGACAAGAACGCGCATCAACCCTTATGCATAGATTACCCCAATGTCACCTCGGGAATCCGCGAGTTGAGTGCCAAAACATATATCAAGTGAATCAATATGATACCCCATTGTCACCACGAGTATTCATATGCAAGACATATATCAAGTGCTCTCAAATCCATAAAAGTATTCAATCTGATAGCAATGAAATCTCAAAGGGAAAAACTCAATTCATCACAACAATATAGAGAGGGGGAAACACCATATGATCCGACTATATTAACAAAGCCCGTGATATATCAAGATCGTGACATCTCAAGAACATGAGAGAGAAAGAGAGATTAAACACATAGCTACTGGTACAAACCCTCAGCCCCGAGGGTGGACTACTCCCTCCTCATCGTGGTGGCCACCGGGATGATGAAGATGGCCACCGGTGATGATTCCCCCCTCTGGCAGGGTGCCGGAACAGGGTCTAGATTGGTTTTCGGTGGCTACAGAGCCTTGCGGCGGTGGTACTTATGATCTAGCTTTACCCTGAGGGTTTCTGGATTTTTTGGGAATTCATAGGGTAAAGAGGGGGTGTGGGAGGCCACCGAGGTGGGCACAACCCACCTGGGTGCGCCTGGGCCCCCAGGCGCGCCCTGGTGGGTTGTGCCCCCTCGGGGAACCCCTAAGGTGCTTCTCTGGCCCATCCTGGGTGTTCTGGTCCATAAAAAATCTCCAAAAAGTTCCACGGTGTTTGGACTCCGTTTGATATTGATTTCCTGCGATGTAAAAAAACAAGCAAAAAACAACAACTGACACTGGGCACTGGGTCAATTGGTTAGTCCTAAAAAAGATATAAAGTTGCTATAAAATGATTGTAAAATATCCAAGAATGATAATATATCAGCATGAATACTTCATAAATTATAGATACGTTGGAGACGTATCAATACTACTTGTGCATCCAAAAACCCTTAAACCCAAATCTTATTTTCAAGTGTCCACCATACCTACCTAGGGATTGAGCAAGATCCCTCAAGTAAGTTGTCATCGGTGCAAAAAGGCAATAAAAATTGCTTCTAAATGTGTCAGATCATTTAGTGTAAGAGAAAATTGAGCGTTGCACGAACTTGTGATGGTGAAGAATAAAAGTGACAGGCTGCATAATAAAGGTCGCTATCACAAGGGCAATGCAACATGACATTCTTTTGCACTACGGGGTTGAGCATACAATCAAATAAGCGCATGGCAACCTCTGCTTCCCTCTACGAAGGGCCTATCTTTTACTTTTATGTATTTACTTTTATGCAAAGAGTCAAAGTTTTCCTTCTATTCCTTTTTATTTTTCTTCTTTGGAAAGCATCATCTGGTGAGGAACGATCTAGGCACATATGTCCAGTTGAATATAGATAGCATGAGTTATTATTGTTGACATCACCCTTGAGGTGAATATGTTGGGAGGCGAAACTATAAGCCCCTGTCTTTCTATGTGTGCAGTTGAAACGTTTTGCTCATGTGGACGCGATGAGTGTTAGCAATCATAGAAGACTATATGATTGTTGAGTATGTGGACTTGCCTAAAGGCTCCAATACATGACCCTTCCTGAAAAGATGATGAATTGTAGTTGCAAAGTTGACTGAGAACATAGTTTGTTGTTTTTAATAGAGTTTTTGGTTTATACTTCAATAGTGTGATGAATTATCACTTCTTCATGAGAAGTCTATGATAAAATTTCTTTGATAAAAGTTTTATGTTTAAGTTTGTTGTTGTTATAATAATGAACATGATGCTTCTATATCAGTATTCTGTTTTTATGGACACCTCTCTCTCTAAGCATGTGGACATGTTTTTCGATTTTGGTTTTTGCTTGAGTCTAAGCTTGGGGGAGTTGATACGTCCATTTTGCATCATGTTTTCTTATTGTTATTTATGATGTTTTTATCCATAATAATGCTTTTTGGAGTAATTCTAATGCCTTTTCTCTCATAATATGCAAGGTATACACAAAGAGGGAGAATTCTGGTAGCTGGAAATCTGAACCTGGAAAAGCTACGTCAGGCCACCTATCCTGCACAACTCCAAACAAGTTGAAACTTCACGGATATTTTTAATCAAATATATGATGAATATTGGAGCAAATAACTACCAGAGGGGGCCCACTAGGTGGGCACAACCCACCTGGGCGCGCCCTGGTGGGTTGTGCTCACACAGGCCCACCTCCGGTGCCAATCTTCTGGTATATAAGTCATTTTGACCTAGAAAAAAATAAGGGGAGGACTTTCGGGACGAAGCGCCTCCGTCTCGAGGCAGAACTTCGGCAGGAGCACTTTTGCCCTCCGGCGGAGCGATTCCGTCGGGGAAACTTCCCTCCCAGAGGGGGAAATCATCGTCATCATCATCACCAACAACTCTCCCATCTTGGGGAGGGCAATCTCCATCAACATCTTCAATAGCACCATCTCGTCTCAAACCCTAGTTCATCTCTTGTGTTCAATCTTGTTACCGGAACTATATATTGGTGCTTGTGGGTGACTAGTAGTGTTGATTACATCTTGTAGTTGATTACTATATGGTTTATTTAGTGGAAGATTATATGTTCAGATCCAATATGCTATTTAATATCCCTCTGATCTTGAGCATGATTATCATTTGTGAGTAGTTACTTTTGTTCTTGAGGTCACTGGAGAAATCATGTTGCAAGTAATCATGTGAACTTGATATGTGTTCGATATTTTGGTAGTATGTATGTCGTGATTCACTTAGTGGTGTCATGTGAATGTAGACTACATGGCACTTCACCATATTTGGGCCTAAGGGAATGCATTGTGGAGTAGCAATTAGATGATGGGTTGCAAGAGTGACAGAAGCTTAAACACCAGTTTATGCACATTTTCATAAGGGACCGATTGGATCCAAAAGTTTAATGCTATGGTTAGAATTTATTCTTAATACTTTTCTCGTAGTTGCGGATGCTTGCGGGAGGGTTAATCATAAATAGGAGGTTTTTTCAAGTAATAACAACACCTAAGCACTGGTCCACCCACGTATCAAATTATCAAAGTAGTGAACACAAATCGAACCAACATGGTGAAAGTGACTAGATGAAATTCCCCTGTACCCTCAAGAACACTTTGCTTATCATAAGAAACCGTTTTGGCCTGTCCTTTGCCTCAAAAGGATTGGGCTACCTTGCTGCACTTTTGTTACTACTGTCGTTACTTGCTCGTTACAAGTTACGTTGCTATCAAACTACTCCGCTACTTATAATTTTAGCACTTGCGGACATTACCTTGCTGAAAACTACTTGTCATTTCCTTCTGCTCCTCATTAGGTTCGACACTCTTACTTATCAAAAAGAGCTACAATTGATCCCCTATACTTGTGGGTCATTAGCAATGCATCCCCAAACCTTACGAAACGACAACTTAGGTTTCTAGCGAAACCATAGTTCATACGGTGTCGTCTCCACGGACTTAGATGGTGCCCTATTTAAAGTGAATGTAATTATCTCTAATGCATAACCCCAAAATGAGAGTGGCATATCAGTAAGGGACATCATATAACGCACCATATCCAATAATGTACGATTACAACGTTCAGATACACCATTACGCTGTGGTGTTCCAAGCAGCGTCAGTTATGAAATAATTCCACATTGTCTTAATTGATTGCCAAACTCATAACCCAAATACTCTCCCTTCGATTAGATCATAGGAATTTGATCTTCTTGTTATGATGATTCTCAACTTCACCCTGAAATTGCTTGAACTTTTCAAATGTTTCAGACTTATGCTTCATCAAGTAAATATACCCATATCTACTCAAATCATTGGTGAAGGTGAGAAAGTAACGATATCCACTATGCGCGTGTAACATCCCAAATTTTCAATTTGGAATGTTATACATTAGAATCATCATTGCATATCATGTTTTATTGCATTTTGGCTTGATCCTAGAAATTCTATGCAACTCAAGGACCCACGGAGAGAGTTAGGAATTTCGTTATTTTCATATTTGAGTTTTTCTCGAATTTTGAAAAGTGGATCGTTTGATTTTAATTATTTTCTCTTCGAATATTTCTTTTATAAAAATAAAAGAGAGAGGATAAAATGACTTCCTCAAAATAAAGAAATATTGGATATTTAATATTAAAAATCAAATAAGATTTTATTTGAAGTTTTATTGCTATTTTTTTAATTAGGAAAAATTTGTGTTTTTAAAAATTGCATTAGAGTCCCAAATAAATTTTCACCTTGTCCGGTAGATTTTTAGAGGACGGGGAAAATTTATTTCAGGATTTTTGGAGTCAGTTTAGTATTTCTTTTATTTATTTTTCTTCACGGAATAATTAAAAAAAAGAGAAACCGACTCCGGGCCGTACTCGAGCGGGACTCCGCCCGGGGGGCTTTATAAGCCGGGGCACCGCAGCCCAAACCCGCGCCCCGCCGCCCGAACCCTAGCCCGCCCGATCCGCCGCTGCCGCCAGCGCCGCCGCCGCCGCCGCAAGCCGCCGCCGTCTCGCCTCGTCGCCGCCGCCCGCCGGACGCCGCCCCGCCATCATTCACCGACCCGCCGGAGGTAGCCACCGCCGTCCTCGGTTCTCGCGAGAAAACTGATTGTTTTTTCAAAACCCTAGATCGGTTTTTTAGATCCGGTTCGTTTTTTTGGTTTAGTTATTTAGCGGGCGTTTGTCTGTACGTTCGTTTTAACGAACAGTTTTCGTCCATTAGTCACAGACAGTGAACGTTCGTTCGTTAGCCTGTTCGTCAGTTTTTCTTTTTCTCGGATTTTTTGCGATTATTTTCGATCGCGATTTCTGATTCGATTTTCGTTTTAGTTTATCTTTTCGCTCGTTTTATCGGAATCAGGCGATTCAAGCGCCTAGAGTTTCGTCTCGAAGCCCTCTTTTTGTTTAACCAACTTAAAAAAGTTTTTGCTACTATAAAATTTGATTTTAGTCCAGATTTGTAATCGGAGCTTGTTTCTTTCGCAGTTTGAGTTTCATTGCTTCGTTTGATTTGATTCTTTTTGCAAACGAGAGTTCTTAAGTTGATCTTTCTGGTTAGATCTTCTTATTTGAATTTTACCCGTGCTTATTGCTTGATTGCTTATTGTATACTTGTTTGATTGCGATAGAGTACCCGGAGTGCGAAGCGTGCTAGTACGAGTCTCTAGGTTTCATGGATCATCAGCAAGGCAAGTAACACTTTGATCATACCCCTTTACTACCCAGTTTTTATTGCATTAGATCAACCCTCAGACAATTGCATGGTTAGGATCTGAATAAATTGTGGGTTCGGAAGTAGATGCGGTAGTACCTATTCACCTGTTTTATTATCAAACACTGGGAGTTACTTCTATGTTGCTTATACTGCTATGCTATGCTAGTAGACGTGGTTTGGGTTTGAGTGTATCCATGACAGATGTGAGTTGTTAATTAATGGTTAACTTAAGGTGGCAACTTTAATACACATCTGGGTGGATTGGGGCACCTGGGGAACCCAGTGATTGCCTGTATTTTTGGAAATCCTGGGGTACCGTGTGTTTTTCCTATGGACTGCCACCCAGGCTCAAAGGGATCATAAGATTATTCATGCTGGAAACTTCCGTGTGCAGCCACATACCATTATGGGCTCTGGCATAGTTGAGTAAGTTGTGGTAAACCTTTCCATGATTGGCTAGCAGATGTAGGGGATTGTAGGTGTACCGCCCTATCTATCGGTTAAGGGGACCTCTTCAGAAAGACTGTGTCTCGGTCATCCGTTTCTCAAACGTTATGTAGTGCGAGAAATCCAACGGAGGACATCGAGTCTTGTGGGGAAAAGTGCACAAACCTCCGCAGAGTGTACAAACTAATCATGGTTAGCCGTGACCCCAGTTATGGACATCTTGAGTATCTAGTTCTTGGATTATCATGTGGATCTCATCACTCTTAAATATAATTTAATTGGGTTATTAACTACTTTTAATTGGGATTGAGATGGGGTTTACCATTCTCAATATTTTTTCAACAAACTTTGTAGTTAAATAAAATATATTCCTTTGCAGTAGGAAAAAATTGGCTTTTCACAAAAACCTATTAACCATGCAGCCTCCACCAGCCATATATGCATGTAGTGATAGCTTTATTATGTTCATTACTCTCTAGTGTTACATTGCCAGCATATTCCATGTGCTGACCCGTTTTCGGGCTGCAACGTATTATGTTGCAGACTTTTCAGACGACGAGTAAGGTGCCGTAGGTCATGGTCTTTCACTCAGTGATGCCGTTGGAGTTGATGGACTCACTTTATCTTCCAAGCCTTCTGTTGTTATCGTTTTAGATGGTCTTAAGCCATATTTATTGTAATAAGTTCTCTTTTGACTCATTCGATGTTATAAGTGTGTGATTGCAACTCTGTTATAAATCCTCAAGTACTGTGCGTGTCAGCATTACCGATCCAGGGATGACACTGATGCACAGAGATCAAATTGTTTGAGGTCTGGTCGCTACAAGATGGTATCAGAGCACACGCTGACTACAGTACACGACCACTAGGCTAAAGCCCTAGATCACTACTGTCTCCTCATTTTTGACTCCTCTCCATTTTCTACTCTTTAGGATGGCGGACGCAAGGAACAAGTTTGCACAACCGGATGAAGAAGCACCTTTTGGACGACACTTGAAGGAAGTCACTAAGTACCTGAACATTGGAATACCAAGCTTCACCGCGACTTACAACGCCACTTTACCAGAAGAGGAGCGCTGGATGATTCAAGTTCAAGTTCCAGGAAGGACATTTACGCCAGTCACTAAGCCCATAGAGTTTTCCTTTGATGCACCAACCTGGAGTCTAGGAAAGAGTATGGCAGCCCACATCACCATGGGACGCATTGGAGAAGTTTACCATAAGGAGCTTAAGGGTACTATCTACCAGATTTGTGGGCGCCGAGATGAGAAATGGAAGATGATCAGCACCAGGAAGGATAGATCCATTGCAACTTTCATCCAGGAGTTAAACCAGCATATTCGCCGCCAGGAGAATCAGATGTGCGCATGTATGATAGATCTGAAGAATACAATGACAAGGATCATGAAGCTGGAGGAAGAACTCAAGGCTACTCGCAAAGATTATGAGGAGGAAATAATCGTACTAGTGGAGAAGAATGACGACCTGACAAGGAAGCTGGGAGTATTCATGGGAGACCCCACGCTAGGAGGAGAAGACGATGAACCCAAGGAGATTCGTTCTGAAGACTACATCATCAACGACGACACCGACTCGGACCCCGACGATAGCGATGATGACTATGTTGATGAAGCTGGAGAAGATATCATGGAGTCTTCGACCGATCAATTTTTCTAGTCGACCACCAAAACAGTAGTAGTATTCCACCATGTATATAGTATAGTCCGAGCACTTTTGTAACGATAGTTCTAGACCGATTGTATGCCTTGCTTGATTGATTGAGTGATGTGATTGTGTTTGTCTCATGTGCATATGGGTAGTGTTTTCTCACTAGACCTCATTCTATTCTATTCTCTTCCCTCTAAACCCTCAGATGCCTCCGAGACGTGACCCCGGATTTACCTTTCCACTGGAGCTCACTCAGTTGATCCAGCAGCAGAATACCTTGATGCAGTTGTTAGTTCAGAACCAAGGCAACAACAACAACAACAACCCACCACCACCACCCCCACTTGACAACTTAGCCCGTTTTCTGAGGTTGCAGCCGCCGGTGTTTTCCAGTAGCACCGAGCCAATAGTTGCAGATGATTGGCTCTGCAGATTGGAAGGGAGTTAACCACTGCAGGATGCACAGATGCTGAGAAGGTGCATTTTGCCGCACACCAATTGGATGGACCAGCAGCCTCATGGTGGGAGAATTACACTGTCACCTATCCTATAGCCATTGTTACATGGGACCAGTTCCAGCAGGCCTTTCGCACTGCCCATGTATCAACATGAGCTATGGCCATGAAGAAGCGTGAGTTTTGCAACTTACGCCAAGGAGGACGCACAGTTGGCCAGTATGTTGATGACTTTAGTAAGCTAGCACGTTATGCCCTAGATGACGTCGCTACAGATGCAGCTAAGCAGGAGAAGTTCCTAGAAGGACTGAATGATGAGCTGAGCATGCAGTTGATGGTGGCAAATTACAATAACTACCAGGAGTTGGTAGATAGAGCTCTCATGATTGAAGGGAAGCAGCAACAGATTGATAACCGCAAGAGGAAGTATGGACAGGGGAAGTATAATTCTGGAGCTCAGCAGAGACCCCGTTTTACCCCAAACTTGAGAGGACCCCTTCTGCATAACCATGGAGGTCACAATCACCCTGGAGGGAGTTCGCACAACCATAGTGGCTCCAAGAATGTGAATGGTAATGGAGGAAGCAACGGACAGAACCGTTCCAACCCAGCAACGCCCACCAAGAAAGATCTAAGCCACGTTACTTGCTACAAGTGCCAGAAGACCGGACATTACGCTAATGAATGTCCTGAAGCTAAGAATGGAAACGGCAATGGAAGTTCTAGGAATAAGCCCAACCCTTTCAATAGGGGACAAGTGAATCACGTTAACGTGGAGGAGATTGAAGCCCAACTGGATGCAGTAATAGGTAAGTTTTTGGTTAAGTCATTTACTACAGTCGTTCTTTTCGATACTAGTGCATCGCATTCATATGTATCAAGGGGATTTGTGGATAAGTATAAGTTTCCCACTAGAGTTCTTAAGACACCCATGCTAGTAACCTCACCCGGAGCCGAGTATATGGCAAGCAGTGGATGTTTTCAGTTGCCATTAACCATAGGTAGTCATGTTTTCCCTTCTGACTTGATAATTTTGGAGTCGCAAGGTTTGGATGTGATACTGGGTATGGATTGGCTATCGATGTATGGAGGAAACATAGATTGTGCCAGTAAGTCAATTTTTCTCATCACCCTAGAAGGAAGAAGGATCAAGTATGTATCCCGGCATGTGCCGATTAGGACTCAAATAAATTCCTTATCACGCGTTGTATAGGAGGAAGTACCAGTGGTGAAGGATTTCCCGGATGTATTTCCCGAAGAGTTGTCAGGCATGCCACCAGATAGAGACATCGAGTTCTTGATTGAGCTTTTGCCAGGCACAAGGCCAATATCTAAGAGACCATACAGGATGCCCGCACAGGATTTAGAGGAAATTAAGAAGTAGATAAAGGAGTTACTGGATAAAGGATATATTCGCCCAAGTTCTTCACCTTGGGGATCGCCAGTACCTCTAGTGGAGAAGAAGGATGGATCATTAAGGATGGTTGTTGATTATCGAGGATTGAATGAGGTGACGATCAAGAACAAGTACCCAATGCCTATGATCAATGATTTGTATGATCAGTTGCAAGGAGCTAAGGTGTTTTCCAAGATCAATCTGTGATCAGGGTACCAGCAACTGAAGATTCGAGAGCAGGATATACCTAAGACAACTTTTACCACAAGGTACGGGCTATATGAGTATACCGTTATGTCATTTGGCCTGACTAACGCACCTGCCTATTTTATGAACATGATGAACAAGGTGTTTATGGAGTTTTTGGATAAGTTCGTTGTGGTATTCATAGATGATATTCTGGTCTACTCGAAGAATGAAGAGGAGCATAAAGAGCATTTGCGTTTGGTACTTGGGAAGCTCAGAGAACATCAGCTATACACCAAGTTCAGCAAGTGTGAGTTTTGGTTGAAGGAAGTTGGATTCCTTGGACATGTTATATCCGGAGAAGGAATAGCGGTAGACCCCACCAAAGTTGTCAGTGTGACAAACTTGGAGGCACCCACGTTAATTGGAGAAATTCGGAGTTTTCTTGGACTCGCAAGATACTACCGGAGGTTCATTGTGAATTTCTCGAAGTTTTCAAAGCCTATGACTGAGTTGTTGAAGAAGGACACCAAGTTCAAATGGACTGAGGAATGTGAGGCTAGTTTTCAGGAGTTGAAGAAACGCTTGGTTACGTCACCAGTGTTGATCCCACCAGATCAACGCAAAGATTATGAAGTGTATTGCGATGCTTCTCGTCGAGGACTAGGAGCAGTGCTTATGCAGGAAGGAAGAGTTGTTTCATATGCCTCACGACAACTTAAACCCCACGAGTTAAATTATGCCACGCATGATTTGGAGTTAGCATCCATAGTACATGCGTTGAAAACTTGGAGACATTTTCCCTTCTGACTTGATAATCTCATAGTCGAAGGAATATGTATTTGACATGAAGAAAGCAATAGCAACAAAACTTAATGATCATTATGCTAAGCTAACGAATGGGTCTTGTCCATCACATCATTCTCCTAATGATGTGATCCTATTCATCAAATGACAACACATGTCTATGGCTAGGAAACTTAACCATCTTTGATTAACGAGCTAGTCTAGTAGAGGCTTACTAGGGACACTGTGTTTTGTCTATGTATCCACACATGTATCAAGTTTCCGGTTAATACAATTCTAGCATGAATAATAAACATTTATCATGATATAACGAAATATAAATAAAAACTTTATTATTGCCTCTAGGGCATATTTCCTTTAGTCTCCCACTTGCACTAGAGTCAATAATCTAGATTACATTGTAATGATTCTAACACCCATGGAGTCTTTGTGCTGATCATGTTTTGCTCGTGGAAGAGGCTTAGTCAACGGGTCTGCCACATTTAGATCCGTATGTATTTTGCAAATCTTTATGTCTCCCTCCTTGACTTGATCACGGATGGAGTTGAAGCGTCTCTTGATGTGTTTGGTTCTTTTGTGAAATCTGGATTCCTTTGCCAAGACAATTGCTCCATTATTGTCGCAAAAGATTTTCATTGGACCCGATGCACTAGGTATTACACATAGATCGGATATGAACTCATTCATCCAGACTCCTTCATTCACTGCTTCCGAAGCAACTATGTACTCCGCTTCACACGTACATCCCGCCACGACGCTTTGCTTGGAATTGCACCAACTGACAGCTCCACCATTCAATATAATATGTATCCAGTTTGTGACTTAGAGTCATCCAAATCAGTGTCAAAGCTAGCATCGACGTAACCATTTAAGACGAGCTCTTTGTGACCTCCATAAACGAGAAACATATCCTTAGTCCTTTTCAGGTACTTCAGGATGTTCTTGACCGCTGTCCAGTGATCCACTCCTGGATTACTTTTGGTACCTCCCTGCTAGACTTATATCAAGGCACACATCAGGTCTGGTACACAGCATAGCATACATCATAGATCCTATGGCTGAGGCATAGGGAATGACTTTCATTTTCTCTCTATCTTCTGCAGTGGTCGGGCACTGAGTCTGACTCAACTTCACACCTTGTAACACATGCAATAACCCTTTCTTTGACTGATCCATTTTGAACTTCTTCAAAACTTTATCAAGGTATGCGCTTTGTGAAAGTCCAATTAAGCGTCTTGATCTATCTCTATAGATCTTGATGCCCAATATGTAAGCAGCTTCACCGAGGTCTTTCATTGAAAAACTCTTATTCAAGTATCCTTTTATGCTATCTGGAAATTCTATATCATTTCCAATCAACAATATGTCATCCACATATAATATTAGAAATGGTACAGAGCTCCCACTAACTTTCTTGTAAATACAGGCTTCTCCGAAAGTCTATATAAAACCATATGCTTTGATCACACTATCAAAGCGTATATTCCAACTCCAAGATGCTTGCACCAGTCCATAAATGGATCGCTGGAGCTTGCACACTTTGTTAGCACCTTTAGGATCAACGAAGCCTTATGGTTGCATCATATACAACTCTTCTTTGAGAAATCCTTTAAGGAATGCAGTTTTGACGTCCATTTGCCAGATTTCATAATCATAAAATGCGGCAATTGCTAACATGATTCGGATAGACTTAAGCATCACTACAAGTGAGAAAGTCTCATCGTAGTCAACTCCTTGAACTTGTCGAAAACCTTTCACAACAAGTTAAGCTTTGTAGATAGTAGTATTATCATCAGCGTCAGTCTTCTTCTCAAAGATCCATTTATTCTCTGTGGCTTGCCGATCATCAAGCAAATCAACCAAAGTCCACACTTTGTTCTCATACATGGATCCTATCTTAGATTTCATGGCCTCAAGCCATTTATCAGAATCTGGGCTCATCATCGCTTCCTCATAGTTCGTAGGTTCACCATGGTCTAGTAACATGACTTACAGAACAGGATTACCCTACCACTCAGGTGTGGAACGTGCTCTAGTTGACCTACGAGGTTCGGTAGTAACTTGATCTGAAGTTTCATGATCATTATCATTAGCTTCCTCTCTAGTTGGTGTAGGCATCACTTGAACTGATTTCTATGATGAGATACTTTCCAATTCGAGAGAAGGTACAATTACCTCATCAAGTTCTACTTTCCTACCACTCACTTCATTTGAGAGAAACTCCTTCTCTAGAAAGGATCCATTCTTAGCAACAAAGATCTTTCCTTCGGATCTGTGATAGAAGGTGTACCCAATAGTTTCTTTTGGGTATCCTATGAAGATGCGCTTCTCTGATTTGGGTTCGAGCTTATCAGGCTGAAGCTTTTTCACATAAGCATCGCAACCCCAAACTTTAAGAAACGACATCTTAGGTTTCTTGCCGAACCATAGTTCATATAGTGTCATCTCAAGGGATTTAGATGGTGCCCTATTTAAAGTGAATGCAGCTTTCTCTAATGCATAACCCCAAAACAATGGTCGTAAATCAGTAACAGACATCATAGATCGCACCATATCTAATAAAGTATGGTTACGACGTTCGGACACATCATTACACTGTGGTGTTCCAGGTGGCGTGAGTTGTGAAACTATTCCATATTGTTTTAAATGCAGGCCAAACTCGTAACTCAAATATTCGCCTCTGCGATCAGATCGTAGAAACTTTATTTTCTTGTTACGATGATTCTCCACTTCACTCTGAAATTCTTTGAACTTTTCAAATGTTTCAGACTTGTGTTTCATTAAGTAGATATACCCATATCTGCTCAAATCATCTGTGAAGGTCAGAAAATAATGATACCCGCCGTGAGACTCAACACTCATTGGACCACATACATCGGTATGTATTATTTTCAATAAGTCATGTGGCACCCCGGCTCAGAGAAACTAGAACGCCCCGTATTCCAGCCCAGAGATTGAGGAGAAGTCTTCTGGAATACGACATTGCTTAGCAGAGAACAAATCAGCTCTTTATTACAAGCTATGTGGGTACAAGGGGGATTACATTGGCACGACGACACTACGCCTGCCACGGTTGCTCCATGCAAGCAGCAGAACAACGCGATGTAGCGGAATAACTCTAGTAGCAGAACAGAGACGACGGTGATGAACTCCACTCCGCAAGGACTCTGGCTGGAACGCTTATCCTAGCTCGCAAACAAGGGATCCACGGCAAACAAGCAATCAAATCCGGCATGACCTGCAAACTGGCATGACACACCAGGTCAGTACATTGAATGTACTTGGAGGCTCACAGCAACCAAAGCAATCAAGACATACAACAACATGGCAATTACAGGTTAACAAGGATTATCATGATACTATCAGAACAACATGGCATGAACATCATGATACAGGTAGAACAATACGAGCATGGAATGAACATATAAACATGATGACTCTATCGTGCAACATGATGATGTTATCATGCACCAACTTACTCTATTCGGGTTACCTTGTAACCATCACGAACATCACACGATCATCTCAGGATCCAATCAAGCTTGGTATTAACAATACCGTAGTAATCATTACATGACCACAAGGAGCTTGATCTTCGCCCTTGACCCTCGCATAACACCACAAATATTCATCAACTCGGTATCCTCGATACCATGGTGATCATCTCACGATCACAACCACAAATATCCATCAACTCGGTATCCTCGATACCACGGTGATCATCTCACGATCACAACCACAATTATCCATCAACTTGGTATCCTCGATACCACGGTGATCATCTCACTATCACAATCAATCTCTTTCTCATTATCGAACCAGGGTTGTTATTAAGCAAGTTATTATTATTACTGTTGACCCATAGTGTGACCAAGTATGAACTGGGCCCTTATCCGCGGGCGCGGCTATCGATAGATTTAATATACACTCTGCAGAGGTAGCGCACTTTACCCACACCATAGAACCCATGGCCTCGTACTCCCATTCGGGTGGACCAACAACGTTCCGACAAAACCAACCTGACAGTTGATAAGTTCACCAAATGGGTTGAGGCGGAGCCTGTGAGTAAGTGTGATGCAGCCACGACAGTTCAGTTCATGAAAAAAGTAATCTTCCGTTTTGGTTTTCCACACAGTATTATCACAGACGATGGCACTAATCTGTCCCAAGGGGCTATGGAAGAGTTTTGTCAGCGAGAGCACATCCGGCTTGATGTTTCTTCTATAGCTCATCCTCAATCCAATGGTCAAGCTGAGAGAGCCAATCAGGAAATTCTGAAAGGGCTAAAACCCCGGCTTATGGTTCCTTTACAGCGAACACCGGGTTGTTGGGTAGAGGAGTTACCCTCAGTGTTATGGAGCATCAATACTACGCCCAACAGGTCTACGGGTTACACACCCTTCTTCATGGTTTATGGAGCAGAAGCAGTGTTGCCTAGTGACATCCGACATGACTCGCCCCGTGTGGCGGCTTATGTTGAAGCTAACATTGAAAAAGCTAGACATGATGCTTTTGACTTGTTCAATGAAGAAAGAGACTTAGCAGCGGCGCGGTCAGCAATTTATCAACAGGACCTGCGTCGTTATCACAACCGCCGGGTTCAGTCCAGGACTTTTCACGAAGGCGACTTGGTGCTCCGGCTCATCCAGGATCTTTCAGATGCACACAAGTTATCCCCACCTTGGGAAGGACCCTTTGTAGTCAGTAAAAATTTAAACAATGGGTCATACTACCTCATTGACGTTCGAGAGCATGCAGACTCACGTAAGTCGGAAGAGGAGACCCGCCGGCCATGGAAGATTGCTCAACTTCGGCCATATTACACCTGAGCCACCGGCTCTCAACATGTACATACATTCACGTTGTATATACTATGATAAGAAATAAAGTAAGACCATCGGTCTCTTTTCTTTTCACAGACTATACATCTTTATTATTTCTTACTCACAAATGACTATTAAGGAGCTGATCATATTTGAATCAAGTTTAACCTTTTGGGTCCAGCTTATGATCGTATCCGAATCTAGCTGCAAATCTCAAGGTCACTTGGGGGCTTCCTGTTCAAACATAGGTCGTATTCGAACCAAAGAGAACATAGCTGTCATAACCCTCTTGATCGGCTCAAGGTCAAACTCACTCGGGGGCTTCTTGATCGTATCCGAATCATAGCTTAATCCCTTTTGAGTCCGACTTGGATCGTATTCGAATCAGGGTCGTTAAAAACCTCTCAAGGTCATTTGGGGGCTTCCTATTCAAACATAGGTCGTATTCGAACCAAAGAGAACATAGCTGTCGGTACCCTCTTGATCAGCGCAACGCCAAAGCCACTGGGGGCTATATGGTTGTATTCGAACCTTAGGTTAACCCCTTTGGTCCGGTTTACTGATCGTATTCGAATCAGAAACCCCCAGCCTTTGCCTTTTAGCTTTTGTTGTTTCAATATTACAAATAAGATAGCCTGGTTTTCTTCACCGGCTCAATTATGGGACAACACAGGCCCGGGTTATTCAAGCCGGTGGCTCAAGGATCCAAAGTTCACCACCCGGATTATTAAAACCGACGATCTAAGGATCAACAAGGACAAGGTATGGTTTTTACCTATACGCGTTTACCCGCTGCGTTAATTCAAGAGTTAGTATTAACCCTTATCCTTTCTTTATATTTGTCTCTGCTTGTTATTGAGGTAAATATATTGGCTGTAAATTAGGTGTTTAAGCCCGTTTGGTTCTAAACCACCTTGCCAGTCTTTTCCTTGTATTCACAGGAACAGAGTTCAAACATTGCAGAGACAAACATTAAACAATGCATACATTGACATCTGGAAGCAGATTCACATAGAAGTATTTTATGCGCGATGGCATAAGCAAACATGCGGTGTTTTAGCAACTAAGTTATTACAAGGCTTTATAAGCCCATGAAGATGATCATCGTCCCTCCCTCGCCGGTTCACCACCTTCTATTTGCTGGAAGTTGGATTTTGACCAATCAAAGCCATTCATGGCGACAAATTCGGCTTCGTCGTCAATCAGGCCGACCGAATCAATTTCCGGGGCAAAGGTATCTTCTCGCACTGGTGGGATCAGATCTGCTACTTTGTATGAAGGAGTGGCCATCTTCTTATTTTCACTATCAAAACCTAGCTAGCACTTGTCAACATTGGTGTCATCTCCAAGACTAGTTGCCTGAGGCTGGACTTCGCATACGCACGCTATGAAATCATCCTGATCAAACGAAGACCCGTCCTCCTTCACAGTAGGGTAACCTCTTGCTACGTCCGCCGGGTCTAGGTCTAGCACCCAAGCCTTGGAGCGGCCTAGGGCAGTCAAAGCTCCGGCTCGCGCGTAGGAGCGTTTTACTTCTTAGAATCTAGCAGGAAGGATGGATAGCTTCTTCAGGACATCGCTAAGCCGGTTGGGTCCTTGATTTGCAGGAGAGATAGCGGCCAGAGCCCGTTGTGCACCAATATACAATTGTTCAACCAAGGTGTATACTGCCTTCAGTTTAATCAACGGGTCTTGGCTCAGATTTTTACTTCGCGGGCCTGCATATATTTTTAACAGAGTAAGTTGGCGGGTCATATTCCGGTTTGGCAAAAATTATACGAAAGGTCAAATCAGGCAGCTTACCAAAGATAGCAGCGACCATCTAAGACACCTGGCCTTTCAAATTGTTCAGCTCTGTTGAAATTTCTTTCAGAGCTATTTCGGCTGTCTCAGCTCGTCGGGTCAGGAGTTTTTTCTCATTTTCCCAATCCTTCTCCTTGGTAGCAAAGCTGGTCTTCAAATTTTCTGTTGCAGAAATGCTCATTTTCAGTTTGGAAGTGGAAGATTTGATTTTGGACTCTTGAATTGCTAGCCGGGTCTTTGCGTCCAACAATTGAGAGTTCAATTCCGACAAGGCATTCTGTGAAACGTCCGGATAAGTCAAGACTTGGTTCCAAATTCAAATATCCAAATTCAAGATTCAAGTCTCAAAGTACTTTATGAGTAAACCACTTGACACTTGGGGGCTAATGTATGCCAAATCAAATTTTTACGACTCTACAAACATATTTAAAGTCCCAAGTCCCTTACAAAGTAACAACACTTGGCACTTGGGGGCTAATGTACCCAGTTCAGCAAATTTATCAAGGATAAGCCGGAGGATTAAGTATTTTGAAGACGATTTTAAATTCTAAAGTACCAATTCATTGATGGTCAAAATAAACCGGTCCTTGGGGACTATAGGTGAAGTTTTTGTTTCTATCAATATCAGGCAAAGATTCAGAGGTAAAAGTCTCGGACTGTACTTTAAACCTACAGGTTATTCTGTTTCTCTCATAATCTGAAGACTTGGGGGCTGAAGGAATATTAGTAAACCGGAAACAACGTAACTCATACTTCAACTGAAGCTGCTTAACCATCTCGATCTCAGACTCACGACTGGAGTGTACATGACTGAGATAGCCGGATAAGATATCACTGGCATTGAGACGGTCATAATTGGCAACATCAAAGTGAACCTTCTGCCTCTCCAATGCTTCTTGCTTCGTTGTGCATCGAGCCAACCCCGTTGGGTTCCCCGTCTCAACAAAGCGGCTCCCAGTAATTTGAACATCTTGAACACGTGGAGACGGCGGGTCAGTTGAGCTTGACGGTCCAGCTGTAGAAGGATTCATAGTGGCTTTGTCAAGGGACGGCTCCAGAGGATTTACTTCATTGACAATAGGCGGGTCTTCTGGGGCGGCAGTTAATGGAGAAGGCAGCCTAGCCAGGTCAGATGCTAGTACTGGCGGGGCTTCTGCCGGTTTTGCTACCTTCGCCTTCTTGGATTTAGCCTGGCCGCTAAGGAAAAAATATTGCAGGATAGTCAGCGTCAAGATACAATTGATCAACCCAGAAGAAAAGAGGATTTCTGATTACCCAGGAGCAGTCTTGAAAGCCGGAAATTGTGTTTGTGATGAGTCGCCTGAGGAACGAGACACCTCCTGAAAAGGTAAAAGAAAGGAGTTAAAAGAAGTACAAGGAGCAGGATTTATCAAAACAAGTTAAGGACAGTAATAAGTAAACCTCGGTCGGGCATTTTCGAGGGGTCTGTTGAAGGACGACAGCCGGTTCATCTTCAATCTCAACTTCATGGAGGCTTTCATGTTGCTGCTTTTTCAAATGGAAGTTGGGATCCAAGTGAGCTAAGGGGTTAGAAAACCTTACTTTACGGATCACTCGTCGAACTTTGTGTCTTGGTAAGGGCTCTGAGTCGGAGGAAATGATACTTACCTCTGCTTCCCCGGCCTGACTGGCCCCAGTGTCATCCTGGTAAGGATTAGTGTCAATAAGATTGTTAAAAAGTTGGCCAAGGGAATCAAGGGCTACCTCTGAGTCAGACGTGTCATCAAGTTTCATTAAATCGATTTCTTGGCGTTCATGGCGGCAAGTTTCGCCTTCTTGGCAGCTTTGTGATCATATTTCACTTTCCAAAAGTCAGAATTGGCCTACAAAGACAAGAGGAAGGATCAGTGATAAACAATACGGCTAGACAAAATACAAAGGAAAAAAGATCAGAATATCCTTACTTCTGGTATCGGCTTAAATTTATAGAAGGGATTTAACCCAACAACACTGCAATCTTCGTACTTTGCATTCACCAGAACATTTGACATTGCGACAACGTCCTCCTCGGTTAGTTGAACCGGGGTATGATGGAGAGAGTCGTCCGGGTCTCCACCATATTCATACATCAACTTTGAATGACGGCTTAATGGAATAATCCGCCATGAGATACAGCTGTGGGTTAGATCGACTCCAGTTAAACCGTTCCCTAAGAAACCATTAATTCTTCTGATAGATGGAAGCAGCTTCTTGCATTCAGCAACGGTAAGTTTATCTGGCAGGGCGAACTTGGTGTCAAGACGATCGGGGCGGTAACCTGACAGTGGCTTCTCGTTGGCGGGTGAGATGTCCTGACAGTAAAACCAAGTTTGGTTCCAGTCCTTTGGGTGACTTGGTAAAACTATGAGAGGGAAAACCGCACCCTGCCGGCGCTGAATTGAGATGCGTCCAAGTTCTAATCTAAGGCCATTGGTGCACTCGTTCTGGCGGTTCAGATAGAAGTACTCTCTAAATAGTTCCACAGTCGGCTCTTGCTGAAGATATACCTCACAGAGCACTTGGAAGTTACAAATATTGGATATGGAATTGGGCCCAATATCCTGAGGATGGAGTTTGAAAAAGTGAAAAACTTCTCTGAAAAACTTTGAGCCGGGCGGTGAGAAGCCCCGGTTCATGTGATCAGTAAAGACGATCACTTCACCGTCTTTTGGATTGGGTCGTTCTTCTTCCGGGTTAGGAGCACGATAAGACATGATGTTTCTAGAGGGCAGAAATCCAATGAGGAAGAACTCTTTTAGACGCTCCTTAGTTATGGTTGAGGGGACCCAATTGCAGATGGTGGGTGTCTTTGACGGCATGATGTGCAAGGGACTGGAAAAGGAAAAATAACATGTCGTTTCAATTTACGGTAAAAGGTTGAAGTTGTAAAACAAGTAACGGTGGCTTAAGCTAAGGGCTAATGACATATAAGGAAAAGAAAGCTGGAGTGGTAAGCCGTCACGACTACAGATTTTCTCAGAAAGCAGATTCAGCTCAGTGTTGGCATAAACAAGTTTCACCAAGCTATCATTACTATTTTGGATCAAATTGCTGTCCCAAAAAGGAAATATTCTAGATCTAAAAATCCAGTACAGATGAGTTTATCAGCTAACAAAGCATCTATACAGGAGAAAGAGATCTACTGCTATCAAATGAATACCAAACAGCTACCGCAGCAGTTCTACACTATCGGACGATCAGAAAAGGGCTTCAGAGGTGAAATCTACCAAGAGTCTGTGACGAACACCGACGAACACCGACGAACTCGAGAAGCCGAAATGCAGATCTAAGGCAGAGAAGGAAAGGGACTTACAGATGCAGGGCTACTGCAGAGGTTCGTTGCGTTTTCTCTGGTCAAATCAGGTTGATGTAGCGGCCTGAGGTGAAGAAGACGAGGGGATCTGTGGCGGCGGCAGAGCTCGAGCGGCAGCGAAACAGCGAGAGGAGGAAGACGAAGGGAGTACGCGAACAGGCGAGCGCGAAAATCAAGGAGACCCGAATAATGATTATCCAAAAAAACGGGCGCCTCGATTCTCGGAAGGTATTAAAAAATAAAAGACCCGTTGGAAGATGACATCATGAAAGTTTTTTGTGTTTTCAGAAGATGACGTCACGGCGGGTTACATAAGTTTTCAGATAGAGGATGAATTCCATCTCAATATTGAAGATTGACAAAGAACAAAGTTCAAAGTCAACCTGAGGCCTAATGTTGGGGATATTACTACCAGTATGACCCGCCCAGGAGGGTCTGGGTCAGCCCTAATGGCGGGTTACATAAGAAGCCCGATAAACATTCAAGATGATAGTTTACTAAACGTATAGAAGGCCCAAAGGCCTGGGGCCGGCTTAAGGCCTAATACTATAAACCGCCGTATGTAAGGAAAGACTTGTAAAGAAAGGCATGTAAAGGAAGTCACCGAGCCGGACACGACTATGAGCCTGCCGGGACTCTGTAGGCCACCAGGCGTCAACCCGTGTATATAAGGGGACGACCCGGCGGCGGTTTAGGAGAAGAAATAACCAAGTCGATAACCAAGCCGGCGAGTTGAGCCTCTTGGAGACTGAAACCTCAGCAATACCAACCCCGACTAGACGTAGGCTTTTACCTTCATCGTAAGGGGCCGAACTAGTATAAAAACTCTCCCATGTGTCCTTTGTCCCGATTAACCCCTTTAAGCTTCCTAGTGCGATGGCCCTATGACTAAGTCCTTGCTCTAGGACATCTGCCGTGTCAATTCCGCGACAGTATCCACGGAAGAAATTTATATGGGTTCTATAGAGTTTTGACACTAAATATAGAGCAAAGACGTACACATCAATGCTAGTTCTATTCCACTTCTTTTTATGGCTAACCTACTATTAGCTTGGATGTATGTAACATATATGAGAGGCCAATATATAGAACATTGAAATCTTCGACGCACGAAATTTACTTATGAGTTTTTTAGAATACGTGAATAGCCGATCACTTGTATATCCACCCTGTAGTGCTTAACCTTGAAGGGTCTTGCTCTCCTTCTCCGATTAATCATGATGCATCCTGCTTCCCACGCCAATTCCATTTGTCGACAAGTCTGATCCTCAATTTTGATCTAGGTTTTGAGAGCCAGATCAAAGGTGTCGGTGCCTGAGCATTTGGGCTTGGGAGGGGAATAAAGGGCCATGAGGCATGTGAAAATGGTTTGGATGATGGCATACTATTCTGCTACAACTAAATGAACGGCTTAGATAAATTAGTAGAATCGGACACAGTCCATACCATAGTCTGGATTCTACAGTTTTATACATGATTCTATGATTTGGATCATGACTCAAGATGGATTCTACCTGATCCGATTCATAGTGGGACTTGGATCGACATGGTTCCGTAGGGTCGTGAAGTCGTAGGATTCTAGGAGTCGAGTCGGGATTCTGACTGCCTTGGCGTTCCTCATGGCGCGTGAGCTTCTGCGCTATCGTCCGGCCAGTGACCTCTACGAGGACTGGGTGGACCGCATCGCCGAGTTCGTTAGCACCGCTGGAGAGGCTCCTACACCGTCTTTCTCGCTACCTCGCCCGCCGCCTCAGGCGGGCGAGTAGCCCAGGTGAGCCTCCTCCTCCTTTCTGGCACGATGCCTTCCCCGAGCAAAGGCGTGAGACCCCCCAGCGTGACCCGCCGCGCAGGGCACCAGCGCTTGATGAAGAAAGCTGTCAGGTGGTGCAGCAGCCTGAAGCAGTGGCGCCTGCGCTCCCAGCACCGCCACTTCAAGACCGTGCGCCTCCCGAGGTGGAAGCACGTGGGCGTTAAGACCAGGCTCCCCCTCTGTGGTGGGCTCCCGTGAGCGCGACAGGCTGCCGAGTGTGCACTCTAGAGCTGTGCCGCATCGTCTGGCCCGGCAAGTTCAAGCCGGATCTCCCTCCGCGCTACGACGGCACCCCTGACACTGCTGAGTTCCTCCAGCTGTACGAGCTGAGCATTGAGGCGGTGAGCGGCAAAGAGAAGGTCATGGCAAACTGGTTTCCCATGGCTCTCAAGGATGGCGCGTGAGCATTTCATCGCCAACTTCCAGGGCACTCGCGACCGCGCCCCTGCTGTAGGTGACCTTCAGCGCATCAAGCAGCAGCCAGGGGAGACCACGCAGAAATACATCCAGCGCTTCACCAACGTTCGCCTCAAGATCCCTAAGGTGTCGGACGAGACAATCATTTCAGCGTTCAATGATGGTGTCCGGGACGTCAAGATGAAGGAAGAACTCACCATACACGAGGACCCGTGCTCAGCTCTAGATATGTTCAACATGGCAACCAGGTGCGCGAGGGTAGAGGAGGGTCGCCTCTCCCTCCTTGAGCTCCCGGAGGCCGACCCTGAAGACAAGAAGGCCAAGGCCAAAGACATGAAGCGCAAGGGCCTGGTTGTGCTCGCTGCCAAGCCCGAGATGAAGCGTGGCTGCGACCACCCCGAGTCCTCCAAGGGCAGCCGCCCGTTCTGCTTCTTCCACAATGTTCATAGCCACAACACCAATGATTGCCAAGAGGTCAGGGTCATCCGAGACGGGCGCCTTGGCCACCGCCCTGAGCACAACGACCGTGGCTATAGCCATGGTGGAGGCTGCTGGGACAACCGTGACCCCCATGAGGACTAGCGTCATTAGCCTCGCGAGGGCCTCTAGAGGGATCAGCCTCATGAAGACCGTCCTCAGGGCAATGTTGGCCTTCCTCTGCTGCCGTTATCGCTGAGGAGGAGTGACGACCATTGAGGGAGTCCTGGATTAGGGGGTGTCCGGATGGCTGGACTATACCTTCAGCCAGACTCCTAGATTATGAAGATACAAGATTGAAGACTTCGTCCCGTGTCCGGGAGGGACTTTCCTTGGCGTGGAAGGCAAGCTTGGCGATACGGATATCTGGATCTCCTACCATTTTAACCGACTTTGTGTAACCCTAACCCTCTCCGGTGTTTATATAAACCGGAGGGTCTTAGTCCGTAGGACACAACAATCATACCATAGGCTAGCTTCTAGGGTTTAGCCTCTCCGATCTCGTGGTAGATCTACTCTTGTACTACCCATATCATCAATATTAATCAAGCAGGACATAGGGTTTTACCTCCATCAAGAGGGCCCGAACCTGGGTAAAACTTTGTGTCCCTTGCCTCCTGTTACCATCCGGCCTAGACGCATAGTTCGGGACCCCCTACCCGAGATCCGCCGGTTTTGACACCGACATTGGTGCTTTCATTGAGAGTTCCTCTGTGTCATCGCCGTTAGGCTTGATGGCTCCTACGATCATCAATAGCGATGCAGTCCAGGGTGAGACCTTCCTCCTTGGACAGATCTTCGTCTTCGGCGGCTTCGCACTGCGGGCCAATTCACTTGGCCATCTGGAGCAGATCGAAAGCTATGCCCCTGGCCGTCAGGTCAGATTTGGAAGTTTAAACTACACGGCTGACATCCGCGGGGACTTGATCATCGACGGATTCGATCCACTCCCGAACGCGCCGCACTGTCACGATGAGCATGATTTAGCTCTGCCGCCGAACAGTGCCCTGGAGGCCGCACCCGCATCGGCTTCGACCCTTAATTCAGAGCCAACTGCGCCGATCAAGGATGGGTGGTTGGATGTAGCCTCAGGGGCTGTGAACCCAACGGCAATCGAGCCGAACACCAGCACCGCACTCCGCGAGACTCGTGACTCCAAGGAGCCGGACTCCTCTCCGGACTCCGAACCCTCCGCGCCCCTGCCGATCGAATCCGATTGGGCGCCGATCATGGATTTTACTGCCGCGGACATCTTTCAGCACTCGCCTTTCGGCGATATTCTGAAGACACTAAAGTCTCTCTCTTTATCAGGAGAGCCCTGGCCGGACTACGGTCAGCAAGGTTGGGATACAGACGATGAAGAAATTCAAAGCCCACCCACCACCCACTTTGTAGCCACTGTCGACGATTTAACCGACATGCTCGACTTCAACTCCGAAGACATCGACGGTATGGACGCCGATGCAGGAGACGATGAAGAATGAGCACCTATTGGGCCCTGGAAAGCCACCTCCTCATATGACATATACATGGTGGACACCCCAAAAGAAGGAGATGGCGATGGAACAGCGGAGGATGACCCCTCCAAGAAACAGCCTAAGCGCCGGCGTCAGCGGCGCCGCTCAAAATCCCGCCAAAGCAAATACGGTGATTCCAGCACGGGAGATAATAATACTCCGGAGAGTGCCGAAGAAAACCCCCTCCAGCAAGATTCAGCACAGGAGGATGGAGAAGCCAGCCCTCATGAGAGAGCGGCAGACAGAGAGGTCGAGGACGATAATTATATGCCTCCCTCCGAAGACGATGCAAGCCTCAACGACGACGAATTCGTCGTGCCAGAGGATCCCGTCGAGCAAGAGCGTTTTCAACGCAGGCTTATGGCCACGGCAAGAAGCCTCAAGAAAAAACAACAACAGCTTAGAGCTGATCAAGATTTGCTAGTCGACAGATGGACTAAAGTCCTTGCGGCTGAAGAGCATAAACTCGAACGCCCCTCCAAGAGCTACCCAAAGCGCAGGTTGCTACCCCAATTAGAGGAGGAAGCACTTAAACCTACATCACCAGCACTTGATACGGCTGACCGGCCACCTCGTGGCCGCGACAGAGAGGCCTCTCGGCCCTCCACTCAAGCTGCACCCCATACCAAGGCACGGGAAAATGCGCCAAACCTGCGAGATATGTTGGAGGACAAGGCAAGGCAAACAAGATCGATCTACGGATCACGTGGGCGCCCCACGACTCGAGACGATAATCGTCACGCCGGACACAAATCCGGTAGGGCCGAACACAGTAGACAAAGCTCATTGGAGCTACGTCGTGATATAGCCCAGTACAGAGGCGCCGCACACCCACTATGCTTCACAGACAAAGTAATGGATCATCAAATCCCCGAGGGTTTCAAACCCGTAAACATCGAATCATACGATGGTACAACAGATCCTGTGGTATGGATCGAGGATTATCTCCTTCATATCCACATGGCCCGCGGCGATGATCTCCACGCCATCAAATACCTCCCACTCAAGCTTAAAGGACCAGCTCGGCATTGGCTTAACAGCTTGTCAGCAGGATCAATCAGTTGTTGGTAGGACCTGGAAGCCGCATTCCTCGACAATTTCCAGGGCACTTATGTGCGACCACCAGACGCTGATGACCTAAGCCACGTAATTCAGCAGCCAGAGGAATCGTCGAGGCAATTCTGGACACGGTTCCTAACAAAGAAAAATCAAATAGTCGACTGTCCGGACGCAGAGGCCCTAGCAGCCTTCAAGCACTATATCTGTGACGAGTGGCTTGCCCAGCACCTTGGACAGGAAAAGCCGAAATCTATGGCAGCACTCACAACACTCATGACCCGCTTTTGCGCGAGAGAAGACAGCTGGCTTGCTCGTAGCAACAATATGACCAAAAACCCTGGTAATTTGGATACTAGGGACAGTAGTGGCAGGTCGCGTCGCAACAAGCAGAAGCGCCGCATTAACGACGACAATGCTGAGGATACGGCAGTTAATGCCGGATTCAGAGGCTATAAATCCGGCCAGCGGAAGAAGCCATTCAAAAGAAATCCTAGGGGCCCGTCCAGTTTGGACCGAATACTCGACCTCTTGTGCCAGATACATGGCACCCCCGAAAAGCCGGCCAATCACACCAACAGGGATTGTTGGGTGTTCAAGTAGGCAGGCAAGTTAAATGCCGAAAATAAAGACAAGGGGCTGCATAGCGATGACGACAAAGAGCCCCGGCCGCCGAACAACAGTGGACAGAAGGGTTTTCCCCCACAAGTGCGGATGGTGAACATGATATATGCAACCCACATCCCCAATAGGGAGCGGAAGCGCGCGTTAAGGGACATATACGCGGTAGAGCCAGTCACCCCAAAGTTCAACCCATGGTCCTCCTGCCCGATCACCTTTGATCAAAGGGACCATCCCACTAGCACCCGTCATGGCGGATTCGCCGCATTGGTTCTTGTCGGATTTCGGGTTCTGGCAGACCCTTGAGGTTTGAACACTTGGTGCGCGCGGAGATTTCGCCTCCTACCTACCTGCACCCCTCCGCCACGCAAAGATCTAAGCTATGGAAAGAATAACACGAAGGACACAGGGTTTATACTGGTTCGGGCCACCATTGTGGTGTAATACCCTACTCCAGTGTGTGGTGTGGTGGATGGCCTCTTGGGCTGATGATGATGAACAATACTAGGAAGAACAGCCTCGCGAGGGTCTGCTCTTGGCTGGGGCGATGAACTGCTGGGAGGAGTTCAGTCACCCTTCTCTCTCTCTCTCTCTCCCTCTCTTTTCGTTCCTATCCGTCGCCCCCCTTGTTCTGTGGGTGGCTGGTCCTATTTATAGAGGCCCTGGTCCTCTTCCCAAATATCAAGCGAGAAGGGAGCCAACAATGGCGGGCTAATTTGAAGGGGGACAACTAGTACCAGCTATCCTGACAAAAGTAGTCTTCGCCTGCACAAAGCTCTGGTGGTGACGCCGTCTTGGGCTCCACAATGACCTCTGTCTTGCAGTCCTCCTGGTCTTGGTCTTGTTGCACCGAAATGGCAACCTTTGCCTGATGCCTCGGTACTCCGCGGCTGCGCTTGCTCCCTTTGCACCAAAGAGGAAAGGAGTCCCTGCACGGGCTGGCACCCGCCTGGCGCCTTTGGTCGTCATGGCTTGCGTCACGGGCACCTCGTGAGGTACCCCGCCTTGATCTCTCCGCCTCCTCGCGAGCCAGCCTGATGAGGCCGTGCTTGAGGAAGCTCCGCATCGTCCGCCCCGCGAGGCTTGGCCCCTCGCGAGGGTCTTGGGTCTGTGTTGGTGAAGATGGGCCATGCTGCCCCCCCCCTTTGAGCCACGCCGCAGGCCGCAGGCAGGCAAGTCTGGGGACCCCCGTTCCCAGAACGCCGACAATAGCCCCGGGCCCAAGGCGCGCCCGGACTTGGCCGTGCAGGGAGGCGGAAGGGCAAGAGCGAAGCGCCGCGGGCCCTAACAGCCTGCGGCCTTAGGCGCCGCGTGGCGGTTGATTGGACGTGGGCGTCTCCACTTCCCCATGGTGCCTCGGAAATTGCATGGATTGGACAAGTCCCTGCATGCAAAGCGGGTCACGATTACCTGCGATCATGGAGGTCAGCGGTTGGCCTTCATCGGCTATAAGTACGGAACGGCGTGCGCCCTTCTAGTTCATCCCCCTTGCTTCTCCTTCTTCCCGGTCCTTGCTCCGTCTTGCTGTGATGGCTCCGATCCGCCGGTTCTCGACGGTAGAGAAGGGAAAGGCCCCCCGAGAGGAACCTGACCCGCTCCCGCCAAAGAAACGGCTCGTCCTTCGTGGCCCGGACGAGGGAGCCCATCAGGTGGTGCTGAGGCCTTGGTGCGAGCGGGCACCGCCGGGGTTCCCGCTCCCCTTGTATGCCCACATCGAGGGCCCTGAAGGAGCTGATGCTGATCGCCACGAGCGGCGCCGCCGTCGGCGCCGATGGGTCATGAAGGTGTGGGTCGTCCCCCCTGGGGTCCACACCGAGGGCTCCTCCCGAGAGCTCGTGCTCCATGTTGCCATGCCTCCTCAGTCTTGGATTCACCTTCCTCCCTTCTTCACCTCCATTGTCCCACAGGGAGAGCCCCTGGAGCTTTGGCTGCAGCACGCCGGCTGCAGCACCCTCGCGACCAAGGCAGAGGTCGCGGTCGTTGCCACGGGCGAGGTCTTCATGACTCGAGGCTGGAGCGAAATCGCTCTGGTTTGTAGGAAAAGAGGCGCCTTCGCGATTCACTTGGAGTACGACGGTGCTTCGGTGATGTTCTTCAAGGTCTTCGATGCGAACGGGCGCCGGCTGGAGTGCTGCCCTGGGAGAGGTGGCCGGGACCCTGCTGCTGCGAGGACTAGGCCCGCCGACCGCTCCCTTGGCGGCTCCTCAGGCGGTGGAGGCGTCGGAGGTTCCAGCGACTCCAGCAAGCTCTTCGCGACTCCGGAGACGAGCGACGACAGCTACGAGCCCCCGAGCCGGCGCCGCTCCTGGAGCAGGGCGGGCTCGTCAGGCCGCCGCCAACTCTGATCTGGATGGGGTTGGCGCCGGTGCTTGATGGCCCACTGTTGATGATGGCGTCTTCTACAGGGGCGCGCGTAGTTAGTGCCCCTTTAGGATCTGTTCCCTGCGAGGAATCAAAGACGCGTCCCGTGGGGGCTTGTAAGGTGCCTGTGATCCTGTTTCATTAATATAACCCTTGTCGTAGAATTGTGCGAGTTGCTCATTCCGTTTTAGCTCCGTCCTCCCTTTCGAACCTCACGAGGGCTTGGTGCTCTGCACCGACAGGTCCCAGTCCCAAGGCGGCTTCAGTCGTCGCTGGTATGCCAGGTCGCGATGCCGTGGTCAAGGCCAGGAGGTGAGCGACCCGGAGTCCGGTAAGAGCCCCTGAGTCACGATGCTCAGGAGGTCCCCTTTGGCGCTCAAGCAGCCGTCGTTCGGTGAGAAAGGAGAGTGGCGTCGCTAACACGGGATTGCATTAGGTGCGGGGATGATGCCACGGTAGCTGGCGCTTCCGGGTGGTGACTTATCTTGAGAATCAGGGGCCGCTCTCTGATGTGTCACCGGGTCCGTGCATCGGCAGGCATGAGGTTGCTTGGCGAGGTCCTCGCGTGTCACTCCCCTCTCGCCTTTGCTCCCCTTTTTGCTCTACGTCCTCGGGTCCCGGCCCTCGAGCGAGTCTCAGTCGTCGCTGGTATGCCAGGTCGCGATGCCGTGGACAAGGCCAGAGGGTGAGGGCTGGAGAGCCAGTAGGAGCCCTGAGTCGCGATGCTCAGGCACCCCCCTTTAACATGCAAGCGGTTCGCGCGGACGAGAGTGAAGGAGACACCGCAAGGGCCTCGCCTGACGCAGATCCTTCAGGAGATCCTGTAGATCCATCATAGAAAGAACGAGGGGGTTGCCATGACAATTGATAGTCAGCCGTTGGTTGCTTCCGAGGGGTAATGAGGCACTGAAGGCTTGACGAGGTGGCGCCATGCGGGGCTGCCGCGGCCAGAGCTCAGCCATTCAGCTTTGTCGGTGTTGCAGGGATGGACCCATGTGCAAGCGTCGTGCCGTTTGGGAGCAGTTCCGTCAGTTGAGCGGGCAACTAGGTCAAGCACATTAGCCGCGGAGGAGTGGATTCGTTTAAATAGATGCTGGGAGGGCGGACATCACTGGGTCTGGCCCGAGTGACTTGGGGATCATGCAGCCTGAGGGGTTCCCCCAACAAGGTAAGCTAACGACATGAAATAAAAGGGATACACGCCGCAGGGACGGACCCACGCGGCCTGGGAATAATGCAGCCCTGGGGGGGGGGGCGCTCCTAGCTGGAAGTGAAACTTGAAAGATGTCAGCTGATGACGTTGAGGACGAAGGGGTGTTGGTGTAGCAGACTTGGTGGGCCGCAGAAGCCGATCCTCACGAGCCCCCAGGCCCAGGGGCCTCAGGAGGTCCGGAGGCGCTGGCGGCTCTCTGCGGACCATCTCCATCTCCGCCAGGGCTGCGGAACGCCTGGCCTCTTGTGCCTCCATGATGCCCCTCATGAGGCGCTGGTACGTGGCAGCCGCGTTCAGCAAGCCATAAGGCATGCGAACGTAGCTGTGGGGTGGACCTCCGCAGCGCCCCACGCGCGTGGGCCAGAGGCGCTCCAGAGAGGCGACTCAGTTGAGCCCTGGTATGTCGATGCAGATGCGCAGCCCTCCATCCTCGCCTGGAGGGGGGCCACTGCTGGTAGGCGGCGGCCGCCTTTCATGACTCTTGACTCCTGTAGCTCCTGAATGGCCTTGCTGATGAACTCCTAAGGGTCTGGCTCTCCTTGCCTTGCTCCTTCTTGAGGGAAACATGCTTCGAAACACACCTCCATGTGGTGCCCAAGTGCCTCCCTCGTGACCCTAGCCAGGTCGGTGGCCCTCCAGGGGAGAGCCCCCGAGCCCTGCCTGAGGAGGGCGCCGGGCGCGCTTTCCTATGCGACGGAAGGAGGTTCCCCCTGGGCAGGCGCGGGCCCAGAGGGGCCTGCCTCCTGAGGGGCCGGGCCGGATGATGTCTTCTTCTTCTTGGGGGCGGTCTCGGGAGGCCTCCTGCTTCCGCGATCCGGGTCTTCCAGTGACACAGCCTGAAAGGCTCGTTCCAGGGAACACACCGCGTCCTTCTCTTCACAGGGCACCGTGATGACTCCGCCACTCCCTGGCATCTTGAGGACGTTGTAGCCGTGGTGAGTTACAGCCATGAACTTGGCCAGCGCTGGGTACCCAAGGATGGCGTTGTACGGCAGGCGAATGTGAGCGACGTCGAAGTCGATGAGCTCGGTGCGGTAGTTGTCGCGTGCCCCGAAGGTGACACGGAGGCGGACCTGCCCAATCGGGACCGTGGAGCCGTTGGTGATTCCGGAGAAAGGCGTGGTTCGCTGAAGCTGGCTGTAGGGCACTTGGAGATTGTTGAATGTTTCCACGGACAGGACGTTGAGCCCTGCCCCACCATCGATGAGGGTCCTGGTGACCACCACGTTGCTGATGATTGGGGAACAAAGCATTGGGAGGACTCCGGATGTAGCCGCACACTTGAGCTGATCCGTTGAGCTGAACGTGATGGCGCATGCCGACCACCTGAGAGGGCGCGTGGCTTCAAGCCTGGGGAGGACTGCATTCACTTCGCGGGCGAACTGCTTGAAGATGCGTTGAGAGGCTGGGGCTTGAGCCCCGCCCAGGATGTAGGCAACCGCGCGCGGCTCCTGGAAGCCCCCAGCCCCCTCTTCTTGGTGGCAGTCCTCGTTTCTCCTTGGTTGCGGCGGCAGCGGAGGGAGGCCTGCGTTGCCATGCGGGCGATCCTCGCGAGGCTGATCCCTCCAGTCTCCCTCGCGAGGCGGGTCTTGCCAGCGATCCTCGCGAGGTTGATCGCGCCACCCTTGGCGCGGGCCACGGTCTTCCTAGCGTCCTGCGTTCCTTCCTCCTCCTCGACCGTAGCCCCGGTCACCACGGTCAGGGCGACGGCCGATCCTTCCTTCTCGCACGGCTCAGAGCTCTTGACATTCATTGGTGTTGTGGGTGTGGAGGTCGTGGTACACACAGTACCGGCTGCCCTTGGAAGATTCGGGCTGATCTCTGCCCTGCTTGGTGTCTGGTTCTGCCGCGAGCATGGCAGCCCCCTTGCGCTTCACATCCTTGGCCTTGGGCTTCTTCTCTTTTGGGTCTGCGGCAGGCAGCTCGAGGAGGGAGAGACGCCCTTCCTCAGCCCTGGCACACTTGGTTGCCAAGTTGAACAGCTCCAAGGAAGTGCACGGGTCTTCATGCATCGCCAGCTCCTCCTTCATCTTGACATCGCGCACGCCGTCGGAGAAGGCTGAGATGATGGCCTCCTCAGTCACCTTGGGAATCTTGAGGCGTGCGTTATTGAAGCGCTAGATGTACTTCTGCAGGGTCTCCCCGGGTTGTTGCTTGATGCGGCACATGTCGCTCACGGCGGGTGGCCGGTCGCGAGTACCTTTGAAGTTGGCGATGAAGCGGGTGCGCATCTCGTCCCAGGAGGAGATCGTGCCTGGAGCCAGGTTCAGGAGCCAGGTGCGGGCCTCGTCCTTGAGCGCCATGGGGAACTAGTTCACCATGACCTTCTCGTCTCCGTTGGCAGCTTCGATGCCCAGCTCATAGAGCTGGAGGAACTCCACAGGGTCAGCCATGCCGTCGTAACGAGGAGGCAGGTCTGGCTTGAACTTGCCGGGCCACGCGACACTGCGCAGCTCGGTGGTGAAGGCACGACAGCCTGCTGTGGCCACGGGAGGCCTTGGGTGACGGAGAGCTTGGTCTTGCATGTCCCCACGCGCTGTAGCCGGGTCTTGACATGCGGGAGCAGGAGCATGGTCGCGACTGCTGGAGCAGGGAGTGCCCGGGCAGCTTCTTGCGGGCGAGGGACTTCCTGGCAGCTCTGCTCTTGCTGCGCTGGCACCTGACAGAGCGGGTTCCGCCCAGGGCCCACGCGCCTTGGAGCCATGGCGCCTTCTTGAGGAGGAGGAGGCCGGGGCGCCGCTGGAGCTTCGTCGCCCGTGCGGGGCGGGGTGCGGTGCAGCGGAACGGACGACGCAAGAGAGCCCCCTGTGGCGCGGATGAGCTCGGCGACGCGGTTGAGCCATTCTTCATAGACGTCGTTGACGGGACGGTAGCGCAGGAGCTCATTTGCCGCGATGAGCGCAGCTCGAGCCTCCATGGGTGCGCGGAGCGCGCGGGAAGAAGAACCAGCTGGGGTGAGCGAGGGAGTTGCGGTGCGGTCGTCTTGCCACACGGACGGATGCTGAGACGATGCTTGCTGCTCGTCCCCCGCCGGGCCGGTGGCGGTGTTGACGACAGGTGACGGGGAACGGCGAGGACGCCCGCCGACAGTAGCCGTCTGGGCGACGCGGGAAGCGAGAGCAGCCCGGCGCTCGGCGCGGGCCCGACGAGCGTCAGACATGGGCGCGATGGTCGGAGGAGAACGGAGTGGTGGAAGATAAATTCCAGCGCACCCCTACCTGGCGCGCCAAATGTCGGATTTTGGGTTCCGGCAGACCCTTGAGGTTCGAAACTGGGGTGCGCATGGAGATTTCGCCTCCTACCTACCCGCACCCCTCCGCCACGCAAAGATCTAAGCTATGGAAAGAACAACACGAAGGACACAGAGTTTATACTGGTTCAGGCCACCGTTGTGGTGTAATACCCTACTCCAGTGTGTGGTGTGGTGGATTGCCTATTGGGCTGATGATGATGAACAATACAAGGAAGAACAGCCTCGCGAGGGTCTGCTCTTGGCTGGGGCGATGGACTGCTCGGAGGAGTTCAGTCACCCTTCTCTCTCTCTCTCTCCCTCTCTTTTCGTTCCTATCCGTCGTCCCCCTTGTTCTGTGGGTGGCTGGTCCTATTTATAGAGGCCCTGGTCCTCTTCCCAAATATCGAGCGGGAAGGGAGCCAACAATGGCGGGCTAATTTGAAGGAGGACAGCTAGTACCAGCTATCCTGACAAAAGTAGTCTTCGCCTGCACAAAGCTCTGGTGGTGACGCCGTCTTGGGCTCCACAATGACCTCCGTGTCATCCGCCCCGCGAGGCTTGGCCCCTCGCGAGGGTCTTGGGTCTGTGTTGGTGAAGATGGGCCGTGCTGGGCCCCCCTTTGAGCCACGCCGCAGGCCGCAGGCAGGCAAGTCTGGGACCCCCGTTCCCAGAACACCGACAGTTCTAGACCCAATTATTGATGGATTTCATCTCACTAGAGTCCTTATGGACGGCGGCAGCAGCCTGAACCTGCTTTACCAGGATACAGTGCGGAAAATGGGCATAGATCCCTCGAGGATTAAGCCCACCAAAACGACCTTTAAAGGCGTAATACCAGGTGTAGAGGCCAACTGTACAGGCTCAGTCACACTTGAAGTGGTCTTCGGATCTCCGGATTATTTCCGAAGCGAGGAGTTAATCTTTGACATAGTCCCATTCCACAGTGGCTATCACGCACTGCTCGGGCGAACCGCATTCGCCAAGTTCAATGCGGTACCGCACTACGCATATCTTAAGCTCAAGATGCCAGGCCCTCGAGGAGTAATTACGGTCAATGGAAACACCGAACGCTCCCTCCGAACGGAGGAGCACACGGCGGCCCTTGCAGCGGAAGTACAAAGCAGTCTCTCCAGGCAGTTCTCCAGTCCGGCCATTAAATGTCCGGACACCGTCAAGCGCGCCCGGAGTAACCTACAACAAGACCGCCTGGCACGTTCTGAGCAGGCGTAGCAATGCGGCCCCAACCTCAGCCCTCGCAAAAATGCGACACCAGTGCTTCGCGTACATAACTACGCTCTAGAAATACCATGGGTACAGGGGGAGGGGCACCATCACGGCACGCCCGAAACACGGCTTAAACCGCACCAGGGGCTGCCGATTTTTTAATTTTCTCTTACTTTCAGGACTCCATTCTTCCAAAGGCCTGTCCGGCAGTTCAATTGCCGCACAAACGATGCAAGAACCAGGGAAGTAGACAAGCCATGCCGCATTATGGAACTCCCAGGTGGTCTCTATCACGAGCAGTATACCTATTTTGCATACCATTCCGCAGCCTGCCCCTGGAACGGACATGTTAAATAGTCCAACCTTTTGCTTATCGCATTATTTGTATCGTTCTGCTTTGATCGCAGCCCTTTTTAATAAACAATGCATAGCTTTTGCCTATTTTTACATTACTCTTTTTTTTACAAATATATGTTCCTTAACGACATGTTGCACCCGTACACTTTGGTACGGCCAAAATACACCAGGGGCTTTAGTACCCCTCAATATGGTGTGAGTAGTCTGAACACTTTAACAAGTGCGGCACCCCAAACTTATAGCATTATATGCATCGGCTCCGAATCATGTCTTGGGTCAATAGTTGGGTTTGCCCGGCTCCTATGTTTTGGTGCCTTACGTTCCGCTATGTCGGCTAAGGTACCACTAGGAGAACTACTGCGATTGTGCCCCAGTTGAGCTGGGTCGAGCACCTCAGTAGAGAAAGCTAAAACTGACTGTCATGATGAAGCGAGAGCTGGTCGCTGTTCGAGAGGTTTTTCGAGTCCCTAAAGACTTATGCCGCTTAGAGCGAGGAGTCGGCTCTGTCCGGCCAAGGCATGGATAGCGCCCCGAACTTGGTCTTCCGAATACCAGGGGCTTTGCCAAAATTTAAAATTATAGAATTCTACGGCTAAGTGCGAGTGTTCACGCATTATAGTCTGATTGCCTTGTTCGTTGTGCTGAGCGCCTCCCTCGAAGGACCCAAACATGGGAAAAAGAGCGCTCAGGTTTATCCCCGAACACCCTAGCACTAGCGGCATGGGGGCAGAAGCCGACGACTCACCATCTCTCAGAATTGATAAACAGCCGCACAGAAGGTAATAGTTTAAATTCCAACAGCATTGCTTAGCGCATATGAACAAGTTTTCAGCGCACATGACAAAACGAGCGAGTTTTACTCAAATATTACATCCCTGGAACATTCATCGGCCATAGGGCGGGCACCCTTCAGAACATCCTTATAATAATTCTCGGGCTTGCGATGCTCTTTCCCCGGCGGTGGCCCGTCCTTCACAAGCTTCTCAGCATCCAGCTTGCCCCAGTGCACCTTAGCACGGGCAAGGGCCCTACGAGCACCTTCAATGCAGACGGAGCGCTTGATGACTTCGAGCCTTGGACAGGCCCCCACCAGCCGCCGCACCAGCCCGAAATAGCTCCCAGGTAGAGCCTCTCCAGGCCACAACCGAACTATGAGGCCCTTCATGGCCTGTTCGGCCACCTTGTGGAGCTCAACCAGTTGCTTCAGCTGGTCGCTCAGGGGCACGGGGTGTCCGGCCTCAGCATACTGAGACCAGAACACCTTCTCTGTCGAGCTGCCCTCCTCGGCTCGATAGAATGTGGCGGCATCGGACATGCTACGGGGAAGATCTGCGAATGCTCCTGGAGAGCTCCGGATTCGGGTAAGTAACAAGTAACTCACGTTTATGTGTTTGCTTTGCATAAAGAATGCCTTACCTGCCGCAAACATTTTCACCGCATCCAACTCCTGGAGGGTCTTCTGGGATTCGGCCTTGGCAGACTTGGCATTTTCAATAGCCACCGCGAGCTCGGACGCTTGTGTCTTTGAGTCAAGCTCCAAACTCTCATGTTTTTTCATGAGAGCCTGGAGCTCTTGCCGCACCTTGCCAATCTGGGCCTCATACTTCTCCCGCTCGGTGCGCTCCGTGGCCGCCCTCTTCTCAGCCTCGAACAGCACTTGCTTAAGGGTCGCCACCTCAGACGTGGCCCCTACAATAGCCACGATAATCCTGTCATTTTTTGCAATTGCACTTTTTTTATATATATTTAAACAAGGTATTTCTTACCTTCCTTGTCCTCGAGCTGCTTCTTGGCACGCCCGAGCTCTTGCTCGGACTGCTCGAGGTTTTGCTTTAGCGTGTCCACTTCCGCAGTCAGTGTGGCGGACGCCAGCAGAGAAGCCTGCATACACATATTGACTCCTTTTTGTTAGACTCCTGCGAATTTTATTTGATCCTCTATTCGGCTTTTCTTCCCGAACGCCAAACATAGCATCAGGGGCTACTGTCTATGCGGTAATATTATTTACACATTCTTTACTTACCTCAAAGCCTGTTAAAAGGCTAGCACAAGCTTCAGTCAGTCCACTCTTGGCGGACTGAACCTTCTGGACCACCGCACTCATAATGGTGCGGTGCTCCTCGTCGATGGAGGCGCCTTTGAGCACCTCCAACAGATTGTCCAGCGCCTCCGGTTGGACGGGGGTCACCGGCACAGTGGGCTTGCTCCTCTTGGAAGGAGGTCGCTCGCTGGACTTTAGAACCTTTGAAGGTTCCGGAGCGGTGTCTGGCCTAGAGCCGAACTTGGAGCCCTAGGGGGTTTTATCCCCTTTACTCCTGGAGTCCGGGAGGTCACCTTGCGGCGCCTCCAGGACCACCTCCTCCTGGCTTGGAACCTGTTGGGACAACACTTCGGCGTCGTCCGTAGGGCGGGGGGAGGTAGCCGTCGGAAGTGAATTCACATCCGACGTGTCCAGTGAACCGCTCGACGACACGTCGAGCCGGTATTTGGGTGGGCTGCATAATCATATTCGACATAAGGGAAAGCTGTGCAATAAAGGAATACTATGAATTACTCTGGTATCCGGATACTTACGATTTCGTCAGGGGCTTGGCCCTGAGCGGCCACTCCTCTCCGCCATCATCGGCGTTGGTGGAGTAGTCCGGAGGAAGGGTTTTCCCATTCTTGGACCCTTCGGCCTCCCCAGTGAGGGCGGCCTTCCTTTTCTTCTCTCCCCCCGCTCGAGGGGGAGAGATCTCTTCTTCCTCCTCCTCGTCTTCACGGGAGGAATGCGCCTTGGAGCCATCGGATGATGAACCCGACACCTCCTGGTGCCGGGCACTTTTTTGAGTCCCCTTGGCCTTCTTCTCCGGCACCACATAGGGTGCCGGAACCAGCAGCTTCGCCAAGCGGGCATCGGATGGGTCTTTGGGCAAAGGAGCCGGACAGTCGATCTGTCCGGACTTCGCCTACCAATCCTGTCAGAGGTAAGGGAGCTTAGATCCTGCATAGAGTTAAACTATGAAAAACTAATACCCTGTAAAAGGTACAAACAACTTACTGTGCTAGCGTGACGCTGCGCGCTGAATCCGCGATCCTCGGTAGTGGATGCGGGAGCCTCGGCGCCCTTGAAAAGCACCTTCCAGGCATCTTCGTACATCGTGTCGAAGAGCCTGCTCAGAGTTCGGTGCTGCGCCGGTTTAACTCCCACAGATTAAAGGTTCGTTGTTGACACGGGAGGATCCGGCGGATGAGCATAACTTGGACTATGTTGACAAGCTTGAGCTGCTTGTTTACCAGGGTTTGGATGCATGTTTGTAGTCCAATCACCTCTCCTTTGCTACCCCACGACAGGCCCATCTCTTTCCAGGACGTGAGCCGCGTTGGGGGTCCGGACCGGAACTCAGGGGCTGCGACCCACTCAGGGTCGCGCGGCTCGGTGATGTAAAACCACCCCGATTGCCACCCCTTCAGGGTCTACAAAAAGGAGCCCTCGAGCCATAAGATGTTGGGCATCTTGACCACCATGGCGCCTCCGCACTTTGCCTGGTTGCCGCGCACCACCTTCGGCTTGACATTGAAAGTCTTGAGCCATAGGCCGAAATGGGGGCGGATGCGGAGGAAAGCCTCGCACACGACGATAAACACTGAGATGTTGAGGATGAAGTTCAGGGCCAGATCATGGAAATCCAGGCTGTAGTAGAACATGAGTCCCCAGACGAATGGGTGGATAGGAAAGCCCAGTCCACGGAGGAAGTGGGGAAGGAACACTACCCTCTCATGGGGCCTTGGGGTGGGGAGGAGCTGCCCCTCTTCGGGAAGCCGGTACACGATGTCGTTAGACAAGTATCCGGCGTTCCTTAGTTTTTTGATGTGTCCCTCCGTGACGGAGGAGACCATCCACTTGCCTCACGCTTCGGACATGACTAGAGAAGGTTGAGGTGGGGAGTGCGGACTTGGGCGCTGGAGCTCGAGTGCGCGAAAATGGATAGGCAAAGGAGGAAGAAGGCGTAGGTGAAAAGGTCGATCCTTATCCCCTTATATGGGTGGACGCAACTACGTGTCCCCACCAGCCTGGTAAAACTCGCTTATCTCCAAGCGCCGTAATCAATGGCGCAGTTGGGTTACCCACGCCCGTATTGATGAGAATCCCAAAATAAGGGGACACGATCTCTGCTTCGACGAGACGTGCCAAGGAAACTGCCTCGCATGACACGCTGAGGTGGGACAATAAAATGATTCGAATAAAGGCTTGGCTGTGGTGCGATGTCACACTACGGAATACGTCAGCAGACTAGATTTGTGTAAATATTATTCTCTCTATGGTAGTATGTGGAAACTTATTTTGCAGAGCCGGACACTATTCTTTGTGTTCAAAATCTTCTATGCAGTACTTGGAGGAGGAACCCGCCTTGCAATGCCGAAGACAATCTGCACGCCGGACTCGTCATCATTGAAGCCTGGTTTAGGGGCTACTGAGGGAGTCCTGGATTAGGGGGTGTCCGGATGGCCAGACTATACCTTTAGCCGGACTCCTGGACTATGAAGATACAAGATTGAAGACTTTGTCCCGTGTCCAGGAGGGACTTTCCTTGGCGTGGAAGGCAAGCTTGGCGATACGGATATGTGGATCTCCTACCATTGTAACCGACTTTGTGTAACCCTAACCCTCTCCGGTGTCTATATAAACCGGAGGGTTTTAGTCCGTAGGACACAACAATCATACCATAGGCTAGCTTCTAGGGTTTAGCCTCTCCGATCTCGTGGTAGATCTACTCTTGTACTACCCATATCATCAATATTAATCAAGCAGGACGTAGGGTTTTACCTCCATCAAGAGGGCCCGAACCTGGGTAAAACTTCGTGTCCCTTGCCTCCTGTTACCATCCGGCCTAGACGCACAGTTCGGGACCCCCTACCCGAGATCCGCCGGTTTTGACACCGACAACCACCGCCAAGACGATGGGGATGGGCGCTTCTAAGAGCCCCGTGCCATCGCTTGCATCCTAGGCGGCGCTCAGGCCACGCCTCCCATCGTATCTTCAAGCAGTTCACTCGTGAGGTGAACGCAGCACTCCCCAAGCTCGAGGCAACGCGTCCGCTCAGGTGATCCAAGTACGCCATCACCTTCAACTCTACCGATGTAACACCCACAATGCGGCTATATCTCCCACGTGTCGGGGCATGACTTAGAGGCCTAGCCGCATGGTAGGCATGTCGCAAGAGGGGTAATCTTTACACATCCCATGTACTGAATAAGAAAGGGATAAGGAGTCCCCTTACAATCGCCACTTCACACAATACATAAATATATCATACTTCATCCAGAATACATTCAAGGTCCGACTACGGAACGAAAATAAAGAAAGACAACCCCAAATGCTAGATCCCCGATCACCCCAATTGGGCTCCTCTACTGATCATCCGGAAAACAAACATAGTAACGACCCGAATCCTCGTCGAACTCCCACTTGAGTTCGGTAGCATCCCCTACACTGGCATCATCGGCAGCTGCATCTCTTTGGAAGTATCTGTGAGTCACGGGGACTCAGCAATCTCACACCCTCGCGATCAAGACTATTTAAGCTTAAAGGTAGGAAAAGGTAGTGATGTGGAGCTGCAGAAAGCACTAGCATATATGGTGGCTAACTGACGCAAATGAGATCGAGAAGATAAGCAAAGCACGGTCGAGAAGCTAAAAGTGATCAAGAGGTGATCCTGAAACTACTTACGTTCAAGCATAACACAAGAACCGTGTTCACTTCCCAGACTCCGCCGAGAAGAGACCATCACGGCTACACACGTGGTTGATGCATTTTAATCAAGTTAAGTGTCAAGTTCTCCACAATCCGATATTAACAAATTCCCGTCTACCCATAACCGTGGGCACGGCTTTCGAAAGTTCAAACCCTGCAGGGGTGTCCCAACTGAGCCCATCACAATCTCCCACGGTCAACGAAGGATATTCCTTCTACCAGGAAGACCCGATCAGACTCGGAATCCCGGTTAAAAGACATTTCGACAATGGTAAAACAAGACCAGCAAAGCCGCCCGGATGTGCCGACAAATCCCAATAGGAGCTGCAAATATCTCGTTCTCAGGGCACACCGGATGAGCACTCCGTACAACTAAAACCAACCCTCGAGTTTCCCTGAGGTGGCGCTCCAAAGGACTCTAGTTTGGACCAACACTCAGACGAGCACTGGCCCGGGAGTTTAAAATAAAGATGACCCTTGAGTCTGCGAAACCCAAGGGAAAAAGGCTTAGGTGGCAAATGGTAAAACCAAGGTTGGGCCTTGCTGGAGGAGTTTTATCCAAAGCGAACTGTCAAGGGGTTCCCACAACGCCCAACCGCGTAAGGAACGCAAAATCAAGGAACATAACACTGGTATGACAGAAACTAGGGCGGCAAGAGTGGAACAAAACACCAGGCATAAGGCCGAGCCTTCCACCCTTTACCAAGTATATAGATGCATTAAAGTAATCAAGATATAATAATGATATCCCAACAATATCCATGTTCCAAACATGGAATATAACTTCATCTACACCTGCAACTAGCCACGCTATAAGAGGGGCTGAGCAAAGTGGTAACATAGCCAAACAACAGCTTTCTAGGAAAGGTGGGTTAGAGGCTTGACATGGCAATATGGGAGGCATGATATAGCAAGTGGTAGGTATCGTGGCATAGCAATAGAGCAAGCAACTAGCAAGCAAAGATAGAAGTGATTTCAAGGGTATGGTCATCTTGCCTGCAATGTTCTCATAGTTGACGAAAGCTTGATCCTCGTAAGCGTACTCAATAGGTTCCTTGATCACGTACTCGTATCCCGGCTCTACCCAAGGCAGGAACACAGGCAAATGACCAACAATCAATCACGGTGCAATGCACAATCAACATGATACAAAACATGGCATGATATGCGAGAAGTGATATGCAATGCATATGCGTGCTCCGGAAGGAAAAGATTGATCAAGGAATCAACTTGGCAAACCAAGTGTGCCGCTGGAAAGATGAGATGATTTCGGTCGAAATCGATATAAAGATCACCGGAATCGGATGCACAGTTTGCAAATGGCAAGCAAAACAAGAATGGCACAATTCTACGATTAACAGCACGATGCCATCTAGAATGCAACAAGAAACTAAGCTACTGCACCCTAACATATCAACAAAGCATATGTCAGTGATCTACTCAAGATGCTTGACAAAACATTAACACTGAGCTACGGCTAAAACACAATAGAACAGGTTCAAACAAGCATGGCAAAAGTGCAAAAGATATCAGCTTCACAGACTTGGTGAAAATACTAACATGCCAGGAATAACACCAGGAAGCAAAGTTTAGAGCAAGCAAACAACATGCTACAAGAACATATCATAGCAATACAAGGCACGGCATGAATCTACTAAATGCATAGAACAAAAGTCCCTTACTGATCATGAGCCAAAAAGGCACAAAAGATATGATGGCACCCATGCAAACAAAGCAAGTTTCATTAACATATTCAGACTTAGCACAAAACTGAGCATGGCATAAACAGAATTATGAAGGCATCTTTGCGAGCTCGATACACTCACCACAAGACATTGCATGACAAAACAAGCATAGCATCAGCAAGAAGACATGTACATGAAGCTAACCATGGCTAGAGCAAAATCATGGCATGATTGTTTCAACTACAACAACCATGGCAAAATTGATTAACACGTAAACAATCTGCCAGGAACATTTTTATAGCAAAAGTAGAGCAAGATTAAGACATGCTAAGGCACTACATAATTGCAAACAAGGGCATGGATGGATAGAGCATAACCATCTGTACACAACACCCTTACTGAAGATACTCAAAACAAGCATGGATCTCTCTGTAGCATCATGTTTACATGGCATAAAAATAACAGCAGAACAAGGACTTAGCATGGATCTCTCTGTAGCATCATGTTTACATGGCATAAAAATAACAGCAGAACAAGGACTTAGCATGGATCTCCCTGAAATCAGCAATATCACGAAGGCTACTTTGCATGCTTGTGCTAGTCACCATGTTGATCACAAAAATACATGGCAAGCACCCCTATAAAGATGGCATGACATAGATCAAAACACATGTAGAGCTCATGTCCATATGCAGCACACAACAAATGTGACAAAAATGACAAATCCTCATACTCTGATAAGTAACAGCACCTAACAATTTATAGCACTCTTGCATCAATGATTTGGGCTTCAAGATGGACTCAAACAAGCATGGCACAATGGAATGAAATGCAGAGCATCTCACGATGAACATTTTGATATATAATGCATGCAAAACGGAGCAGCACACAATTTATGATGCAATGAACATGGACACATTTGATGAAAACTTAGGGACTTAGCAGAATTTATACCCTCCGAGATCTATGGTTTCAATGCGGGAATGGAGGCAGGGTCAGGGCTGCGAGGGGCTCCAGTGAGCTAGACGGGGTTGGAGGAGGCGCGGGACGCCGGATCCGGGCCTGACCTGCCCGGATCTGGCCGGAGGCGAGGCCAGCCGGCGACGAGGTCGACGGGGTCGGGTGCGGTAGATCGGGGCGACACGCGGCCGGGGGGGCGGCGGCGGCGGCGCTGCAGATCGGCGGCGGAGGGCGGCACATGGAGGAAGGGCGGCGCGGGCGGCGGCACTAGGCGCGCACGCGGCAGAGACGGCGGCCTGCGGCGAGCGGAGGGCGCGGGGCGGCGGCGGCAAGATGGGCCTCGCGGGCCTGATCCGGGTCTGGTGGGCCTAGCGCGGTGGTGGACGGCGGCGGAGTGAGGTGGCGCACTGTGAGTGGGTGAGTGCGGCGGCGCGATGACGTGGCATCCCCGGATTGGTCTGGGCGACGTGGAGGATGGACATGTCCGGCCGGAGTTGGACGTGTCCGGCGGCGCGATGGGACCGGGCTAGCGTTTGCACCGCGAATTTCGGAGAGGGGCACATATTTATAGGTAGAAGGAGGTGGGAGTGTCCAAATAAGGTGTAGTTTTCGCCCACGCGATCATGATCCGATGGCGGAGGACATGGAATTGGTTTGGAAGGGTTATTGGGCCGTTTTGGAGGGGTGTTGGGCTGCAACACACACAAGGCCTTTGTGGTTCCCCGGTTAACCATCGGAGTATCAAACGGACTCCAAATGGCACGAAATTTGACAGGCGGTCTACCGGTGGTGTACCAAGGCCACTTGGCAAATCTTGGTCCATTCCGAGAATGTTTAACACCGACTCACGAAAAGAGACAAGAGGGGTGCGCCGGTGCATGTAGGAGTGTCGGATTGCAAAATGGACAACGGGGAAAATGCTCGGATGCATGAGATGAACACGAATGCAAATGTGATGCACATGATGGCATGATATGAAATGCCGACATGAACAAAAGCAAAACAAAGACAAAACCCAACCAGGAAGGGAATCTCACAACACCTCTCCGGAAAAGGCAAGAGTTGGAGTTACGAATATGGAAAGTTGTATCCGGGGCGTTACAACAGTCCACCACTACGAGAGGATCTCATCCCGAGATCTAGGATGGCACCGGGGGGAAATGGACGAGGAAGATAAGAGGTAAAACTAAGTTGCATCTTTGACAAATGAGTGAAACCAATGAACCTTGATAGGTTGAACAAATTGAAAGAAAGAATACAATGAAGATGAACAAAGTTGAAAACACTCCGTTCGAAAAGGGGAACGGGGAAGAACAAATTCGTACAACACCCCAGTTGAAAAGAGATGCAGGACTAGATAAGATGAAAAGAACTTAAGCAGAGGACACAACACTTCGGTTAAAACAAGATAGAGAAGGAATAAGAATGATATAATTTGGGCAGCACTCCGATTGTAAATGAAAGGAATTGAACAACATCTTGACAAAACAAGATGATGTGTTGAAGAGAGCAACATCACAAAGCCTTCGGAACAAATGTAAGAAAGGAATTAAAAGAACAGAGGAGCAAACAACATCTTCTACCTCAAATGATCTTGCAAAGGCATCCTTTGGAGAAGGGTCGAACGGAGTTGTTGGAAAACCAACAATGAAAAGATAAACTTGACGTGGGCTTATGGAAGACAACTCAAAATTATGAGATGAAATTCTGCCACTAATGGAAAACAATAGATTAAATTCATATCAACAAGGAGACGAGAAACTTATTTCACCAGGAGGAGAAATGAAGAACTTGGGCCATTTATAAGCACCATAAAATAGCAACAATCCTTAAGGAAAGCTTTAGGTGAAATAAAACCCAATCTTACTCCAATCAAGATATTGATGTATTGAGAGGAGCTCATGCTCAAAGAAATTGATGGGTTTAAATATCTCATTCCTGACAACTTATCACCCATGAAACATGAAGGAAACTGTCAAGGATGACATAACACCATCTCAAAAGATGAGGCGGAACGAATTGCATTTCGGAATGCAAGATGAAGAATTCTTAAACTCCTCAAGACAAAACATGTGTTGAGCAACATGTTTATTCTAGAGTATAGCTTGGCGGATCTTTACTCCGAGAAAAATATTGAAGAACAATTGAAGAATGAAAGGAAACCTTGACGAACCACCATGTTGAGCCTCCATGAAGAACTCCGGTAATAAAAGGATGATAGAAAGTAAGAGAAGTTGAAAACACAAGGTGAAGCCTTGCGATGATTTAGATGAAGCTTCATGACGAGATAAAGCGGAAAACTTGAAACTCCAAAAAAGGAAGAATTAAACACTTGGATGAAGCAAGAATAAGAATTATGTTATGCGCATCCTTCACCAATTAAATTGATGACAAGCAACGGATTTGGCATACTACTTTTTCTCGTGGAAAGGAATAAGATAGATATAGCGCAAGCTTAGGAAGGTCTTCAATGAACCACCAGTAGGATTTGGAAACAACGAATAAATTGATATGAGAACAACGGAAGAGGAATGTTGAACAAACCACCGTAAGAATTGAAAATGAGCGAAGAAATTTTAAGGAAAACACCAGGAAGAATTGGATAACGAATGAAGATACTTGAGGGAATTTAGATACATGAGAACGAAGAGATCACAAATTGATTAGAGAATATTTGAATGATGCACCGTTAAGATTTGGAGAACGATAGCTACACGTTGAGAATGAATAATTCTGAGATGATGGGCTCCGGAGAATCAAACTGAAAAGACTCATGAATTGCTCCGGATGGGTGAAAATAATTCTCACAATCTTAAACAATTATGAGAAGATGGCATCAAGCTTGAACTACGCATCTCTGAGAGAACGGATAAGATATGGAGGAAAAACTCTTCTTCGGTCTTCAAATGCACAGAATGATGATGAGAAACACCACCAAATTGTTGAGACACTCCGGAATAATGAAGAATAGAAAGGTTGAACCAACGATGAAAATAATTTGGAAGATCTTGGAGAAATACATATGACTGATGATAATTCATTCTTACGTCAACTTTGAAATGAATTTGATAATAACTCCGAGAAAATTAGAAGAGTCAGGTAAGATCCTGGGAAAAGACCTGTGGGTTAGGGCCCACTCAAAAGAAACACCATTCAAATGGTTTAAAAGAGATATTGCGCCGGTTGAATTAAATGGCTTGAATGAGATAACAATCTCAAAAGAGCTTGAACGAATACAGAGTAGAAGCATGAATCTTCGAGATATCTTCAGCACTCCAGAACAAATGAATAGCGAGGAGCGGATGATTAAGAGGTGCAACGGCATAAGAAAGCATTTGAAACGAGGAAAAGGGATATGATCAACACCAAAAGCTTGATTTGAATCCACCGGAGAAGATAAAAGAAACGAAGAATGATGAACTTGAAGCTCCATTAGTATCTTCCTGAGAATCACCGGATAAGAATATTGACAGAAAAGAATGGAGATACTTCATATCAATAAGATGGATACTTGATTAAGAAATCTGAGTCCTTGAAGAAAAAGGGTAGGAGGGCGGGAAAACAAATGCAACTTGGGTAGATGAAACAAATAACGTTGAGAAGACTTGAGTTGATCTTGCGGATGTTGAAAAAGATCGGATCCACTTGAAGAGAGACACACCGGTTCAATAGAAATTGAGATGGCAAACTCGAAGATCAAGAACGATTTGTATTCACATACGAATATGAGAACACCGCTTAGGAAAGGTATGGAATCAACATTTGACTTTGAAGCAACTCGAATACCACAACTAAAAAACAAAACAAAGGATTGGCTTGCAAAATAATTCGGAAACAAACATATGATAGACCCCATATCGTATCATGTGTCTGTTGGATAGATATCCTACGATATACTTGAATTCCCACTTATAATCTCCTAAAACTTTCTCGTATGCAATCAGGTGTTGGGGATACAGGGGAAGCATAATATCTCACCCAAACTAGCAAATCCTACATCCAGCTGTATCCATCCTTCAACGCATAACCAAGAAACCTTCGGAAATCATTTACCTCAACCTTCGAAAAGCATCTGTTATACGAGTTATGGCAATACTCCCGAACTCCCGCCCCAGTACTGGGTGGCATCGAGGTTATCTCACCAACAACTGCATAAAAGAGATTTTTGATGTCGGCGAACTCAGGTATTCCAGAACTGCAACGATAACCTTGTGACGACAACACCTCGGAGCTCAACTCCCCGGGACACTACCACAACCCCTAAATGTCAGGAGGCACCAAGAACAATGTTCTCGTCACAAAACCATCGGAACGATTCCAAGATACCCGCGTGATCCTAAATTTTTTTAGTGAAATTTCAGGAAAAAAGAGTCAAAACTCTACGCCAGGAGGCCTCACCAGAGTGACAAAGGGACTGAGGAGTAAAAAGAATCCTACTCTCCGAAATATATAATCCTAAGACTCAAAACATTTTGTTCTAGACTTAACAACGTCAGCGATTCGATCAAGTAGGGGGCTCCTAAGCCGGAGAAGGCTCTGATACCAACTTGTAAACCCACAATGCGGCTATATCTCCCACTTGTCGGGGAATGACATAGAGGCATAGTCGCATGGTAGGCATGTCGCAAGAGGGGTAATCTTTACACATCCCATGTACTGAATAAGAAAGGGATAAGGAGTCCGCTTACAATCGCCACTTCACACAATACATAAATATATCATACATCATCCAGAATACAATCAAGGTCCGACTATGGAACCAAAATAAAGAAAGACAACCCCAAATGCTAGATCCCCGATCGCCCCAACTGGGCTCCTCTACTGATCATCCGGAAAAGAAACATCACAACGGCCCGAATCCTCGTCGAACTCCCACTTGAGTTCGGTATCATCCCCTACACTGGCATCATCGGCACATGCATCTGTTTGGAAGTATTTGTGAGTCACGGTGACTCAGCAATCTCACACCCTCGCGATCAAGACTATTTAAGCTTAAAGGTAGGAAAAGGTAGTGATGTGGAGCTGCAGCAAGCACTAGCATATATGGTGGCTAACTTACGCAAATGAGAGCGAGAAGAGAAGCAAAGCATGGTTGAGAAGCTAAAAGTGATCAAGAAGTGATCCTGGAACTACTTACATTCAAGCATAACACAAGAACCGTGTTCACTTCCTGGACTCCGCCGAGAAGAGACCATCACGGCTACACACATGGTTGATGCATTTTAATTAAGTTAAGTGTCAAGTTCTCTACAACCGGATATTAACAAATTCCCGTCTGCCCATAACCGCGGGCACGGCTTTCGAAAGTTCAAACCCTGCAGGGGTGTCCCAACTTAGCCCATCACAAGCTCTCACGGTCAACAAAGGATATTCCTTCTCCCAAGAAACCCGATCAGACTCGGAATCCCGGTTACAAGACATTTCGACAATGGTAAAACAAGACTAGCAAAGCCACCCGAATGTGCCGACAAATCCCGATATGAGCTGCACATATCTCGTTCTCAGGGCACACCAGATGAGCACTCCGTACAACTAAAACCAACCCTCGAGTTTCCCCGAGGTGGCACTGCGAAGGACTCTAGTTTGGACCAACACTCAAAGGAGCACTGGCCCAGGGGTTTAAAATAAAGATGACCCTTGAGTCCGTGGAACCCAAGGGAAAAAGGCTTAGGTGGCAAATGGTAAAACCAAGGTTGGGCCTTGCTGGAGGAGTTTGATCCAAAGCGAACTGTCAAGGGGTTCCCATAACACCCAATCGTGTAAGGAACGCAAAATCAAGGAACATAACACCGGTATGATGGAAACTAGGGCGGCAAGAGTGGAACAAAACACCAGGCATAAGGCCGAGCCTTCCACCCTTTACCAAGTATATAGATGCATTAAAGTAATCAAGATATAATAATGATATCCCAACAATATCCATGTTCCAAACATGGAACAAAACTTCATCTACACATGCAACTAGCAACGCTATAAAAAGGGGCTGAGCAAAGTGGTACACATAGCCAAACAATGGTTTGCTAGGAAAGGTGGGTTAGAGGCTTGACATGGCAATATGGCAGGCATGATATAGCAAGTGGTAGGTATCGCGGCATAGAAATAGAGCGAGCAACTAGCAAGCAAAGATAGAAGTGATTTCGAGGGTATGGTCATCTTGCCTGCAATGTTCTCAGAGTTGATGAAAGCTTATCCTCGTAAGCGTACTCAACAGGTTCCTCGATCATGTACTCGTCTCCCAGCTCTACCCAAGGGAAGAACACAAGCAAATTACCAACAATCAATCATGGTGCAATGCATAATCAACATGATACAAAACATGGCATGATATGCGAGAAGTGATATGCAATGCATATGCGTGCTCCGGAAGGAAAAGATTGATCAAGGCATCAACTTGGCAAACCAAGTGTGCTGCTGGAAAGATGAGATGATTTCGGTCGAAATCGATATAAAGATCACCGGAATCGGATGAACGCTTTACAAATGGCAAGAAAAACAAGAATGGCACAATTCTGCGATTAACATCATGATGTCATATAGAATGCAACAAGAAACTAAGCTACTGCACCCCAACATATCAACAAAGCATATGTCAGTGATCTACTAAAGATGCTTGACAAAACATGAACACTGAGCTACGACTAAAACACCCTAGAACAGGTTCAAACAAGCATGGAAAGAGTGCAAAAGATATCAGCTTCACAGACTTGGTGAAAATACTAACATGCCAGGAATAACATCAGGAAGGAAAGTTTAGAGCAAGCAAACAACATGCTACAAGAACATATCATAGCAATACAAGGCACGGCATGAATCTACTAAATGCATCGAACAAATGTCCCTTACTCATCATGATCCAAAAATGCACAGAAGATATGATGGCACCCATGCAAACATAGCAAGTTTCATTAACAGATTCAGACTTAGCAGAAAACTGAGCACGTCATAAACAGAATTATGAAGGCATCTTTGCGAGCTCGATACACTCACCACAAGACATTGCATGACAAAACAAGCATAACATCATCAAGAATACATGTTCATGAAGCTAACCATGGCAAGAGCAAAATCATAGCATGCTTGGATCAACTATAACAACCATGGCAAAATTGATTAACGCGTAAATAATCTGCCAGGAACATTTTTATAGCAAAAGTAGAGCAATATTAAGACATGCTAAGGCACTACATAATTGCAAACAGGGGCATGGATGGATAGATCATAACCATATGTACAAAACACCCTTACTGAAGATACTCAAAACAAGCATGGATCTCTCTGTAGCATCATGTTTACATGGCATAAAAATAACAGCAGAACAAGGACTTAGCAAAATCCTAAGTCCGTGAAATCAGCAATATCATGAAGGCTACTTTGCATGCTTGTGCTAGTCACCACAATGATCACAAAAATACATGGCAAGCACCCCTGTAAATATGGCATGGCATAGATCAAGACACATGTAGAGCTCATGTCCATATGCAGCACACAACAAATGTGACAAAAATGACAAATCCTCATACTCTGATAAGTAACAGCACCTAAAAATTTGTAGCACTCTTGTATCAATGATTTGGGCATAAAGATGCACTCAAGCAAGTATGGCACAATGGAATGAAATGCAGAATATCTCATGGTGAACATTTTGATATATCATGCACGCAAAACGGAGCAGCACACAAGAAGTTATGATGCGATGAACATGGACATATTTGATGAAAACTTAGGGACTTGGCAGAAATTATACCCTCTGAGATATAGGGTTTCGCTGCAGGAATCGAGGCAGGGTCGGTGCTGCGAGGGGCTCCGGCGAGCTAGACGGGGTCGGAGGAGGCGTGGGGACGCCGGATCTGGGCCGGACCTGCCCAGTTCTGGCCGGAGGCGAGGCCAGCCGGCGACGAGGTCGGCGGGGTCGGGCGCGACAGATCGGGGCGACATGCGGCTGGGCGGGCGGCGGCGGCACTGCAGATCGGCGGCGGAGGGCGGCGCACAGCG
>NC_041384.1:205880849-205908509 GCF_002162155.2 Triticum dicoccoides | reverse complement strand
GCGGAGACGGCGGCCTGCGGCGAGCAGCGCGGCTAGCGGAGGGCATGGGGCGGCGGCGGCAAGATGGGCCCCGTGGGCCCGATCCGGGCCCCGCAGGCCTGGCGCGGTGGTGGACGACGGCGGGGTGAGGTGGCGCACTGTGAGTGGGTGAGGGGGGCGGCGCGATGACATGGCATCCCCGGATTGGTCCGGGCGACGTGGAGGCTGGACATGTCCGGCCGGAGTTGGACGTGTCCGGCGGCGCGATGGGAGCGTGGCTAGGGTTTGCACCGTGAATTCCGGAGAGGGGCACATATTTATAGGTAGAAGGAGGTGGGAGTGTCGAAATGGTGTAGTTTTCTCCCATGCGATCGTGATCCGATGGCGGAGGACATGGAAGTGGTTTGGAAGGGTTATTTGGCCATTTTGGAGGGGTGTTGGGCTGCAACACACACGAGGCCTTTGCGGTTCCCCGGTTAACTGTTGGAGTATCAAACGGACTCCAAATGGCACGAAATTTGACAGGCGGTCTACCGGTGGTGTACCAAGGCCACTTGGCAAATCTCGGTCCATTCCGAGAACGTTTAACACCCACTCACGAAAAGAGACACGAGGGGTGCGCCGGTGCACGTAGGAGTGTCGGATTGCGAAACGGACAACGGGGAAAATGCTCGGATGCATGAGACGAACACGAATGCAAATGCGTTGCACATGATGACATGATATGAAATGCATGACATGAACAAAAGAAAAACAAAGATAAAACCCAACCACGAAGGGAATCTCACAACACCTCTCAGGAAAAGGCAAGAGTCGGAGTTACGAATATGGAATGTAGTATCCGGGGCGTTACAACCTACTAGCTCAAGTGCGCGGCCACCGCCGGCGCGCTCCCAATGCTTTGCTCGCCCACCATCAGCAACATCCTCGTAACCAAGACACTTATTGATCGGGGCACGGGGCTCAATGTCCTCTCTATCGAGACTTTCGACACGCTCCAGGTGCCTACGACCAGCTTCAGCCTACCAGGCCCTTCTCATGGGCCAACCGACGACTCCCACACTGAGCTCATCAACTTCGACACCGCCCACATTCGCCTCGCGGGAAACAACATTCTTGGATATCCATCCCTGGCCAAGTTCATGGCCGCGGTTCACCACAGCTACAATGTCCTCAAGATGCCATGGAGCAGCGACATTATCACAGTCCCCTGCGATGAAAAGCAAACGGTGTGCTCCCCCGAGCACGCCTACCAGGCTGCGCCGGTCAAGAACCCGGATGGTGAAGGCGCCATCCACCCCCCTGAGGTCCTCCCCAAGAATAGGAAGCAGTTGCCGCACCGAGGGTCTCAGGAGGATGGGGCGTCTGATGATCGTGCCTCTGGCCTCGCGCCCACTGATGGCGTTGTTGACGCTCAAAATTGGCACATTCATAAAATTAGCATAGGTTATATAAACACCAATTCAAACTTATGATTGGAAGTCACCTTGGAATGTCTATCTTCGAGAAGATCAAGATGGATATGAAGATGATCTAAAACGGAGCTCGGACTCAAAAGTTATGACAAGTTCAGAGATGCTCATGTTGACACCAGAGTAAAGAAAGGCATAAAACTTAATCAAGATGGCCTCTGATGGAAAACGTTTCAACATGAAAGTTGTGCATCTCGTTGAAACGGTAGATTTTGATATAAAATCATCTTAATCTGAGGTCGTATGCAACCTGTGGAGGCAAAACAAGGTCAGAAACAGAAGCTGCAGAGTCATTTCGGACCGACCGAGTTGATTTGATCGGTGAGACTGAGTTGGTCTGAAAATTTACCAGAGAGTTGGCAATGTTGAGTCGGTAGAACCGAAGCAAACCAATCAGTGAGACCGAGTTGATCCGAGAAATTACAGAAGGATACAAAGAGTTGGCAAAGTTCACTCGGTGGGATCGAAATGAACCAATCGGTGAGACCGAGTTGGTCCGGGGAATCACCAAAGATTCCTGTCCGAGTTAAGTTAGGGTTTTTGATGTTTTGGACGGAATTTTTAGTCCTTTTCTTGTGCGAGAAGTCCAGCCGCCTCATAAATAGATGAGAGGTGACGGCCGATTGAAGAACACACAATCGAACATATCAATCTATCATCTTTTATCTTTACCTTTATCTCCCTCCCTTGTTCTTCTTCTTCCTCGTTCTTCGTTTGTTCTTCTTGTTGCAGGGCGACGAACCTCGAGGCCCTAGGGGCGATCAGGTCGACCTAGGGCAGCCCATAGCCGCCGCGTGTCCAGACGGAGTCCCTCCCGGGCGCGTGGGGCTTCAGGTCTACAAAAGCGCCCGCCGGATTGTCTTGCGTACCGCGCTTCCGGCCGGGTCTCCTTCGACGTGAGCTGCGGTGCATCACCCTCGGTGTTGGAGGTACATGGTGACGTGTTCGTGTGCGAACACACTTTTTGGCGACTCCGCTGGGGACGAAGCTTTGAATGGTCTTCGGCCCGTTCTTGCTACGAAGAGATCATCATCAAGTTGCTGCAATCTACAAAGGTAATATGAATACCCAATTCCCCTTTGTAGATGCAAATAACCCATATGTTGTTGCTGGATCACCTAATGAGCATAATGTATCGGCTAGCCGTAGTTTTATCAATCATGCATCTAATTATGCGCAAGGGCCGATGCAAAATAATCTTCATGTTTCAAATTCTTATGATTTTAGCAACATGCAACATATGTATCCCAACCCTCATGCATCGGTAACCCCACAAATCCATATGCCGATGAACAACATGATGGGTTCGGTTAATCGATTTGAAACACCTGATGTTAAAAATTCCAATAGCATAGAAGAAAGTGTTTCACCTTTTTATTCATCGGCAACTAATTTGCAGTATGTGAATCCAAACGTGCTGGTGGATAGGGGAATTGGCCATGTTACTACTAGTTATTTGGCCAATTACCCTCAAACATCATATGCTACACCTAATGCTACTAATTTTTTGGCACCATACGCAACTGTTGATGTCCATAATTCGGCTCCGCACCTTCATGGTCATGGCCGAATAAGTGAAAGTTCTGCAGGAGCACAAATGCCTTCACCTACTACCGTGGCATATCATGTACCCCCTACACAATTACAGAATTTCGGCAACATCTCATTGCCGAAAGAGTCTAAAAGCATCGGGGGGCAACCATATCCAGACTGGGTGGTTGAGAACAAGCTTACATTCTCTTGGGATTTGTGCAACTCCATTCGACAGGAACTAATAGAAGACGAGAAGCCTCATGATTTTGCTGCAGTAAAAGCTAGAGTTGTGCAAATGATACGGTCACCCAGTGCTGTACCATCTAGTGTACCCCCTAAATAATTGCAAAGTTTCGGCACCTCATTGCCGAAAAAGTCTGAAAGTATTGGGGGGCAATCTCATGAGGAGTGGAAAATTGAGATGAAAAAGTTTAAAGCTCGCCAAGCTGAGATGTGGGCTAAAATTAGACAAGAGCGAGAAGCCTTGCAAATTAAAAAATATAAAGTCATTGATTCAGGTAACAAAGAAAATTCGGTTATTGGAAAAACCGAATCAAGTAGTATATATTCTGAGTCCATCAAATCCAAAGAGGCAAGCATTATTGAGAAAGAGCATGGAAAGCATAGCGAAACAACCATGCTTGATTTTTCTGAAATTAATGGAACCTACTTCCTGCCCTATGAGTTTCATGCCATAGAAATTGACGAGCTTCAAGGACAAGAACAAGTGGCCGAACAAAGTTTGGTTGAAAAAGATCTTCAAATTTATGATGCATGGAATCAAGAAGAAAATTGTGACGCGGTGTTGGGAAGCCATCCAAAAGCAAAGCACGATATTATTCATGACAGGCAATCATCATGCTCTCCCAACATATTTGAAGAGGTATGTCTAGCAAGTAATTTACCTATTTTCAGATTTTGTCACAACTTTATTGTTGATGCATCTATAAGAAATATTCTCATAAGTAATTTTCAAAGACCAATGAAGAAGGGCAATTTACTTGTTAGCAATAAAATTGTTACTAAGCATATTGGTCAATATATTGTACCATTCAAAGAGACCGATAGTGACTTATTACTGCAGTCAAAGCTTTTCCCATTACTTTATTTAAAGTTCATATCTAATTGGGTAGCTTTGCTTGCTTCATACTTGGCTTACGCATGGTCTCAATTGAGACGTGTATGTTCTAACTACTTTGATTTCAGAAATTTAAAGCCAAGGTTAAAATCTTTTGGGAAAACCGGTGCTAGTATAGTTTCTTATTTAAGGACATCGGAAAAAGTATGCGAAAGAAAATTCATAGCCGAATGGGAAGATGCCAAATCTGAACCATTCGTTTGCTTAACTCCAAAGCTGTTCTCACAACAAGATCGGCTAGAAAACAAAATGTATACCTTCAATTCAAACATGTGTGATCAAATCTTTGCGTTGTTGTTGAGAAATAATTACATTAGAATTCTTGATCACCATGTCAAGCCATCTATCCAAGGACGAATGTATTGTAAGTTGCATGATTCATCCAAGCATAATTTTGAGGACTGCCACATGTTTCGTCAAATAGTTAAATCGGCCATTGAAAAAGGACGATTGAAATTTGTTGAAACACCAAAGGATGACCAGTCTATTCCGATTGGTATTGATGGCAAAAAGTTTTTGCATCGGCTACTTCAAGCCGATCCATCTAAAGAGAAGGTAAAAACTGCAGGTGATGGGATCAAGCTTTCAAGTAAAGAAGTAGTTGAAGATCACAATGAACATGAACTTGAGGGTGAGAATTCCATCGAAGCTACAGTGAAGACACTAAGGACTGGGGGGCAACAAGGAAATCCAATGATTGATGAAAGCAAACCAAATGAAAACAAAGGCCGAAATAAGCGCAAGTGTAAGAGATCAAAAATCACCTTCGCTGAACTATTGGATAAATATCAAAAGAAGAGTGAAGAGAAGAATGTTTATCGGCCAAATCATGCAAAGAAACCAAGATCACCCCCAAGGCGCAAATATGAGGATCGGTATTGGCAAAGTGAGCATTTTAATGCAACATATTCATATCATTATTTTGGGCCGCCAGTGCCAATGCCGTGGATGCATCCCTATGCTCATGTAGATCCATATCCGTCATGGGACAGGTATGATACAAGGGCACACTCTCCATCTTATTTTAGACCATCTAACCAATATTATGCATCTCCGAGAAGATCAACATTTGAACAATCATATGTTAAAGACCGTTTCAATCATAAGGAATCGGTCCGGAGCTCAAAGAAGAAGAAAGAGGTGGTCAAACAAGTGTACCATGTTAAAAGAGATGGTCGTAAGGGTGCAACTTCAGATTTGATCTCAAATGAAAAAGAGCCAATTAACATGTCGACATTGGCTACTAAAGGCAATGAGACGAAGCAACCAATTATCAAGAGTCAAAGTGCCAAATCTGAAGAAAAGAAGTTGACAGTGCACAAGGTAAAACAAGAATTGCCATTGCTTCAAACAGAATCACAGCCGGGATGCCCACTTAGCTTATCGTATTGGCGAAAGAAGGAATTACAAAAACTTAGTGCACAAGAGCTGAAAAAGAAGAACATGGCATGGGTTCCCAAGAGGAGCAGTCAAAACAAAAATGATGTGCAACCTTCTATTGCAACAAGTATTATAAAAGTGAAGAAAGAGAAGGATGGAAACCAGAAACGATTAAGCCGAAGGTTTGCATCACCCCATCAAAATCTTCGATTAGCACATCATCCATGTTTTTCAACCATACCATTGATACCTTTGCCATGGAATTCATCATCAGGTATGATAAATTACCCTCCCTGGATTTATTTTGATCCATGGAAGCGACATAATTTTCTGCATCATGAGAGGGTATTACCAAATCCCTGTACAATTTATTAGCTACATTTTTTCTTGCTAATCCAAAGGGCCGAAATATTTGGTTGCTATTTCATTTGTTTATTTCGGCTATACATGATTTGGTGAATGAATTCTACATGGACCTCATGGTAATGGCCGATACTTATCTATCGCCCTAAGAATATATGTAAGAATGGCCGGTGTGGTGCTCTAACACCATCCTTAGTTTCAGTGGAGATTGAGATAAGTGCTTGCAAAGGAATTTGTCAAATTGATGCCATTGAGGATATTATGCATAGACCAATTCACCAAAATTGCAAAGTGAACTTATGTTTTGATTGGGTGTGCTTTGGCTTGTTAGTTTTCAGAACTTACGTAAGGCCAAATCATGGTTGATTTTATTATTGAGCATCATATTGACATCATGGATAATATTGATTTTAGCTTGATCTCTCTAGTACCATGGAGATTATATATTGATGGTTAAATTTGTAGCAATGGCCAAGGTGTTGGTGTTGTTTATATATCTCCTTATGGTGCTATTTTGTGAAGCCTCATGCCGCTTAAAATATTTTTGCACAATGATCAAAGCCGAATATGCATTGTCATTCGGATTAGAGCTTTGCCTTGCTATGGGTGCTATACATATTGAGGCTTCCGGTGATTCGTTATTAGTAGTGCAACAAATATCCAAGGGTTATCAATGTTTTGACGAATCACTAATAGTTTACCTTGAGGTATCTCTAGATATAAATTTACCTTGGGTTGCTTTAATATTTCTCATATATCTAGACATGAAAATTGAAGAGCAAATGAGTTGGCGCAACAAGCATTCGACTACCATGTAGATCATGGTGTATTGCACATCTATCAATAGCCGATGCTTGATCTCACCGACATAGGTAAGGCCGAACCAAAGCCCATTGCTCCGGCCACTAATGAAATTTGTATGCAGGTGAAAGAGAGGATTATAGGGAGTTCATTCTTGATTATTTGCAAAATCCTAGCAAAAGGGTGAACGATATGGTTCGGATGATGGTTTTGATCTATGGAACCTTATCACCGGATTGTTATAGAAGTTGAGAAGTTTTTCACCCAAGTTTGCATCAAGAGGTTCAAACAAGCAATGGCTGATATATACTTATCATCCTAAGAAGATGCAAAATGGCCGATGGAGTGTTGACATCGTCCTTAGAACCAACATGGTACAAGTTATTTCTCGGCATGCTAGCTATGCCGAAAAATAGGGGGGCATGTGTTGACGCTCAAAAATGGCACATTCATAAAATTAGCATAGGTTATATAAACACCAATTCAAACTTATGATTGGAAGTCACCTTGGAATGTCTCCCTTCGAGAAGATCAAGATGGATATGAAGATGATCTAAAACGGAGCTCGGACTCAAAAGTTATGACAAGTTCAGAGATGCTCATGTTGACACCATAGTAAAGAAAGGCATAAAACTTAATCAAGATGGCCTCTGATGGAAAAAGTTTCAACATGAAAGTTGTGCGTCTCGTCGAAACGGTAAATTTTGATACAAAAATCATCTTAATCTGAGGTCGTATGCAACCTGTGGAGGCAAAACAAGGTAAGAAACAGAAGCTGCAGAGTCATTTCGGACCGACCGAGTTGATTTGATCGGTGAGACCGAGTTGGTCTGAAAATTTACCAGAGAGTTGGCAATGTTGAGTCGGTAGGACCGAAGCAAACCAATCGGTGAGACCGAGTTGATCCGAGAAATTACAGAAGGATACAGAGAGTTGGCAAAGTTCACTCGGTGGGACCGAAATGAACCAATCGGTGAGACCGAGTTGGTCCGGGGAATCACCAAAGATTCCTGTCCGAGTTAAGTTAGGGTTTTTGATGTTTTGGACAGAATTTTTAGTCCTTTTCTTGTGCGGGAAGTCCATCCGCCTCATAAATAGATGAGAGGTGACGGCCGATTGAAGAACACACAATCGAACATATCAATCTATCATCTTTTATCTTTACCTTTATCTCCCTCCCTTGTTCTTCTTCTTCCTCGTTTTTCGTTTGTTCTTCTTGTTGCAGGGCGACGAACCTCGAGGCCCTAGGGGTGATCAGGTCGACCTAGGGCAGCCCATAGCTGCCTCGTGTCCAGACGGGGTCCCTCCTGGGCGCGTGGGGCTTCGGGTCTACAAAAGCGTCCGCCAGATTGTCTTGCGTACCGTGCTTCCGGCCGGGTCTCCTTCGACATGAGCTGCGGTGCATCACCCTCGGCGTTGGAGGTACACGGTGACGTGTTCGTGTGCGAACAGGCGTTCCTTCCCCTCATGCATAGGAAGGCGTGCCCGGTGCCCCTCTCAGGTTGGGCTCGGGGTATCTCCTTTGGAGGGCCTCCGACCTGACCAATGTCGCGAGGTAGGCGCTCGGGCACCATGTGGAGGTGTGCTTCAACGTGCGCTTCAGCGAGGAGAGCGGGGGGCACGAGGCGCTAGGTGTCAGTGTCAAAACCGGCAGATCTCGGGTAGGGGGTCCCGAACTATGCGTCTAGGATCGATGGTAACAGGAGACAGGGGACATGATGTTTACCCAGGTTCGGGCCCTCTCTATGGAGGTAATACCCTACTTCCTGCTTGATTGATCTTGATGAATATGAGTATTACAAGAGTTGATCTACCATGACATCGTAATGGCTAAACCCTAGAAGTCTAGCCTATGAAGATGGTAATGAGTATATGTGTGTTGTCCTTTCTGGACTATCCCCTTTGGTTTATATAGACACCGAGGGGATCTAGGGTTTACATGGAGTCGGTTACATGAAAAGGAATCTTTGGTCGCCAAGCTTGCCTTCCACGCCAAGTAGAGTCCAATCCGGACATGGTGCAGTCTTCGGTCTTCACGTCTTCACGGACCATCAGTCCGGCCCATGGATAACAGGCCGAACGCCCGAGGACCCCTTAGTCCAAGACTCCCCCAGTAGCCCCTGAACCTGGCTTCAATGATGAGGAGTCAGGTGCGCAGATTTTTCTTCGGCATTGCAAGGCAGGTTCCATCCTTCTGAACTCCAGAGTAGTCTTCAGACGAAGTAAGTATATTCGGACCTGTGTATATAATGGCAGAAAATATAACACCCCACGAGCCCAACTTGTTGATAACTGTTCATGACATCGTATCATGCCTGCCCGATTGCTATTTCCAACCGTCAGCTAGCGAACCGCCCCACGTCTCGGGGTGCGGTTTTACTGGCACATCTCATCAGGGCAGAGATCGTGTCCCTTTATTTATGGGATTTTCATTAATGCAGGCATGGGTAACCCAGCCGTCCCATAGGTACAACTCCTTGGTGATGGGTAAGTTTAGAGACCCTGGGGGAGATGCCCAATATTTTGGGCCTTTATATAGAGAGCCAGTCTCGTTTTCTTCCTTTGTGCTTGCTCCTTCCTCAATCCCGGCCACCCCAAGTTCCAACCCTAGGGTTCCAATTGCCACCAGCCCTAGTCATGTTCGGATCCAACCATCAGGGCCGGTGTGTGGCTTCTTCTGTCACAGAGGAGGATATTGCGAAGCTCCGCCCAGCGAGGTATCTGACCCCCAGATCTGGCGAGAGGGTACTGTTTGTATCCCACTTTCTTCACGGGATAGGGTTCGCGCTTAACCCCTTTGTTCGAGGGCTCATGTTCTACTATGGGCTAGATTTTCACGATCTGGCCCCGGACTCTATTCTCCTCATCTCGACATTTATCGTCACGTGTGAGGCCTTACTTCGGACTCCTCCGCACTTTGGTTCATGGCTCAAGACCTTTGATGTGAGGCCGTAGGTGGCAGAAGAGGAGCATGCAGAGTGCAGCATCGTCATAATAGGCAAGTTGGCCGGTGCTGTTTGGCCCGAAGGATCTTTCGCCACATCTTCTGACCCATGGCAGCAAGGGTGGTTTTATATCAATGAGCCGCAGGGCCCCAAGTGGGCGGCAACACCTGCGTTCCGAGCTGGCCCTCCAATTCAGCTCGCTTCGTGGGTCAATAAGGGATTAGACTGGGATCCATCAATGAAGTGCAGACTCTGCAAAGTCGCATCCGAAGCCTTACCGAGAAGGGCATCGATCTTGCGAACGTCGTTCAAATAATGCTAGTCCGCCGGATCCTGCCATGTCAGCGGTGGCCTCTTCGTATGTGGGAGTTTAACCCAAAAGGGCGGCGGACTCTACAGCACTTGTTTGGCACCACGCTTGAAGGAATGTGGAAGTTATATTTCGGGGACCAAGAGCAATGGCCGTACACCACCAAAGACGTTGGCCTTGATTGCAATCATCCAGGCACTTTGGTAAGTACTCGATATCCGAGCACCTTCCATTCAGGTATCCCTTAATCAAGATAATGAACAATCCATCCCTGTACATGACTGGATAAAGAAAGCGGTGCTAATCTGGTGTCCGGCGCCCCTTCTCGAAGGCCCTGCGACTGACCTACTGACGAGAATGTAGATTCTGACACCGTACCTGGTGGCTGCGTTTGGGGAAACCGAAATCCCTTTGCCCAAGGGCAAGAGTGCAGAGGGGGCGCTCCAGGGCAAGAAGAGGGTCGCCTCCGAAGAGCAGGAGGGGAAGCCTTCCAAGAGAGGAAAAATGTCGTTGTCGAGCAGCTTGGTATGGGCGAGAGAGGATGCCGTAGAGTTTGATGACGAGGATGAGCCTCGAGGCAGACTGTAAGCGAGGCTGGGGTACTTTAAACGCACCTCATTCTTTTCCTATTAGTGATGTAATCGTCTGATATATGTTCATCCATGCAGGTTAACGCCTGGTGCTTCTCAATCGTCCTCCTCCTTGGGAGATCTTCTTCCGGAGATGATGGAGAGTGACACGCCTCCTCCAGCCTCATCGCCCAACAGGGGAGATGATACCGAGGTATCATCCTAACGGGCTTCTCCTGAACACCAAGTAGTACAGGAAGCGAAGGAGGAGTTACCCGAAGGTGGTGTCTCTGTCACTCGGGGTTCCGGGATCAAGACTGGTGTCTCCGAACCGTACGGTTTACAGCCGAAGACGACTCTGGAGGCAAGTAAGCGGGTTCCTTCATAGGAATGTTGTACTCCGGCGGCGGTTTCCGAAGACCCAGGAGCGCCAGACACGCTAACGGGCTTGCTACGATGGTCATCCATTTTAGAAGAGCACCATACCTTGATGGCTATGGTGGTCAAAAGGGTTCTATCCGCGAAGAGTGGATTGAACGAGGCCTTTACGAGCCTTCTAAGAGGTTTTGAGGTTTGTGATGTAGTTTTGTCAATTTAATTTTGTTGACAGAATGCACCTGTTCTATATGCAGTAGCCCCTGAGACTTGGATTTTCTTCCGAAGGAAGCGATCGGAGGATCAAAGAGATATGCTCAGGTATTAACCTTGGTTTAATTTGAAATACAGGCTGCTGCCCCTCCTGCGGCTGCCCGGAATATGGAAGTGGCCAAACTACAGCAAAAGCTGGATATTGCGGAGAATGATATTGCATTGATCAACAGGCGTCTTGACGACTCACAAGGTATGTTTTTCGAGCATTCTTCACATCACTGTGTTTGACGCGGGAAAGTGTTGTATATTAAATGTGCATACAACGCAGATGGTGCTGCCACCATGGAGGCTCTTCGGGCGGAGCTAGTCCGGGCCAAGGAGCGGGTCCAGCTTAGTGATGCTGCTGCTAAAGAGGCATCATTTGAACTGAATGTCGAACAAGTTGCGCGATGCCAGGGCGAGGAGAAGGTATCCATGATGACACTCGCTTTGGAAAATGCCACTGGCCGCTGTGAATTTCTTGAGAAGGAGAATGAAGCCTTAATGGCTGAATTGGACAAGCCCCGATAGGAGGCAAGAGAAGCGCGATCAGAGTCCAGAGCACTCCGTGAGGAGGTTCGGCAGGCGAAAGAGATAGTGGCTGGAAATCCTTTTCTGCTGCAGACTAAGTTCGGCGACCCGGACTATGCTCAGCTGAACCAAGTGTGGAGTTCTCCGGACGAGTATTTGGACCTGCCGAAGAGTTCTTCCGATGCAGCGTGGTATTACCAAGCGCGAGCTGGATATGCAATGGAGAAGCTTTTTTGGTCACAGTTCGGTGCGTCTAAGCGCCCGCTGCTGCTTAATGAACAGATGTCCCAATGGGTCGAACTTCATATGGTATCTGGCGTTGCCATGAAGGATGTTGTAATCCGGCGGCGGCCAACTGAGCCTGTGCCGAATAGCTATTTCGGTTTGGTGCAGAAGCTTGTCGACATGGTGCCGGCACTGGGGCCAGGGGGCTCCGGGCCTTGGCCCCCACCTTGCGACAGGTGCAGTGGCCGCAAAAGTTCAAGCCCGAGATGTCGCTGCGCTACAACGGCGCGACGGACCCGATGATTTTCCTGCTGGCGTACGAGGAGGCCGTCCTCAGAGCCGGGGTGATGACCGAGTGATGGACAACTGGTTACCCATGGCCCTCACCGGCGTCCCGCGCGCGTGGCTCCTCCACCTGCCGACGGCCTCTGTCACCTCCTGGGAGGAGCTGCGCGACCTCTTCCTCGCCCGTTTCACCGCACCAGCGCCGCCCGTCATCGCAACTCTCCTGGGTGGCTCCTAGGCACCACCCTCGAGCCATCACGTCAAGCCGTTCACCCGCCGGATCAGCACCGCCTCCAAGCGCCGAGAAGTCCCCCAGGGCTGGGTGGCGCCCGAGGCCGGCCTAACCTTCGACTCGGAGGACCACCCCTTCAACCCCATCGGTTCAGGCGCGCTCCCGATGCTGTGCACCCCCACCATCTGCCAAGTGGCCATCACCAGGACACTCATCGACGGTGGTGCCGGCCTCAACGTGCTCTCGGTGGAGGCCTTCAGCCTCCTCCACGTGCCGCTGGAGCGGCTCCAACCCAGCAAGCCTTTCTCGGGCGTCGGAGCCGGTTCCACCGCCTCCTTGGGACAGATCCGCCTCCCGGTGACCTTCGGCACCTGCGACAACTTCCGCACGGAGCTGATCGACTTTGACATCACCCCCATTGGCCTCCCCTACAACGCCATCCTTGGCTATCCGGCCTTGGCTCGGTTCATGGCAGCAACTCACCCGGCATACAACCTCATGAAGATGTCTGGGAGCAATGGCGTCCTCACCGTGTCAGGAGACACAAGGGATGTGCTGCAGGTGCTCCAGCTTGTTTTCACAGCGGCCGCGGTGGCACAACCCACTAGCATTGACGCCCTTGAGCCTAAGGGGGCTGCACCGGCTAATAAGAAGCAGCTATTCACCCAAGACAAGGCGGAAACCAAGCAGGTACCAGTCGACGAGGATGGGTCCACTGGCGCCACCTTCACCATAGGGGCCAACCTCGAGCCTGAGCAGAAGGAGGCCCTAGTGAGGTTCCTGCGTGCGAACAAGAGGGTGTTCGCGTGGGAACCTGATCAGTTGGCAGGGGTCCCAAGGAAAGTGATTGAGCATCACCTCAACGTGTACCCCAATGTGCGCCCCGTGAAGCAGAAGGCGAGGCGACAGTCCAGTGAGAAATAGGCTTTCATCATTCAAGAGACCCGGAAGCTAGAGGCGGCAGGAGTTATCCGCGAGGTCCGCTACCCTGATTGGCTGGCTAATCCGGTCGTTGTGCCAAAAAGGGAGGAAAGGAGCGCATGTGTATCGACTTCACCAACCTCAACAAGGCCTACCCGCAGGATCCATTTCTGCTCCCCCGCATTGACCAGATAGTCGACTCCACCGCAGAGTGTGACCTATTGTGTTTCCTAGATGCCTTCTCGAGCTATCACCAGATCAAGATGGCGGTAGAAGACGTGGAGAAGACAGCTTTCCTGACCCCGTGTGGAGTGTACTGCTATATGTGCATGCCATTTGGGTTGCGCAACGCAGGCGCAACCTTTTAGCGGCCGATGCATATCGCCTTAGGCCAGCAGCTCGGGAGGAACGCTGAAGCTTACGTCAATGACATTGTGGTGAAGTCTCGTGAGGCAAGAACCCTGATACAGGACCTGGAAGAAACCTTTGCGAGCCTTAACAAAGTGGACCTACGGCTCAACCCGGAGAAGTGCGTGTTTGGAGTCCCCTTGGGCAAGCTCCTGGGTTTCCTCGTGTCCCACAGGGGCATCGAGGCCAACCGAGAGAAGGTCAAGGCAGTCGAAGACATGAGCCCGCCAAGGACCCTCAGAGAAATGCAGAAGCTCACCGGGTGTGTAACTGCGCTGGGGCGCTTCATCTCCAAGCTGGGGGAATGAGCGCTGCCCTTCTTCAAGCTAATGAAGAAAAAGGGCCCCTTCGAATGGACTGAAGAGGCTGACAAGGCATTCCAAGACCTCAAGAGATACCTTACCAGCCCGCCAGTGATGGTAGCTCCGCGTCCTCGGGAGCCCCTAGTGCTCTACCTTGCGGCCACCCCCTACTCCGCTAGTGCAGCCCTGGTGGCGGTCAGGGAGGAGCGCTATGCCAAGGCCGCATCGACCGTCCGAACTGAAGCAAAGCAGAGCCAGGAGGGCCTCGCGAAGGCTGCAACCACAGCCGGAAAAGAACAGCCGCAACAGGAGAACGCACCCGAAGCAGGAGAGGCCACTTCAGGCGACCAAGCATTGGGGGCTCCGTCATCTCAAGAGACGCCTCGACCTCTGGAGGACACAAGTTGCGCCAGCACCCTCAACCTCGTCGAGCATCCCGTGTACTTCGTCAGCACGGTGCTAGGGGACGCAAGGGCACGGTACCCCATGCCTCAAGAACTCCTCCTCGCGCTACTAGTGGCCTCACGCAAGCTGCGCCACTACTTCCAAGGCCATCCCATCAAAGTCGTCTCAGCATACCCCTTGGAAAGAGTACTCAGGAGCCCCAAATCAGTTGGGAGGGTCGCTGAGTGGAACATTGAACTACAGGCATTTCAGCTAGAATTCAGTACGACCAGATTCATCAAGGGAGCCGCACTTGCGGATTTTGTGGCAGAATGGGCAGAAGCGCCGGGTCTCGAGGCAGGCGAAGACCGATCACTTTCCCCGGGAAGTGAAGCACCGGACGGCTGGGTCATGTACTTCGATGGGGAGTTCTCCCGACACGGTGCGGGAGCTAGCGCAGTGCTCGTATCCCCTACCCAGGACAAACTCTACTACGCCGTACAACTCTGCTTCCAGCACAGAGAAAAGGTCTCCAACAACATAGCGGAGTATGAAGGCCTAATAGAAGGCTTGAAGGCCGCAATGCCTTAGGTGTAAAGCGCCTCATCATCAAGGGTGATTCACAGCTCCTCGTCAACTTCTCCAACAAGATATACGAGCCAAAGGACGAGCACATGGAAGCCTACCTTGCTGAGGTTCGCAAGATGGAGAAGCAGTTCTGGGGGCTGGAGTTGCAACACGTGCCCCGTGGCACCAATCAGGAAGCTGATGACATTGCCAAGAGGGCATCTTGGCGGCTGCCTCAGGAGCCTGGCGTCTTCGAGGAGCGGCTCTTCAAACCCTCGGCGGTGCCGTCACTGTCGAGCACGTCGCAACCAAGGGAGGAACTCCCTTAGCCGCCTGCCTCAGGAGCCCCGGTCTGCGGCCCGGCCTCAGGGGCACGCCTGCTCCTGGCGTTAGAGCCTCAGGAAGGGTGTTGGATCCCAGAGCTCAAGAACTACCTGATGCAAGGGACTCTGCCGGAGAACGAGGAGGAAGCGGAGCATGTGGCGCGACAGGCCACAGCTTATTGCATCAAGGATGGTCAGCTCTACAGGAGGCGACCAAATGACGTGTCCCTACGTTGCATCTCCCAAGAGCAAGGGAAGGAGCTACTGGCGGACATACACGGCGGAGACTGTGGGCACCACTCGTCGTCATGAACCCTCGTCGGCAAGGAGTTCTGTAGCAGATTCTACTGGCCCACGGTGCTCGTCGACGCCGTTGAGCTGGTGAAGGCTTGCAAGGCCTGCCAGTTTCACGCTAAGCAGATCCATCAGTCTGCGGGGGGTCTACAGACTATACCCCTCTCATGGCCGTTCGCAGTTTGGGGGCTGGACATTCTGGGCCCGTTTCCTCGGGTGCCAGGGGGCTATTGCCACCTCTACGTCTATGTGGACAAATTCACCAAGTGGGCTGAGGTGGAAGCCGTCTGCACAATCCCAGTAGGCTCTGCGGTCAAGTTCAACAAGGGCCTCGTGAACCGATTTGGGGTGCCCAACCGCATCATCACCGACAATGGTTCGCAATTCACCAGTAATCTCTTCAAAACATATTATGCTAACCTTGGAACGCAGATATGCTACGCTTCGGTAGCACACCCCCGGAGCAACGGCCAGGCCGAGCGAGCCAACGCGGAGGTCCTGAGGGGCCTCAAAGCCAGGACCTTTAAGAAGAAGCTGGAGGCCTGTGGCAGGGGCTGGTACGACGAGCTCCAGTCCGTGCTGTGGTCAATCCGCACAACTGCGACCAAGCCGACTGGCGAGACCCCGTTCTTCCTCGTCTACGGAGCAGAGGCTGTTCTCCCTCACGAGGTCAGACGTCACTCCGCACGGGTCCTGGCGTTCGATGATACGTAGCAGGACGCCATGCGGGGGATGGATCTCGTGTTGGGGGAGGAATGCCGCCGAGAAGCCGTGCTACGAACGGCAAGGTATCAACAGGCGCTGCGATGATACCACTGCCGCAACATCCGCCCCAGAACTCTTGAGGTAGGGGATCTCGTACTCAGACGGGTTCTCTCCAGGGAGGGGCTGCACAAGCTCTCTCCCTTGTGGGAGGGCCCATTCAAGGTTGTTCATGTCTCCAGGCCTGGCTCCACGCGCTTGGAGACCACGGAGGGGGTACCCATCCAGAACGCGTGGAACATTCAACATCTCTGGAGGTTCTATCCCTGAGTGAGGCCTAGCACCTAGGAAAGGCCCGGTGCATGTGAAGAAGGCAAATGCCTGTGAAGCTGCCATGTTTTGGGAAAGGCCTGGTGCCTGGGAAGAAGGCAAATGCCTGTGAATCTGCCGTGTTTTGGGAAAGGCCCGGTGCCTGTGAAGAAGGCAAATGCCTATGAAGCTGTCGTGTTTTGGGAAAGGCCCGGTGCCTGTGAAGAAGGCAAATGCCTGTGAAGCTGCCGCATTTCGGGAAAGGCCCAGTGCCTGTGAAGAAGGCCAATGCCTGTGAAGCTCGCCGCCCATCACACTCTCACGTAATAATGAGTGGGGCTGTACATGCCCCCAAAGTCTCCGGAGTGCCGCCCTCGGGCCTCGGGGGCTCCCGCCCACGCCCAGTGGCAGCACTTAGCTCCGCGCAGGTGAGAAGACGTCGAATACTAGAATAGGTGCCGGACGCGGCTTTTTCATTTGCTTTCTGCAGTTGGCTTGTTTATTCCTGTTTGAAGTTTTATTGAAGCTGTTGACGTTCCTGGCTTGTGACTCTTTATCTTTTTCGCTCGCTTGCCTCGTTTTCTCTCGCACAAGTCTCGCGAGGGAGGTTCGCGGGCGCCCTCGCGAGTGTTTTCTGCCCCGATCGTTTGGAGCTTTCCTGTCCAAGTCCTCTGCGGGAGCACCCCTCCCAGTCCGTGCCTCACGGGCATCGCGGCACGAGCGCAGGACCTGGGCCGATCGCCCCCGCAACCAAGACCGAGAGTTACCCCTCCTACTGATCCTTGCAGGGAACAAAGCGCACGGCGAGGCCACGGCCTCGGGAGGCGAGGACAACGTCAAGCCCCACCGAGCTAAAATAATTCCCGCACATGGGTGCACGGTGCGGGAACACAGCGCAGAAATAGCGGAAGCAGCACGATGGTTAACAGCAACAGTTCTAACACGCCCCCGCGGGGCCCTCTACTACCTTCTATTTTTTGTGCAGGAAAAGAAGGAAAACAAAATGGGCGCGATTCGCCCTGCACCAACCCACAGCGAAGGTTCGAGCTGCTCCTGGGGCTCAGGCGGATCCCTCCTCTCGCTTCGCCGGGGCGCGACGGCGGGCTGACCCGCTACCTTCACCCAGGCGGGTGCGACGGCGCGGGGGCTGGTCTCGGCCATCGTTGGAGGAGCTGCTGCCCGAGAGGGAGACATCGAAGCTCAGCGAACCCCGAGCACCGCCGCCTGTATGCCTGTTGCCATCTTCATCCTGGTCAGCACCGGGGCTGGGCAGGCGGCCGCGGTCGTGGTCTTCGGGGCAGCACCCAGCACGGTGACCGTCTTCCCCGAACACCCTCACGTAGAGGGTGGTGTCGCCATCGAACTTGAAGTGTAGGATGCACCACCGGCCCAAGCCGCGCGCGTGGGCAATCCTTTGCCAGCCGCGGGTCAGGGCCCCATTCCCAGAAACGGAGACCTCCAGCGAAGCCCAGGAGGCCCTGCAGCAGCAGCCGTCTTCCTGGAGCCAGAGGCCGCACCGGGCGCTGGCCGGCAGATCACCTACGAAGAAACAGGGAGCTGGAGCCGTGTGCTGGTTGGGTCCGCTGACCACACGACGAACTCCGACAGCACCTCCGCAGAGCGAAAGCATGGCCTAGGGGAGCGCGCAGCCATGGCGTGCCCCCCATCGGCGGCTGGGCACTCACCACCGCGCAGGGAACCGCCTCCATGGCCGCGGAAGGCCACTACGGGGACCGTGGAATACTTGCAAGGGCGGCCTCGGCCGCGCTTGGTCGGGGGGGAGTCAGGCCCCGCCTGGCGGGCCTTTCCATTCTCTGTGGCCGAGAATCTCTTTGGAGCCATGGGAACGGCGAGTAGCCAAGGAAGAAGAAGGAAAGGAGCAGCAGCAAGGGATGGACTGAAGGGGCTCGCGCAGCCCCGTACTTATAGCCGGATGAGGCCAACCGCCGAGCACCACGATAGCAGGTAATCATGACCGGTTTCTCTGCATGCATGGACTTGTCAAGTCGTGCGGTCGCCGAGGCATCGTGGGGAAGCGCAGACGCCCACGTCCAATCAATTGCCATGCGGTGCCCAAGGCCACAGGCTATTGGGGCCCGCGGCACTTCACGCTTGCCTCTTCGCTTCCCTCCTAGGCCAAGCCTGGGCGCGCCTTGGGCCCGGGGGCTACTGTCGGTGTTCTGGGAATGGGGGTCCCTAGACTTGCCTACCTGCGGCCTGCGGCGTGGCTCAAGTGGGGGCCCAGCGCGGCCCATCTTCATCAGCTCAAGCTCAAGACCCTCGCGAGGGGCCAAGCCTCGCGGGGCGGACGACAGAAAGCTTCCTCAGAAGCAGCCTCATCAGGCAGGCTCGCGAGGAGGCGGAGAGATCAAGGCAGGGATACCTCGCAAGGAGCACATGACGCAAGCCATGACGATCGAGACCAAGCGGGCGCCAGGCGGGCGCCGGCCTGCGCACTGTCCTTGTTTCCCCTTTGGTGCAAAGGGGGCAAGCACAGGCCAAGGCATCGGGCAAAGGTTACCATTCCGGTGCAATGAGACCAAGACCAACAGAGCGGCAGGATGGAGGTCACCGTGGAGCCCAAGACGGCGTTACCACCAGTGCTTTTGGCAGCCGAAGACCACCTTTGGTCAGGATAACCTGTACTAGATGTTCCCCTTCAAAATGGCCAACTGTTGGCACCCTTCCCGCTCATTATTTGGGGAGAGGCCCAGGGCCTCTATAAATAGAGCTAGCCACCACAGAGTAGGGGGGATCGACACACCTAAACATCTAGAGATCTGATAGAGCCCTAGCAGAGAGAGAGAGAGAGAGAGGCGACTGAACTCACCCCAACAGTTCATCGCACTAGCTCAAGAACACCGCTCGCGAGGCTGTTCTTCCCTTTTACTGTTCATCATCAGCCCCTAAGGCAATCCACCACACCACACACTGGAGTAGGGTATTACACCACAATGGTGGCCCGAACCAGTATAAACCTCGTGTCCCTTGTGTTGTTCGTTGTTTCCAGCTTAGATCACGTGAGGAGATTGGACGTAGATCAGTAGGGGAGAGGTCTCCGTGCGCACCCCAATGTTCGAACCTCAAGGGTCTGCCGGAACCCTAAATCTGACAAATACCCTACTTCCTGCTTGATTGATCTTGATGAATATGAGTATTACAAGAGTTGATCTACCACGAGATCGTAATGGCTAAACCCTAGAAGTCTAGGCTATGAATATGGTAATGAGTATATGTGTGTTGTCCTTTTCGGACTATCCCCTTCAGTTTATATAGACACCGAGGGGATCTAGGGTTTACATGTAGTCGGTTACGTGAAAAGGAATCTTCGGTTGCCAAGCTTGCCTTACACTGCAAGTAGAGTCCAATCCGGACACGGTGCAGTCTTCGATCTTCACGTCTTCACGACCCATCAGTCCGGCCCATGGATAACAGGTCGGGCGCCCGAGGACCCCTTAGTCCAGGACTCCCTCACTAGGCGCTCAGGAGTTCATCACCAAGGCAATCAGGGAGCTTCAGGAGGCGAGAGCTGTCCGATTTCGGGTTCCGGCAGACCCTTGAGGTTCGAACACTGGGGTGCGTGCAGAGATCTCTCCCTACCGATCTGCGTCCAATCTCCTCGCGTGATTTGAGCTGGAAACAACGAACAACACAAGGGACACAAGATTTATACTGGTTCGGGCCAACGTTGTGGTGTAATACCCTACTCCAGTGTGTGGTGTGGTGGATTGCCTCAGGGGCTGATAAGGAACAGTACAAGGGAAGAACAGCCTCGCGAGAGGTGTTCTTGAGCTGGTGTGATGAACTGCTTGGGTGAGTTCAATCACCTCTCTCTCTCTCTCTCTCTCTCTCTCTCTCTCTCTGCTAGGGCTCTACCAGATTTCTAGATCTCCGGGTGTGTTGATCTCTCCGGGGGTCTCTCTCTACTCTGTGGTGGCTAGTTCTACTTATAGAGGCCCTGGGCCTCTCCCCCAAATAATAAGCGGGAAGGGCGCCAACAATTGGCCATTTTGTAGGGGAACATATAGTACAAGTTATCCTGACCAAAGGTGGTCTTCGGCTACCAAAAGTACTAGTGATGACGCTGTCTTGGGCTCCACGGTGACCTCTGTCCTGCCGCTCTGTTGGTCTTAGTCTTGTTGCACCGGAATGGTAACCTTTGCGCGATGCCTTGGCCTGTGCTTGCCCCCTTTGCACCAAAGGGGAAACAAGGACACTGCGCAGGCCGGCGCCCGCCTGGTGCCCACCTGGTCTCGATCGTCATGGCTTGCGTCACGGGCTCCTCATGAGGTATCCCCGCCTTGATCTCTCCGCCTCCTCGCGAGTCTGCCTGATGAGGCTGCCTCCGAGGAAGCTTCCGGTCGTCCGCCCCGCCAAGCTTGGCCCCTCGCGAGGGTCTTGAGCTTGAGCTGATGAAGATGGGCCGCGCTGGGCCCCCACTTGAGCCACGCCGCAGGCCACAGGCAGGCAAGTCTGGGGACCCCCATTCCCATGACGCCGACAGTAGCCCTCGGGCCTAAGGCGCGCCCGGGCTTGGCCTAGCAGGGAAGCGAAGGGGCAAGCGCGAAGCGCCGCGGGCCCCAATAGCCTGCGGCCTTGGGCGCCGCGTGGCGATTGATTGGACATGGGCGTATGCGCTTCCCCATGATGCCTTGTTACGCACCCGGCTAAGCGGACCCGTAGTTGCACACAGTTGTTCCTCCTTTCCGCTGCTCGCCCGCCTCCTACCTGTCCTTCTTCTTTGAGCTCCAGCCTCCGCCGCCAATCCGGCTCGAGTTCTTCCTCCTCTTCACCGCTATGGCACGACGAAGAAAGGAAGGGGAAAGAAGCCCGCGCCTTCGCCCCGCACACCTCCAGCGGCGACCCCCGCCGTCGCCCGGTCGATCATACTCAATCCAGGAGCTTTGGACGAGGTCCGCTCCGCCCTTGCAACTATCTTCAACGAGTGCGGCAGGACCACGGCCTAGCCTGCGTCCCATGCCTCCCTTGATAGGATCATCATGGAGGTCCGATTCTTCGCTGATGCCCTATGGGCGGGTCTGGTTCCCTCCTTTTCCGCCTTCTTCAGTGCGGTGCTCTCCCATTATTAGATCCGTATGATGCACCTCAGGCCAGAGTCCATTACCCTTATGGCTGTCTTTGCTTTTGTTTGCGAGGTGATGATAGGCATTCCTCCCTCTGTTGCCCTGCTGCGCCACTTCTTTTCCTTGCGCCTGAGTGACCCCACTCAGTGCTCAGGGTGTGTGAGCTTCTTCGCCGTGCCAGAGACGGCCGCTTCAGGGATCGACTTTAGCCTTCCTTCTCCTGAGGCCAGGTTCAGAGATCGGTGGCTGTACGTGGATGTCGGAGTGCCCAATCCTCTGCTCTCGCACCCGACCTCGCATGCTGTTCCTCATGCGGGTTGGGACCATGAGGTGCTCGCGAGCCCCCGGCTCGCCTTCGTCTGGCGCCGCTTCCAGAGTTTGAGGGCGCTCAATGTGACAGCGCCCAAGGTGGTGAAGGAGTTCCTCCAATGTCGCATTGATCCTCTTCAGCGGCACTCTCGCCGGATGTGGGACTTTGCGGGGCATAGAGACCGCATGCGGCTTCAGGAGGAGGACTTGGCGCCTAAAGTGCTGCAGACGATGCTCAGGGTCTTGACTGGTGATCCTTCCCCAAGCAGCCTTCGGAGTAATGGTGTCCTCTTGTATCTTTGCTCCGGCAGGGCCAATTTTGTGAGGCAGATGCCCGGCTTCGATGAGTGGGGACTACGCCCGGCTGGCTTCACGGGGCCCCGCAAGAACCCAGCCGCCGTGGTTGCTTCTCCTGCCGCCCACAGCGGTCCTTCCTCGGGCGACAGGGCGGAGAGACGAGAACCGACGAGAGTTGAGGCGCCTGATGTCGAGGTGCCGATGCCGCGAGAAGCCTTGAAGGCGCCGTATCCTGAGGCCCGCCCTGGAGCGGCGGCTGGTTCGGAGTTGCGGCCTATGGTTCCTGAGGCCGGGGCTCCCGAGCCCCCAGCCGTTCCTCGTGAGGCGACGCTTGACGGCGCCCCCCAGGCTGCCTCCTCCAGCGCTGATCATCTTGACGCTTCTTCCGCACCAGGGGCTGACCCCTGCGTCGGGCGCTTAGGTCGGTTCCGCATAGACTTCGAGGCCCTCCGCAAGAGGAAGGAGGCCTTGGGTGGCAACGACCGCCCCTGCCGCTTGTTGAAGTGCAGGAAGTACTTTGCCATGGACGAGTAAGTCTTCTTCTTTCCTTGCTCGTTTACTTTGCTATCACTGCGACTGATTGTGGCCCTTTCAGGCCCTGCCCTGTGGAACCCGCTGAGCCAGCCCGGGGGCCATCCCCCCAAGCTTCGCCTTCTCTGCTGGCCCTGGGCTCGCCGAGCTCGAGCGGTGCCCCAGCTGCTAGACCAGTCGGCGGAGTGGTCCGTTCCATAGGGCACCTCGAGCCTACGCGCCCACCGTCCTTTCTTCATGAGTACTTCTGGGGGCACATCTGGCTTGCCCTGCGTTCCTCCTCTAATCATAGATGGTGAATGGCTGAAGTCTGTCTTTGGCTCCTCCTCCGTGGGTGGACCGATGCCAGGCCGGATTCCCAGAGAGGTCCGTTCGGTGATGGCTAGGGCGCCAGCCCCCAGCTCCGCGCCGGGAGGGGGCTTGCCGCCTCGGGGCCCTTAGCATGCTCCGGTGGAAGAGGGTGATGCGGATGATGTGCTCAGGCGCGTCCGGGAGCGACGCGCCCTTCGTGAAGAGTTCCTCCAGAGGGCGGTGGATGCGGTGAGCCGGATCGGGGCAGAGCTTGCTGACGAGGATGTGCGCCTCAAGGCCGAAGGCTTGCGCCTTGCTGAGGAGAGACGCAAACTAAAGGTAGCCATCGCCCTCGCGCGTCACCAACGTGATCTCGAAAACGCAAAGGCTGAAGTGTCGCTGGCAGCTTTGTGGGAGGCCTGCTCCCAGGCCGTTGAGGAGGCTCGGGAGGCAGACCGACGGCGCAAGGATGCGGAGGAGCATGCACGGGAGCTCCAAGCCTGGAGAAACTCCCTTGATCAGCAGGTGGAACTATGCCAGGCGGCCCTTGAGTCGATGGGGGTGGCCTCTGTTGACCGGGCGGAGCTTTTGAAGCGCGAGGAGGCGCTGACGCTGGAGGCCACCGAGCGTAATCTTGACCTTGAGCGGTTGGAGACGAGGTAGCACCTGGTGGCCCGGGCGGAGGACAACGTTGCTACGCGTGAAGCCCGGGCCCAGGAAAAAGTCGTTCATCGCGTGGCGGAAGCTCGCTCGGCCTTCGAACGCGAATATGAGATGAGGTTGGGGCTGATCAAGGCCGAGGCTGAGGGCAGGACCGCAGCCCTCAGGGCCAAACTGACCGAAGTGACGCACTCCTCCGCAGCCGCCCTCAGCGCGGCGCAGGCGGAGCTGTCCTCTTCCCGGGCCGAGCAGCTTCTTCTCCAACAAAGGGTCGATGACGCCGAGGCTGTCGCACAGCAGAATGAGGACGAGATCCATCAGCGGCGGGTTCTGGAGCATGTGCATGCCCCCATGCTTCAAACGCTCAGAGAGAGGGCCAACATAGCTTTGGGCTATATCTGCGAGGCTGCCGCCAAGGAGCCGCACGAGGTCAACTACGCCGGCAACCTCCAATTTTTCATCGATGTGGTGACGCTTCTGGAGAACCGATCCGAGAGGTCCCATTGGCTTGTCGAAGAGAGGAGCCGAGCCTTGCTCGGGCGTGCCTTCTCCCACGTCTTCAACCATCTGCAGAACAGGGACCTCCACTTCGACTTCGATGCTACCATCGCACCCGTGCCCATTGCCGTCCGGGGCGACCTGGCGCGGTGGGTGGAGGACAACGTGGACGCCCTCGTCAGGGCCTTTGCGTCTGATGACGATGGCATGGTCATGGGCGCCAATGAAGGCGACGTTGTGGATGAGCCTGGCGTTGATGGAGATGCTGGCGGCGGCGGCAATGTCAACGACGCCAGTGATGCCTCTGAGGACGCCCAAGAAGACGCGGTGAGTGATATGTCCGACTGACCGCATGTCACTGCTGTTTAACCTGCACGAAGAAGGTTTGGGCTTGGCCCTGAAGGATGTGAGAGCATTTTGGGAGGGGAAGCCCCTCATGTAAATGTTTTGCAATTAGTACCCTAGTAAGCATAATGTTGCGTGTGAACTTAGCCGCTGGCCCAGTGATGGGTCAACCGACTTGTGTACCTTCCGACCCCGATGAGTCCCGAGCGGGCCTGCGGGGGCCGCTGCACCTCGGGTGTCTTCTGATTAACTTGTAGATTCCGTGACGAAAACCTCCAGGAAGGGTGCGATAATAGCGGCCCTGGTTGTAAACGTGCCTGGCCCGGCCCAGCTCGTGAGGGGCTCGCGAGGGGGGGGGGGCAGCCGATGCTAACTTTGGACGCAAAGCCAAAACCAGAACGCGAGAGATTGCTCGAACAAGACTAAACACCCCTTCCCCCAAACACACGCAAGCATCGATCTCAAATCCAACTTAAATCCAAATCGAAGAACTTGTCAACAAGGAAAGGCAAAAGCAAAAGGCCGCGCCCGGCACCTAGTCTAGTCTTCGACGTCTTCTCACCAGCGCGGAGCTAAGTGCTGCCACTGGGCATGGGTGGGAGCCCCCGAGGCCCGAGGGCGGCTCTCCGAAGACTCCAGGGCGTGTACAGCCCCACTCATTATTACGTGAGAGTGTCACGGGCGGTGAGCTTCACAGGCACTGGGCCTTCTTCACAGGTACTGGCCTTGCTTCATATCGCCAGACGAGGTCCCTGCCTTGTGCCACACTCTGCCGCCATCGACAGCGACCGGAAACCAGGATGACGCCAATGAGGCAGAGCAGTCGCCAGCGGTTCCCCCGACGACCATGGGTCCCCTGCCGGGTGCAGGCCTTGGGGTACCTCCCCGACAGGGGGCCTACCTCCTGAGAACGCCTTGCTCCGACCGCCACGAGGACGAACCCGAATCTCGGCCCCTCTCCTGCAGCCCCCTGCGCCCTCCTCCTGAGGGGTATGAGGCTGCAGAATTGGGGCAGCCACCTACTGCGGCGACCTATATCTCCTGTGACCCATGGTTATCATAAGCTTGCTCCTGAGGGATGAGTGGTACCCGATAGTTGCCGCCGATGGTGCGGTCGTTGAGGTTCTCCTGGGGTTCCTGAAAGAGCTCAGCCCCTGGCGTCTCCTCGCCCCAGCCTGGCCCGAGGAATGAGCCATGGTCTTCTTCCAGTGCGCACCCCTGATCCACCATGCGGGGCACATAAGCTTCTGGGGCCACCGCCCCATGCGCCTCGCCGTAGCATCCTGTATACCACGCAGCCTGGCTTGGAGCACCGTCTTGGGGGTGATGGCGCAGCGGTCCGCCGAAGCCAAAGGCCGCGGCATGCACCCCTTCACTGGCCTGAGAGGGGGCTGGCATGACTTGTCGCCCAGTGCCAGCGGAGGTGTTGGCGTTGGTCGGGCCCTGGAGTCCGCTGGAAGTTGCGCGCATGCGCACGATGCCACCATGTGGCCCGCATTGGGTCTGGGGTGGCAACTGGACACAGAAAGGAGGTGTTCCTGAGGCGGCGGCGTCCAGGAGCTCGGCTACTCGCTCCAAGAACACGTCGCGGCCGCCCTCCAGTAGTTGGCACCGTAGCAGCTCTCGGGCACACCATGAGCGCGGCCCTGGAATTCGCTTGCTCCCATCGGGTGTACAGTGCTGTGGCCGCGGCGTGGTCTGAGGCCCTTGCTGCAGCCCGCACCTGTCGTGGTGTGAGGGCAGGCGGCGTCTGGCCGCGTCGCCCGTGCCCCGCAGCGCCCTGCGGAGCGCGGGCTGCCCGAGGCGCAAGGTTGAGGTCGCCCTGGGCTGGTGCCACGGCGTGGGCGGGCCACGCTGCCCAGCGGTTAGCGTTGGCAGCCGGGTCGCCTCACATCTGAATGCCGAGGCGACGGAACGTGATGCGGAGGAAGAAGGATTCCGGCGCACCCCTACCTGGCGCACAAAATGTCGGATTTCGGGTTCCGGCAGACCCTTGAGGTTCGAACACTGGGGTGCGCGCGGAGATCTCTCCCCTACCGATCTGCGTCCAATCTCCTCGCATGATTTGAGCTAGAAACAACGAACAACACAAGGGACACAAGATTTATACTGGTTCGGGCCACCGTTGTGGTGTAATACCCTACTCCGGTGTGTTGTGTGGTGGATTACCTCAAGGGCTGATGAGGAACAGTACAAGGGAAGAACAGCCTCGCGAGAGGTGTTCTTGAGCTGGTGCAATGAACTGCTTGGGTGAGTTCAATCGCCTCTCTCTCTCTCTGCTAGGGCTCTACTAGATTTCTAGATCTCCGGGTGTGTTGATCTCTCCGGGGGTCTCTCTCTACTCTGTGGTGGCTAGTTCTACTTATAGAGGCCCTGGGCCTCTCCCCCAAATAATGAACAGGAAGGGCGCCAACAATTGGCCATTTTGTAGGGGAACATCTAGTACAAGTTATCCTGACCAAAGGTGGTCTTCGGCTGCCAAAAGTACTGGTGATGACGCCGTCTTGGGCTCCACGGTGACCTCCGTCCTGCCGCTCTGTTGGTCTTGGTCTTGTTGCATCGGAATGGTAACCTTTGCCCGATGCCTTGGCCTGTGCTTGCCCCCTTTGCACCAAAGGGGAAACAAGGACACTGCGCAGGCCGGCGCCTGCCTGGTTTCGGTCGTCATGGCTTGCGTCACGGGCTCCTCGTGAGGTATCCCCGCCTTGATATCTCCACCTCCTCGTGAGCCTGCCTGATGAGGCTGCCTCTGAGGAAGCTTCCAGTCGTCCGCCCCGCGAGGCTTGGCCCCTCGCGAGGGTCTTGCGCTTGAGCTGATGAAGATGGGCCGTGCTGGGCCCCACTTGAGCCACACCGCAGGCCGCAGGCAGGCAATTCTGGGGACCCCCGTTCCCACAACACCGACAAGAGCCATGCGAGGCGAGCGTCGCCCCGCACCACCCGGCGCAGATCCCTCCTCCGATGAGAGCAGCGAGTTGCGCGCCTGCGTTAACATCCCAGGGCTCAACTGGGACACATCTCACGAGCTCTTCTGGCCATCCC